>NC_092244.1:18020091-18075091 GCF_036320965.1 Panulirus ornatus | reverse complement strand
GTATGTATGACTCATGGTGAGGTGCCTGAGGATTGGCGGAATGCGTGCATAGTGCCATTGTACAAAGGCAAAGGGGATAAGAGTGAGTGCTCAAATTACAGAGGTATAAGTTTGTTGAGTATTCCTGGTAAATTATATGGGAGGGTATTGATTGAGAGGGTGAAGGCATGTACAGAGCATCAGATTGGGGAAGAGCAGTGTGGTTTCAGAAGTGGTAGAGGATGTGTGGATCAGGTGTTTGCTTTGAAGAATGTATGTGAGAAATACTTAGAAAAGCAAATGGATTTGTATGTAGCATTTATGGATCTAGAGAAGGCATATGATAAGAGTTGATAGAGATGCTCTGTGGAAGGTATTAAGAATATATGGTGTGGGAGGAAAGTTGTTAGAAGCAGTGAAAAGTTTTTATCGAGGATGTAAGGCATGTCTACGTGTAGGAAGAGCTAATGGGGAGCTAATGGGGAGGCAATAACAAGGAGTGTTGATGTGAGAAGGAGCTGGAATGAGTATTTTGAAGGTTTTTAAATGTGTTAGATGATAGAGTGGCAGATATAGGGTGTTTTGGTCGAGGTGGTGTGCGAAGTGAGAGGGTCAGGAAAAATGGTTTGATAAACTGAGAAGAGGTAGTGAAAGCTTTGCGGAAGATGAAAGCCGGCAAGGCGCCGTGTTTGGATGGTATTGCAGTGGAATTGCTGTGGAATTTTTTAAAAAAGGGAGTGACTTTATTGTTTACTGGTTGCTGAGGATATTCTATGTATGTATGGCTCATTGTGAAGTGCCCGAGGATTGGCGCAATGCATGCATAGTGCCGTTGTACAAAAGCAAAGGGGATAAAGGTGAGTGCTCAAATTACAGAGATATAAGTTTGTTGAGTATTCCTGGGAAATTATGTGGGAGGGTATTGATTGAGAGGGTGAAGGCATGTACAGAGCATCAGATTGGTGAAGAGCAGTATGGTTTCAGAAGTGTAGAGGATGTGTGGATCAGGTGTTTGCTTTGAAGAATGTATGTGAGAAATACTTAGAAAAGCAAATGGATCTGTATGTAGCATTTATGGATCTGGAGAATGTATATGATAGAGTTGATAGAGATGCTCTGTGGAAGGTATTAAGAATATCTGGTGTGGGAGGCAAGTTGTTAGAAGCAGTGAAAAGTTTTTATTGAGGATGTAAGGCATGTGTACGTGTAGGAAGAGAGGAAGAGAGGTTTGCGGCAGGGGTGTATTATGTCTCCATGGTTGTTTAATTTGTTTATGGATGGGGTTGTTAGGGAAGTGAATGCAAGAGTTTTGGAGAGAGGGGCAGGTATGCAGTCTGTTGTAGATGAGTGGGCTTGGGAAATGAACCAGTTGTTGTTCGCTGATGATACAACGCTGGTGGCTGATTCGGGTGAGAAACTGCAGAAGCTGGTGACTAAGTTTGGTAAAGTGTGTGAAAGAAGAAATCTGAGAGTAAATGTGAATAAGAGCAAGGTTATGAGGTACAGTACGGTTGTGGGATAAATAAGCTGGGAGGTAAGTCTGAATGGAGAAAAACTGGAGGAAGTGAAGTGTTTTAGATATCTGGGAGTGGATTTGGCAGCGGATGGAACCATGTAAGCGGAAGTGTCACAGGGTTGGGGAGGGGGTGAAGTTCTGGTAGCGTTGAATAATGTGTGGAAGGCGAGAACATTATCTCGAAAAGCAAAAATGGGTATGTTTGTAGGAATAGTGGTTCCAACAGTGTTATATGGTTGCAAGGCATGGGCGATAGATAGGGTTGTGTGGAGGAGGGTGGATGTGTTGGAAATGAGATGTTTGAGGACAATATGTGGTGTGAGGTGGTTTGATCGAGTAAGTAATGAAAGGGTAAGAAAGATGTGTGGTAGCAAAAAGAGTGTGGTTGAGAGAGCAGAAGAGGGTGTATTGAAAAGGTTTGGTCACATGGAGAGAACGAGTGAGGAAAGATTGACAAAGAGGATATATGTCAGAGGTGGAGGGAACGAGGAGAAAAGGGAGACCGAATTGGAGGTGGAAGGATGGCGTGAAAATGTTTTGAGCGATCGGGACCTGAATATGCAGGAGGGTGAAAGGCCTGCAAGGAATAGAGTGAATTGGAACGATGTGATATAACGGGGTCGACGTGCTGTCACTGGATTGAACCAGGGCATGTGAAGCGTCTAGGGTAAAGCATGGAAAGTTTCGTGGGGCCTGGATGTGGAAAGGGAGCTGTGGTTTCGGTGCATTATACATGACAGCTACAGACTGAGTGTGAACGAATGTGGCCTTTGTTGTCTTTTCCTAGCGCTACCTCGCGCGCGTACGGGGGGAGGGGGTTGTCATTTCATGTATGCCGGGGTGGCGACGGGAATGAATAAAGTCAGCAAGTATGAGTTATGTACATGTGTATAGATTTAAATGTCTGTGTATGTATATATATATATATGTATACGTTGAAAAGTATAGGTATGTATATGTGCGTATGTGGACGTGTATGTATATACATGTGTATGTGGGTGGGTAGGGCCATTCTTTCATCTGTTTCCTTGCGCTACCTCGCCAACGCGCGAGACAGCGACAAAGTATAATATATATATATATATATATATATATATATATATATATATATATATATATATATATATATATATATATATATATAGGCGCAGGCTAAGGAGAAATATGGAAGTGGCTGAGGAGTAACAGAGGAGAAGCTGAGAACAAAGATGAAGGACAGATTATGAAGACGAAAAGATGTTAGAAGATCCCAAGAAAATGAAAGACATTACACGATATGAGAACCAAGAAGAAGAAGAGGTGGAGAGCATTTCTGCAGTCCTCAATACAGGCGAGGTCCCTAATTAGCTACGATGTGTCTTTACGGACTGACACTCTTTGTGCTGGTCCTTTACTAGTATATGATAAAGACATATGAACCATCACCAGCCGTTGTCATTATAGGACAACGTGAGCGCAGAAGTCTGTAGCTAAACTGTGCAAACTTCAGGGAATTGGAAAGCCAGGGAGACCATCTGTGACGATATCGGACGGACTTATAATGTAAAGGATGTGTGAGGGAGGGACGACTTGAATTAGATGAAACTTGATGAGGTGAGTCAGCTGTCGGTCACATACGTACGGGCAGTGCGGCAGGTACCAGTGCCTTGAAAATGAAATCAAGGTTTAAGAACTGATTATGAAATGTGAAGTGTGATGCGAGGCTGGCCAACTGCAGCACGAGGCTGGCCAACTGCAGCACGAGGCTAGCCAATTACAGCACGAAGCTGGCCAACTGCAGCACGAGGCTGGCCAAATGCAGGACTAGGCTGATCTGCTGCTGCGCGGTGTTGGCCATCTGCATCTCTGGGCTGGCTAACCTCAGCGCTATGCTGACCAACTGTAGTTCGGGGTTGGCCAACTGCTATTCCGGGCTGGCCCAAATTCAGCACTATGCTGACCAAGTGTAGTTCGGAGTTGGCCAACTGCAATTCCGGGATGGCCAAATTCAGCACTATGCTGACCAGCTGTAGTAGGGGGGCTGGCCAACTGCAATACGGGCCTGGCCAACTGCAAGACGAGGTGGGCCAACTGCAGCATGAAGCTCACTAACTGTAGTAAGGGGCTGGCCAACTGCAGCACGAGGTTGACCAACTGCAGCACGAGGTTGACCATCTGCAACATAAGGTTGACCAGCTGCAGCACAGGGCTGGCCAACTGCAACACGAGCCTTGCCAATCAGTATGAATTACGTCTCATGCATAGTAAGTCATTCCTGCTGTGAGATGGGACTGTCTGTACTTCTTCAACCTGGAGGCAGCAGAGGGGACTCACAGGAGGGACTATACTGGTGACGAAAACAGAGTCTGTCACGAACCCCGTCCCATCCATGGAATGACATTCCCAGTGGCTCGACATTATTCGCCTTTATGTGGCGGCCTCCCCAGAGCACTGCCGCTGGGGCGCACTACGTTGCTGACGAACATTCTGTAATGCCGTGTGTGTTTTTTTTCATCTGTATTCCCGAGCAAGACCGTATGTCTTTTAAATGTGCTTTAATACCGAAGCTACTGTTAAGAAGATAATACACAAATGGAGGAAGATTGTGTGCACGGAAGGAATTTGATGCAATGTGTGTGTGTGTGTGTGTGTGTGTGTGTGTGTGTGTGTGTGTGTGTGTGTGTGTGTTAGCAAACAACAATGAAACAACGCATGATACCGAGATTTACCATCGCCAGAACATCCTAAGTGGGTGCTGGGATGAGGCAGGCACAGCTTCATCCAGAGAAGGAAGGTTCTTGTGGGATGACTGTGTATTCCGGCCATCATGTCAATCCTCCAGCTTAGTGTATGTATAAAGCATGGAAGTTTTGTCACTCATACTGCCTTGGACGTCATCTCGGCCGCTCATACTCCAGCATGTTAATGGTGGATGAAGGTTAGGCTTTATGAGAGAGCTACAAGCCCATATGTCCAGCTGCTGTTGAAGGAATTAGGTAGGAATCAGAAAAATGCGAGTCATGGATGATATTTGTACTGATAGCAGTCCACAGTCGTTTAAAGAGCAGCAAGATTTAAAAGGAACGAAATAAAAGGAGAAAGACAAAAGAATGACTTAAAGCAAATGACATGGAAAGGACGTTTGAGAAACGAAGAAAAGAGGAAAATAAAACGGATGAAAAAGGGAAGGCCTTTAAAGAAGTTTGCCTTAAGATTGCAGTATAACAAACTAATGAGAAAAATGGCCATATGAGGATACAGATAAGTCACGGAATAATCCTGGAGACTAAGAGAAGTAAACTTAGACGCACCGGATTACAGAATACCTACGACAATAAGAAACGAGACATTCAACTCCTCAGGTGGGAAAACATGAATACCTACGAAAATAAGGAACAAGACATTCAACTCTTCAAGTGGGAAAACTTGAATACCTAGGACAATAAGGAACGAGACATTCAACTCCTCAGGTGGGAAAACTTGAATACCTAGGACAATAAGGAACGAGACATTCAACTCCTCAGGTGGGAAAACATGAATACCTACGACAATAAGAATCGAGACATTCAACTCTTCAAGTGGGAAAACAAGACTGAAGATGGGCACGACATTGTTGATGGGTTATCATTAATGAATGTCAGGGGACTGAAGATGAGGGATTTGCTTAGCAGAAATCTCTCCAGATGTTACATGACTATCAAAATGTTAAAGACACAAGTGGTATCACACTTTTGATTCTAGTGCCTCCCAGAGGATACGCACGATCAGAGAAACAAGCAGAGGACAAATAATGAGGAGGAGGGGGGAGGGGAGTGGTCCTGTACTCTTTGCCAGGGAGAAGATAAAGTTTCAGTTGTTGGTGGTGGCTGGCGGTCCCTTCACAAAGTATGTAATGAAATTACAGTAAGGAACAGCGGTCTAAGTTCCCTTTATGACACCCAGAAGACATATTTTTTTTTTTTACACAGTTCCCGTCATAATACGGGCAAAAGTAGGGCCCAAGTCATGGCCATTTCGGATGATAGTGAAATGAGTAGTGCTATGAGAGAACATAGCAGGGATTAGTTTAAGTTCCTCAGACGTTTACAACAGACCCGTTCAGGGTAGAAATGTTAACGGAAGAGGAAGAGTCGAAAATAGGGAGAACTTTACACAGCTTTTGGTGTTCGAGGAAAGAAAAGGGTTTCCCAGCGGTCATCCCCAGTGTGGCTGGCACAGTGGTCATTCCCCGTGCGGCTGGTCTCCCTCTGTACAGAAACTATGGGAAGAAGCGGCCAGTCGTGTGCCGTAGACCTAGCTCTTAGGGGCTGAAACACAAGGAGACAGCTCACGAGAGCTGTGACCGAAATTCTATCTGCAGAACACGAGAGAGAGAGAGAGAGAGAGAGAGAGAGAGAGAGAGAGAGAGAGAGAGAGAGAGAGAGAAGCATTACTGCGGCTGAGAGAAAGGGATGGTTGAAGGGAGGTGGCGGGGCGACACGCATCTAGTAAATATAACGAGATTTTCCAGAAACAGGGTTAGCGCCAGAGGTGATAAGGCGAGAGGCTCATGGTTCCACCCTGGCTGAGGGGCTTTTCCAAACGTCTTTCTACCAGTGTCGAGTCGACTGGCGTGGCACACCACACCTGGTGCTGTGGGTATGTATATCCAGTGCTTAAAATCCCCTTTAACTTATATTTTTCTCCGAAAGAGTCACCCTAGATGTGAGATAATAGGAGAGAGAGAGGGGGAGGTGTCAAGGTTCTTCCCACGGTTTCGGGTAAAGAGTGAAATGAAAAGAGAAATCTGATGTAGTGGTTGTGTGAGCTTCCTGGCTTGGGAAAAACTCATAAGAAAAGTAATGATTCTGGGGAAGGAAAAAGAAAGAGAGAGGGGTTGGCATTTGAACGGTGGGTGAGCTGAACCAGAGTAATGACCGCACGACAGTGGAAGTAAATGAACCGCGATGCTTGCCTCCTCAGAGGTGAGGTTGGCGGACTGTGGCTTGCGGTCGTCTGAGCGGGTGTAGTGCCTGCCTCCCGACTATACTGTGCCGTGAATTAACTGTGAAATGATCTTTAGTTCTGGATCAAAATTGTGCCACATTTTATGAAATATTGTGCAGAACTGTATGTTAAGCTTATGTCTAGTGGCCTGGAAAAACACACTGGTATTCTGGAAATTAAAAAAGATATAAAAAAAAAAGACTCCGACGTTATGTGGTTGAAAATATGTAGGAATCCCGGGGTGTGTGTTGGGGGAGGCACCGTAGCCTTATGGATATAGATGACCGAACGTATAGACAGATGAACTAACGCAGAGGCCTACAGAGAGAGAGAGAGAGAGAGAGAGAGAGAGAGAGAGAGAGAGAGAGAGAGAGAGAGAGAGAGAGAGAGAGAGATACAGAGAGAAAGCCAGAGGCATTGATAAATCCAGAAGACAGAGGAACAAACAGGAGGGAGAGAGAGAGAGAGAGAGAGAGAGAGAGAGAGAGAGAGAGAGAGAGAGAGAGAGAGAGAGACAGAGATATACAGAGAGAAAGCCAGAGGCATTGATAAATCCAGAAGACAGAGGAACAAACAGGAGAGAGAGAGAGAGAGAGAGAGAGAGAGAGAGAGAGAGAGAGAGAGAGAGAGAGAGAGAGAGAGAGAGAAGGAGTTAAGTGCAGCGGGTTTGTCCAGGTGTTGGATAGACGCGGCTGGCGGGAGAGACTGATGGCTTGATGCTGTGTACGTGTGACGCTCACTTACCACCAAACGAACGGTGAGGCGCTCGCTAATATGCCAGGGTGGTGGCGGTCCCGCTGGACCATCATCATATTCCTGGTGGTCAGGTCCACCTTACTGCCTTCCTCGCCACACAGACCTGTGGCACAGTAACACCCAGACCATGGTTGGGAGGAATGGGACACACCCAGACCATGGTTGGGAGGAACGGTACACACCCAGACCATGGTTGGGAGGAATGGGACACACCCAGACCATGGTGGGAGGAACGGTACACACCCAGACCATGGTTGGGAGGAACGGTACACACCCAGACCATGGTGGGAGGAACGGTACACACCCAGACCATGGTTGGGAGGAACGGTACACACCCAGACCATGGTTGGGAGGAATGGGACACACCCAGACCATGGTGGGAGGAACGGTACACACCCAGACCATGGTTGGGAGGAACGGTACACACCCAGACCATGGTTGGGAGGAACGGTACACACCCAGACCATGGTTGGGAGGAATGGGACACACCCAGACCATGGTGGGAGGAACGGTACACACCCAGACCATGGTTGGGAGGAACGGTACACACCCAGACCATGGTTGGGAGGAACGGTACACACCCAGACCATGGTTGGGAGGAACGGTACACACCCAGACCATGGTTGGGAGGAACGGTACACACCCAGACCATGGTTCATGGTATATGTCATTTGAGAAGGACGTGTCGTCACACCTGTCATGAACGGTTCTCTTCTTGTGTCAGACGAGGTCCTGGTGATGGATGCAGTTGATGAAGAGGGAGGACGGTATCAAGCAGGTCATGAGGGCGAGGGAGGAAGTGACACTCGTTCCCATATCAGAAAGAATTGATATACAAGAGTCCGAGGCTCAGGAAAGTCTGGTACAATGAAGGGAACGATAGGTAAAGGTTTACCTCCTTTCTTAACTAATGTGAGCCTGGCACTATGGCCGATGGAACCCCACCTTATGTAGTTTCGTCAGTGATTATTCGCTGGAGCCCAGATGTCTGGCAACCACCCATATCAATGGATCTGTTTGACCACATACAAATTTCTGCCAAGGGAGACGTATTACGCAGGGGAGGGTTGGTAGATCCCTGCTGAAGATAATTGTCGACGTGGCCCCCCTCGTGAGTGATGCCATTATCCATCACCATGAGAGTGAGTGAGTCAATACATCAATCATGCTGGCTCGCTTATAATGCCTAATAAAACAGTGAGACAAATGACGTCGGCAGAGCCGCCACGCGGTGCGGTGCGGTGCGGTGCGCACTACCCCATCTCCTGACGCTGCCACCTGCTTCTCCTCCTTCTTTCTTCCTGCTGTACCTTCCTTGCCGCACCCCTTGCCTCGCTCCCCAGCCAGTCCTCAACGACAGCCGCCCCTCCGGGCTTGACTACAATAACTCAGGTTCTCCTCCTCGTTCGTGTGTTTATGACCACCTCGGCTATGGGACTAACTCAGACAGTAGCGGATTTAAGAGCGTGTAACATGCAAAGCCGCGCCCGGGACTGATTAAGTTCATCCTTGTGAGTCACAGTGTGGATGAAGTGCAGGGCGGGGAACGGCCACACCTCGCCCAGGTTGTGAGAGGGAAAGGTTGGTCTAATTAATAGTGTGTCGAGGTAATCACGGACACGGATAGACTGATGGAGCAGCTGAATATAAATGAGGAGGAAGAGGGAGCTAGCTGAGGATACTGCTATGTATGAGGCTGCTGGAAGGTAAAATACATACATGCCATACAAAAGTTGTGTATACACACACACACACACACACACACATACACACACACACACACACACACACACACACACACACACACACACACACACACACATTCTCTCTCTCTCTCTCTCTCTCTCTCTCTCTCTCTCTCTCTCTCTCTCTCTCTCTCTCTCTCTCTCTCTCTCTCTCTCTCTTATATATTATATATATATATATATATATACTTGAACGCCGTTTCCCGCGTTAGCGAAGTAGCACCGGGAATTGACGAAGAAACGCCGTATCCTCTTACATCCATTTTCTAGCTGTCAAGTGTAATGTACCGAAATCTCAGCTTCCTATCCACAACCATACTCCACAGACCTCTCCATGGTATATCACGGACGCGCCACATTGCCCAGGTCCTTTCCACTGACAGCACTTCGTTTCACTTCACTATATTCCGTGCACACTTTTCACCCTCCTGTATGTTCAAGCCCCGATCGCTCAAAATCTTTTTCAGCCCATCCTTCCATCTCCAGTTTGGTCTTTGTTATCTTTGTTCCTCCATTTCTGGCACAGATATCCTCTTTATTTAACCTATCCTCACTCATTCTCTCCATATGTCCAAACCTTTTCAGCACATCTTCTTCAGCTATCTCAAACTACACTTTTTATTACCACATATCTCTCTTACCCTTTCATTGCTTTCTCGATCAACTCACCTCATATCATATATTTTCCTAAAACATTTTATTTCCAACACATCTCCCTTCTTCCGCACAACCCTATCTATAGCCTATGCCTCACATCAATGTGATAATGTTCCTTTAATCTTGTTCATCTTTGCCTTACGAGATAACGATCTCTTTTCACACATTCTTCAGCGCTCTTAGAACCTTCGTCCCCTCCCCTACCCTATGACTTACCTCTGCTTCCATGGTTCCATTCACTGCAAAGTGCCACTCCCAGATATCTAAAACGCTTCACTTCCTCCAAGTTTTCTTCATTCAAACTCACATCCCAAGCTAACCTGTCCCTTAATCCCGCCGAATCGAATAACCTTGTCTTTATTCACATTTACTCTCTCCTTCCTCCTTTCACACACTCTTGAAAACTAAGTCACCAGCTTTTGCAGTTCTGGCTCGAATCTGCTACCATTAGCTGTATCATCAGCAAAGAAGAACTGACTCACTTCCCAGGCCCTCTAATCCCCTACAGACTGCATACACTCCCATCTTTCCAAAACTCTCGCATTTACCTTCCCCACCACCCCATCCATAAACATATATACATCCATTGTGAGATCACACACCCTTGCCACAGATCGACCTTTACTTGAAATCATTTACTCTCATCTCTTCCCACTCGTATACATGCCTTACACTCTTGGAAAAACTTCTCACCGCTTCTAGCAGCTTTCCTCCGACACCGTATATTCTTAAGACCTTCCACAAAGCATCATTACTATCACTCCTTTCATATGCCTTCTTCTGATCCAATGCCACGTAAAATCCATCTGTTTCTTTAAGTATTTCTCAAACGCATTCTTGAAAGCTAACACCTGATCCACACATCTTCTACCACTTCTGGAGCCACATTGCTCCTCCTCTGTACATGCCTTCACCCTCTCAATCACTACCATCCCGTACAACTTTTACCTCTGTAGTTTGAAGAATTATCTTTATCCTCCTGAGGCACCTCACCATGATCCATACATGCATTGAAAATCCTTGCTAACCAGTCAACAACACAGTCACCTCCTTTCTTCATCAGATTCAACGGCAATACCATCCACTTTAGCCGCCTTTTCCTATTTCACTTCATGTAAGGCTTTCACCACATCTGTCTACACCAAACCACTCTTCATCACCCTCTCACTCCGCACACCACCCCAGTCACCCTGCATCTGCCACCATATCCTCAAACACAGTCAATAGTCCTTCAAAATACTCACTCCATCACTACCTGTTAACCACATTCCCTTTTCCCTCCTTCCCAGATGTTTCTATTTTTTCTATTGTTCTCGTACATCAGAAACCTCTTTCCAAAACATTTTTACCCTAAAGTGTACTGATACTCTATCATCCCAACTCTCATTTGCCCTGTTTTTCTACCTCTGCACCTTCCTCTTGACCTCCTGTCGCTTACTCTTATACGTTCTCCAATCATTTGCATCCCTTCCTGTGAGTGCTGCCCAAACGCCTCCCTTTTCTCTCTCACCAACACCTTTCCTTCTACGTTCCACCGCTCGCTACCCTTTCTGCTCTGCCCACCCCCCCCCCCCCATATCTATCTATCTATCTGTATATATATATATATATATATATATATATATATATATATATATATATATATATATATATATATAGATATATATATATATATATATATATATATATATATATATATATATATATATATATATATATATATATTATCCCTGGGGATAGGGGATTAAGAATACTTCCCACGTATTCCCTGCGTGTCGTAGAAGGCGACTAAAAGGGGAGGGAGCGGGGGGCTGGAAATCCTCCCCTCTCGGTTTTTTTTTTTTTTTTTTTTTTTCAAAAGAAGGAACAGAAAATTGGGCCAGGTGAGGGTATTCCCTCAAAGGCCCAGTCCTCTGTTCTTAACGCTACCTCGCTAATGCGGGAAATGGCGAATAGTTTGAAAGAAAGAAATATATATATATATATATATATATATATATATATATATATATATATATATATGTAAATATACGAACATAGTGCATAGAAACGCGCACCTTCATAGAACATGCAAACCTCCAACAGCCAGGATCGAACCCGGGACCCCTGTGCAAGAGGCGGGAATGCTAACCGCTAGGCTATGGGCCTGGCTAATAGAAAATAGTTATTCGAATACTATGTACTCGAATACCCTTCATCTCACATTGGTGAGCAACGGGGTCTACACCGGTTATTTCCCAACAGGCGCACATAGCCAGCAGATAGCATTTTACCGAACCTTACTGTACAACGCGGAAGTATATGAATACGAACACAGTGCATAGAAACGCGCACCTTTATAGAACATAGAACATAGGGGAGAAAGAATACTTCCCACGTATTCCCTGCGTGTCGTAGAAGGCGACTAAAAAGGGAGGGAGCGGGTGGCTGGAAATCCTCCCCTCTCGTTATTTTTTTTTTATTTTCCAAAAGAAGGAACAGAGAAGGGGGCCAGGTGAGGATATTCCCTCAAAGGCCCAGTCCTCTGTTCTTAACGGTACCTCGTTAACGCGGGAAATGGCGAATAGTTTGAAAGAAAAGAAAGAATATATATATATATATATATATATATATATATATATATATATATATATATATATATATATATATATATATATATATATATATTATTTATTTTTATTACATTTTATTTTGCTTTGTCGTTGTATCCCGCGTTAGCGAGGCAGCGCAAGGAAACAGACGAAAGAATGGCCCAACCCACCCACATACACATGTATATACATACACGTCCACACACGCAAATATACATACCTATACATCTTAATGTATACATATATATATACACACAGACATATACATATATACACATGTACATAATTCATACTGTCTGCCTTTATTTATTCCCATCGCCACCTCGCCACACATGGTATAACAACCCCCTCCCCCCTCATGTGTGCGAGGTAGCGCTAGGAAAAGACAACAAAGGCCCCATTCGTTCACATTCAGTCTCTAGCTGTCATGTAATAATGCACCGAAACCACAGCTCCCTTTCCACATCCAGGCCCCACAGACCTTTCCATGGTTTACCCCAGACGCTTCACATGCCTTGGTTCAATCATATATATATATATATATATATATATATATATATGAAACAATGCTGGAAACATGGTTCCTAACCCGGGCGTTTCCACACGCCTTTATTGGACGTTTTTGAGACTGATGAGGACGGTAAACACTCGATGGGGTAGGGGGGGGGGGGGAGCAGCAGCAGCAGAGGGCGGGCTCAGAAAATTTCAGTGTAGATGATATAAGCTCACTAGACGGTAGAGAAGCGTCACTTGGGTCCAGAACACAACACGGGTCATCAACCGACCTCCGGGCAACGTTTAACTGTCACCTCGGCAGCCACAGGTGTCTCTGTTGCCCAGTACTTAAACCCTGTCTAATAAGTGGATTATGTAATATTGTAAGTGTCTTCGAATTCATTAAAAAAAAAAGGAGTATTAAACTCCTACAGTTTGTCGATGTATGATAATTTTTATTCGCATGAAATCATTATGATTTTACGTGTATTATAAATGTTGCTAAAACGTATAGATTTAAATGTAATGTTAATACACACCCCCACACTTTTTGTTAACGTAAAATCATTTAGTTTTCACCCCAGTCTTATGCGGTGGACGCAAATATATATATTTTCTCTTTTTTGTAGGATGGAGGCCATTAAAAGGTATTTTGCTTATAATAGGAGAAATTTATAAGGTCTTCACAAAGGCATTCTTGATGTAAATGTTACATGAATTTCTCAGCGGTGAGGCGTGAGTCATCATTGTTTCCTGAAAGGAGCAGCTCAGCCCATGAAACCTCCTTCCCCCCCCCCCCCCCCCATCCTGAATCTCGTTAAGATCATTTTCGTTCAGAACCGATGAAAAGTTTCTTCCTTGTACATAGAGTCATTAGTGCGCCATCTTTGAAAAATATAAGTGTGCTGATCTGACTTCTTCAGATGATAAATCTATCTGGTCCCTAAACCAAGAGTTCCTTCAGTGATCTCTGCAGTGCAACCTTTCCTTCTGTTATCCACCCTGACCAATCGATAGCTAACTCCCTCACTGATAAAGCCAAAATTGTTAGCACTTTATTTTCATTTAACTTTACCTTGTATGATTCAACACTCAGTCCTCCCACCCTCCACTTTTGTCCACTGAGTCTATATTTCCCACACACACAAGGTCTTCCGAGTCCTTCCCCAGGTATAAGTGGGCAGGACGTCCGGCCTTGGACGGCATACATCCTCGTGCCCAAAGTGGGTGTGCCTCTGAGCTACTTCCTCGCCTTCCTCGCCTGAATCTCCTCTGTTGTGAACAATAATTTCTTTTCTTAGAACCATGCTTTGGTGCAGCCCGTCCCTAAGAAAGGAGACGCTTCTAATTGTCTTTCCATCTGTCGAGAACAATAATTTCTCTTCTTAGAACCATGCTTTGGTGCAGCCCGTTCCTAAGAAAGGAGACGCTTCTAACTGTCTTTCCATCGATATTACTTCTTGCCGTCTCCAAAGCCTTCGAATTTCTCATTAGCTCTCACTTTCATAAGCACTTGGAATCTCATTCCCTTCACTCAGATCACTATTAGGGCTTTCACAATGCAGAGTCCACTGGTGGTCTCTTTTATATGATTCATCTCTGGTTTTCCTCTTTAAGGATTTGTTGGTAATGTCTTGTAATGGCGCTCAGCATGTCCAAGGCGTTTGACATAATGTGGCATAAACCTTTGCTCTCTAAGCCTCCTAACTTAGGTTTTTTTACTTTGATCCGTTGTTGTTGTCGATAATTGAGTGAATTCTTTTCTTCTGTCAACTGAGACGTCCTTCAGGGTTCTGTGCTGTCACCTGCCCTCTTTCTTCTCTCCATAAACAATCTTCCTTCAACCTAACCTAACCCTATTCACGTTTCCACTGTACGTGATTCAGTTCACTCTTCCTTCCTTCTTTACTCTAATGATATTTATCCTTTTTCTTTTACCACTGAACATAACTTTTCTTATTTTGGACCTGTCCAACATCGAAGAGTGGAGAAAGAGTAATTTGGTTAAAGCCAATCGCACTCTTTACTTATGTCTAAATCTTTCATCTTTCCTGCTATTGAATTTCAAAACATCGCTTTTCAGCTATGCAGTAACACAGACATTTTGGGCATAACCATATCTTTTACTCTACCCGGGAAACTTCACGTTATATATATCACAAAATCTGCTTCCCAAGTGTTGTATATATGCCGATTCTCTCTCTCTCTCTCTCTCTCTCTCTCTCTCTCTCTCTCTCTCTCTCTCTCTCTCTCTCTCTCTCTCTCTCGTCTTCAAGGGCGGCTTCCTTCCCCTGCTTCTTATGGTTTCTGAGTGGAGACCGACCACACGAGGATTGACTTTTATGACACTTGCTACTCTCCTCGAGTAGTAACCCTGTGGAAGTCTCCTTCATCATCCGTCTCTTCCTCTTCACACAATTTTTCCACCTTGAAGAATCAGGTCTACAAGCACCACAGGATCTCACACTGATGTCTATTCTCTCTCTCTCTCTCTCTCTCTCTCTCTCTCTCTCTCTCTCTCTCTCTCTCTCTCTCTCTCTCTCTCTCTCTCTCTCTCTCTCTCTCTCTCTTCATGTTTTTTTTTTTTTGTTATCTGAAATGGATATGATTGCGACATGCTCTTGTTCGCACTATATCTATGTCTATTTTCTTCCCCATGCTTCTTCCACGTTTCCTGTGTTGATGAGATGGGATCAGCGACAGATATAAAAGAATGGCCCGTACTGATGATGCACAAAAACACAGCCCCGTATCCAGAACCAGGCCTTGCAGACCATCCTTGGTGTCCCTGACAGAACGTCTCCCCATACATGCCACATTGTTCCAATCTTTTCATCCCGTGCACACCTCACACCCTCCTGCATATTTATGCCACTATAACACAAAGTATCTTTCATTCCGTCTTTTTATCTCGACCTCGGTCATCTTTTCCTCGTTGATTTACTCCATCCCTGACACGTATATCTTCCTCATTCTCTCCTCACTCATCCTTTCCACATGCCATAACTACTTCAGCACACGCTTCTCAGCTCTTTTAATCACACTCAGCTTACTGCCACACCTCTTTCTTACTCGATCAACCCTCCTCAAACCACATATTGTCTCAGTGCATTTCATTTCCACGACAGCTACTTCTCCCGCCCTTTTGCATTTAGAGGCCACGACTCGTATTCGTATAGCACCGTCGGGAATACTATACCATCATACAAACCAGTCTTTCCCCATCTCTTTCCACACACTCCTCAGTTCATCCAGGACCTTAGCCCCCTCCTCCACACTCTGGAACACTTCCATTCACATAACTCCATCCACTGCCATGTCCATACCCAGGTATCTAAAGCATTCCACTTGTCCTAGCTTTTCCTCATTCAAATTCACTCAAATCAGCCTGTCAATTTTTCACGTTAGACCTCATAACGTTATTTTTATTCACGCTAACTCTCAATTTCTCCATTCTCCTTTCAGACACTGTACCAAACTTGGACACCAACTTCTGCAGTTTCTCACTCCAGTCTGCCATCAGAACCGTGTCAAACAGCAACTGACTAACCCTCATCAGTTCCTAATCACATGCACCCTATCTCATTTTTGAATTTCTTTACTCTGCGAAATAGCTTTGCTCCCACACTATGTATTCGTAGCATCTTCCACAAACCGTCTCTGTCAACCATATCATACATTTCATCCACATTCATAAATGCCACATAGATATCTATACTGAACTCCTAATGTCTTGACTGTATCTACCAATCCTCGTTGTACCTTCTATCTCCCTCTAGAATTCATTTAACCAATATTTATTCTTTATCCCCTTTCGCCTCTTTCACTGGAATATGGTATTCCTTCAGTCAATATTTATTCTTTATCCCCTTTTCCCTCTTTCACTGGAATATGGTATTCCTTCAGTTCAAAACTCGTCAACGATTTACGTCTATCTCCTTCCTACTTTACGTTTATCTACTTTCTCTGTAATTACGTATTGGTACTGTACGTGGAGGGAGTTCTACACTCGTGTGTGCCCCATCTCTTAAACTTTCGCTATTATCAAACAACTTTTGAATTTATGTATGCTGTTTGCATTTACTATTTCCTCATTCAGTTTATTCCATCCATCCACCATTGTTATGCTGTAAAAGGTACTTCTTTATATCTTTTTTAACAGGGATCTTGCGTGATTTCATATTATGGCCTCAGGTTGTTCCATTGTTGCATCTCTCGAAGACCTTTCCGCTGTAGACAAGATTTCAAAACCTAAAGGTTTTGCTCAGGTCACCCCTAACTCGTCTTTCTCTTGATGTTGGGACCAGTTTCGTTGTTCTCTATTAGTTCTTTGTTCTTCTTTCAACGCGGTGACCAAACTTGAGAAGCATTTTCTAGTTTTGGCCTAATGTAGGTTATGAACAGCTTGCCTGAATATTTCCCTATCCACAGTCCTTGATTGCTAGTTTCATGTATGCCAGCTGACAGTCTGTGTCCTTTATTATTCTCCTTATGTGGGACTTGGGGGACAGGTTCGGAGGGTATCTTTTCCCAGCACGCTCTCACAGATGGATTCCCGCCCTTTTTTTCCCACTCCATAATAATCATACTGAGGTCTTTTTTCTCTCTCTCGCTGAGTACCATCCGCATAACTACATCTACTCGGGTTGACTTTTCATGAACCATGTATGCGTGTGCGTATGCGTGTGCGTGTAATTACCTATTTGTACCGAAAGGGGAGAGAGTCGTACATCCGTGGGACCCCATCTCCTGTGCATTCTCCGCTGTCATACAGTTTCTTAACTGCTGTCTGCGTTGACTATGTCCTCCGTCATTCTTTTCCATTCAGTCACAATTCCGACACTATAAAAATACTAATCTTCATCTTTTTAACAAGTTTCTTAAGTTCATGTTATGTCCCCTGGTTGCTTTATTCCAGCATCTCTCGAAGAACTGTTCACTGTCCAGTTCATCGATCGATTTTAAAAACTTAAAGATTGTGATCAGATCTCCCCTCACTCTTCTGTCTTCCAAGGCGGGCCTTTGGCCTTCCCTTGTAACTCGACTTTCATAATTCTGGTACCATCTTTGTTGCCCTTCTCTGGATCTTCTCTACTAATTCTATATACTTCTTTGGATGCGATAATCAAACTTGAGAAACATACTCTAGTTTTGGCCTTGTGCAATATGAAATGTTTCCGTATCCAGATACTTGAAAATTATTCTGGTATTTACCAAAAGCACAGTTTGTCTCCAGGTTAAAGATGATGTCGGCTTCCAAGTGTGTGTGTGTGTGTGTGTGTGTGTGTTCCCTAGACATAGCTGCCTGAGTTCTCGTCATGGGTCAGGAAGTTCAGTATAGAATGAGACTAAATCAGGCATTATAACAACCAGAAAACTTGTAGTCTTGTGTCGTCTTGAGACCAGCGTCCTCCAACTCTACCGACGTCTTGGAGTGTCGACCACGTCTTCATCGTCCCTTGAGAACGACATTACGACCCTTGGGTATGTTCACATGACCGCTAAGGGCCAGGTCAAGGGTTACGCCATCATGCCCAAGGGCCTTACCGTCGAGATTAAGGGTCGTACCGTTGAGATTAAGGGTCGGACCGTCGAGATTAAGGGTCGTACCGTCGAGATTAAGGGCCATACCGTCGATATTAAGGGTCGTACCGTTGAGATTAAGGGCCATACCGTCAAGATTAAGGGTCGCACCGTCGAGATTGAGGGTCGTACCGTCGAGATTAAGGGCCATACCGTCGAGATTAAGAGTCGTGCCGTCGAGATAAAGGGCCATACCGTCGAGATTAAGGATCGCACCGTCGAGATTAAGGGTCGTGCCGTCGAGATAAAGGGCCATACCGTCGAGATTAAGGGTCGTACCGTCGAGATTAAGGGCCATGCAGTCGTGCTATAAAGAAATGTGCCATCAATTTTTTTAAGATGGAGCAAAGCACACAGCTCTTTTACGTTTCTTTACACTCTATTCCTTCAGCTAGTCAGGTCCTCCCACCGATGAATTGAGTCCGATAATCAAAGCAGAGGCGTACATAGAATACTATATAGTGTGGTCATACTTCATTTAATACTTTCCAACAACCACCGTTGTTCATTTCATGTCTGCTCGCCAGTCCATTTAATATCAAAAATATTTCTGGACGGTGACATCCATATTTTTTTTTCTTTTTATCTATTCATTTCTAGCCGTTCACAGAATTCATAAATTCATTCTGTACTCAGTTATTTCCATACGTCCTCTGTATTTGAGGCATCATGTCTGTTGTTAATGTCACTTCAGATTTCTCATGTCAGTACGTTCAGTCTGTAGCTCAGCAAGTCCGTGATCACGCCTGTCACATCAGCTATTTCACATCGGGCTCTTCAAATTATTGAGGCGTTTAATCTCTCTCTCTCTCTCTCTCTCTCTCTCTCTCTCTCTCTCTCTCTCTCTCTCTCTCTCTCTCTCTCTCTCTCTCTCTCTCTCTCTCTCTCTCTCTCTCTCTCTCTCTCATGCACGACAGAGACAATAAAACCAACAACCAGCCTAATTGGTACTCTTAACGAGATAGTGCAAGACCTATGCGTCGCAGAAATAAACTCTGTAAGCTTAAGAGATTAGACAATGACTCAAATATTGCAACACAATCAGAAGACAAGTGAAAGTTCTTATCAAAATGCCAAGAGAGAGAATACTAAGCGAGTATTGTAACAGATAGTATCATAGATCCTAAAAGATTCTATAGATGTATCAATGATAAGAAGCATATAAGGAGTGGAATAGGACCCTTAATATACGAGGATGGAGAACCCATCCTGGACGATAAGAGCATAGCAACAACCTTGAACAAGTTTTTCAGTTCTGTTTTACGTTAAAAAGCAACGACACGAATTTTGAGATGGCAACAAATAGTATTTACTAGTTACAAGAAATTACCGTTACAGATAGATATGTTGAAGGCTAATAAAAGTCCAGGACCTGATCGTTTCTATCCACGAGTGATTAAAAACGTCAAACACGAAACGGCCGCACCGTTAACCCAGATTTTCAATAATTCGCTCCAGGATAGAATAGTCCCACAGAGGTGAAGACTGGTAGACGTCACGCCTATATACGAAAAGGGAAGCCGCGAATTGCTTGGTAATTACTGTTTTATTAGCCTCACATCAATTATATGTAAACTTCTGGCGTCGATTGTGAGAAATTAAATCATAGCCTATCTGGAAAATCACAGCCTGACCAAAAATACACATGGTTCTAGAAAACCGAGATCATCCCTTACAAAACTCTTTGAATTTTATCATAGATTATTCAGTACGCACGTCAAGACAAAAGCTATAAAAATTATATTTCTTGACTTCTAGAAAGCATTTGACAAAGTCCCCCGCGTGAAAATGATGCACAAAGTCTGGGCCTTGCGGATTACTGATTGCATAGGAAATGAGAGAGAAGCCTGGTTATGTGCTAGAAAGAAGATAGCCGTAATGAATGGGGGAATCATGACCGTGGTCACCCGTTACTAGTGGAGTTCCCTAGGGATCTGTACTTGGGCCTATACTTTTCAACATTTATATTGATAATATTAACGTAGGGCTCAATACCCTAGTGTCCAAATTTGCGGATGACACAAAGATTGGTAGTGCCAAGGTGGTTGAATGAAGATAGGCTGACTACAAGAAGATCTAGATAACATTGCTAGTAAATCGCAAATGCCATTTAAAGTCAGCTAACAGAAGTACGAAACGTATACATTAAATCTGATTATGAACTGATGGACGACTAGATAAAGGACACCCCTAGTGTGAGAGATCCAGGAGTCACTGTCTCCAATAACATCACATTTTCCCAGCAATGCAATGAAGCAGCCAAGAAAGAAAATAGGATGTTAGGATATATAAACTGAAACATTACGTACAAAATCAAGGATGTGATATTGCCACTACATCTAAGTCTCTAGTTAGACCACACCGAGAATATGCAGTGCAGTTTTAAGTAAGGACATTCCTGAATTGGAAGAAGTGCAGAAAAGAACAAATAAGTTGATTCCCTCCTTGCGTAACAAACCGTATGAGGAAAGATTGCGAGAATTAAACTTGTTCTCCCTCAGCAAGAGGCGGCCTCCGAGGCAAGCTAATAGAAAGTTTCAGAATAATTAAAGGCTTCAAAAACGTCGATATTGAACATTTCTTTACAGAAGCGCCAGCATTGCCAACCAGAGGAAATGGAGTAAAATTTAGAGGTCATCGAGTTAATCTAGAGTGTATGAAATATTATTTCGCCAACGGCATTATTAATGCATAGAATAAGCTCCCAGAAATGTTGATCAGAGCAACACCCTCAGTATCTTCAAAATTAGGTTTGATCATCATTTGTCATTGCCCGGTGTTGAATAATTCGTTTAATCAGTCATCATAACGCAGTGGTGTATCGTGCTTCCTTCTCAACCACTGATCTCTCCCTGGTCTAGTTGCGGTATCATACTAACAGTGATTCGCCCATGTCTCCTGCTATGAGAGAGTAAAGAAGAATAACTGTTATCATTCTTCAACATCAGGAATGATATAGGCATGGTAAGTCGAGAGGCTGGAGATCGAGTGTATCCTTAGTATTGGCTTTATCACAAAAAGGTGAAGGTGATGCATGTCGTTGGTGATGGGATGCATGATATTCATATTCATTCGTCCTCATGACTTCCGATAAGATTTTTCTTCATGCTTAGTGATCCTGCAAGGTATTCATCCTGCCAGTTTTCCTGCCGGCGTGTGCCGGAGGGAGTGGAGGATGGGGTGAGAGACTTTACTTTGCTACCCATTGCGTCTACCGCTTACAAAGGCGGCTTCTTCTTAGCGTTAGGGCCTGACCACCTCGCCTGAACCTTGGGTCTTTGTGGTCTGTGTATCTATGTAACTCTCTCTCTCTCTCTCTCTCTCTCTCTCTCTCTCTCTCTCTCTCTCTCTCTCTCTCTCTCTCTCTCTCTCTCTCTCTCTCTCTCTGAAACTAGATATCGATATTCTTTAATAACTTCGACTAGTTTACACCAGTGTTCCACCCGAGATGTCTTACCGTTTCTCAACCGTATCACATAATAACTACAAGTCAGTAAAACAAGGGACGGCAAAATAATACGTCTTCATCCAACAACAACAGATTTCGTACAATGAACGTAAACGGTTCCCTCCAGGCCTTTGCAAAGACTAACTACCGGATATAGTTACGGAATCGTAGCTTTAACGACCAGGTTCCACCACCAATGGGCCCGGTACCCCATTGGTGGACACTTAGAGTGTATTGGTCAGTTTGCTCTGGAGACTCACAGCCCAGGCTCTCTCACACACCTGCAAGGTCTTCAGGGAGGTCTGTGTTCCTCTGTAATGATCGGATACTCTTTCTGAACTTTGTCCCTGGGATAGGATTCAGGTCCAAGAAGACTCGTAAGGTGTAAGGAAAAGGGATTCTTCGCGATTAATCCTGAGGAAGGAGGATGTGCTCGGGAGTCTGTTGTAGCAGCTACGTTGTGTGTGTGTGTGTGTGTGTGTGTGTGTGTGTGTGTGTGTGTGTGTTTGTGTGTGTGTGTGTGTGTGTGGTGTGTGTGTGTGTGTAGCCGCTCTGACGCACGCCATATTGTTCAGGTCTCTCTTGCAACTGTAGGACCTTCAGACATGATACCCTGGGAGCAGCCAAGGATGCCTTAATTAAACCTCTTAAGCACGACCGTAAAACCCTTGTTGTCTGTGATAATGTGGCCGAGGATCGTGCCATTGTGCTCAAGGGTCGTACCGCCGTGCTCAGGCAGAGGGCCGTTATGAGATGAGCGTGCACGTCCTGGCATGTCTTGTAGGGATTCCAAGACGAACGAATTACCCGAAGGAGTCAGAAGGAGAGGTAAGCGAAGAAAGATGTGTGCTGTGAGATTCCCCAAGTCCCGCTTCCTAGGTCGTAAAACAGGTTCACTCATAGTCAACAACTCAGGCCGGTTCTCCGTGACCAGCACATACGCATCTGATTTTAGAAGCTAAATCCTGGGCACGCGGAGCTGAGTATTTGTTGTAGTTGTACGTGGGTGATTCCCTAAGGGAACGACTGCTCTCTCTCTCTCTCTCTCTCTCTCTCTCTCTCTCTCTCTCTCTCTCTCTCTCTCTCTCTCTCTCTCTCTCTCTCTCTCTTTAGGCTATATGTGTTGACTGCTTCCCCAGGAACCAGTCTCTTTCTGTATCTTAGGCGAGCAAAGTCTGTTGTCATACAGGTTGGTTAAGAAAGAAACTTTAACGTTTGGCATTATTATTGATCAAAGGATCTGCATGTTCTTGTTGTGTCGACGGCTTGAACCTCACACACCCTACCACGGGAGGTGAGACCTGCTAGCACGAGAGATGCTCACCGACAACATGAAATAATTCCTGCGACTTACCCCGACGCAGTTTGGTGTCGTCCCTTCCCTCTGAGGGGGAGTTAAATATGTCACCTGGGCCTGTGTCCCTACTGTGCCAAAGCAGACTTCAAAACTGTAGTCCTTTAATCTTATCATTCCCCTCCACAACTTTTAACCTTCCTTTCGTCTGTGTTGGACTTCATTGCCGTGCACTACATAAGTCCCCTCCCTAACAGATTGACTCCCCTTACATACAGCTTAACTCCTCTCTCATATATTATTCTCCTCCCTCAAACACATCTTCACTCTTCCACCCTACACACCCGACTGACGACGTGCCGGTCTGCCGCCCTCCACACACTAGCCCTTTTATCATTCTTTCCTCCTCCCTGTGACTCCTTCCACACAGTCTAACCTTCCTCCACAGACGCCTCAACCTTCTCACCGCCATATCTCAGCCTTCTCATCAACTTAGTCCTTCTTCCCACGCATGCGCATTGGCCTTCCCTCCCTCGCACAGAAACCCTCTGCCCCACAGTCCTATGTCCATCTATTTAGACAAGGATTTTGTTACTGTTACTGTCCTCAGCTGGATAGCCTCGTCCTGCACTGCCAGATCTTTCTCATGTACTCAACATACACAGACTTGATAATATCGCTATCATACCTTTACCTTTCCTGACCACACATCATACCCTTCCCTAGCCACACACTTACGTTACCCTAGCCACACACCTTAACCTTCCCTAGTCACACACCTTATCTTCCCTAGCCACACACCTTACCCATCCCTAGCCACACACCTTATCCTCCCTAGCCACACACCTTACCCTTCCCTAGCCTCACACCTTATCTTCCCTAGACATACACCTTACCCTTCCCTAGCCGCACACCTTATCTTCCCCAGCCACACACCTTACCCTTCCCTGGCCACACACTGCATCCTTCCTCAGCCACACACCTTACCTTCCTTAGCCACACACTGCACCCTTCCTTGGCCACACACTGCACCCTTTCCCAGCCATAGACCCGCGTTTGCCCTCCCACATATTCCTTAACCATTGTACTCCACACATAGCGCTACTGCCCCAGCTGGCTCCTACCACTACCATCGTCCCAGGTAATGTTGGAAGTGCAGTACGAGTTTGCCGGCGCGGGTCCCCGGTGCGGCTGGGGGTCAGTAAAGATGCAGTAGGTGGGCGTAGTAAAGTGTAGAGTGTTGGGACGTAGCGTCCTGTGGCCGTCACATTAGGCCCCGACCACTGCCAGTCATGTTGCTGCCTGGCGTGTCCCCCTCGCTCAGGTCGCCGCTATAGTATTCCCGGCTGGCTGCGCTTGTCACTCCTCTGTCACAGTCTGTCTTCCTTCCTCGGCCTCCGTGGCGTCGCACTTTTTCCTGCCTCTCTACTTTTGTAAGTTCTTGAACACGACAGCGAGCAAGGTAAGAGATCACGACGAGGCTAGACTTTGAACGCGACGGTACGATCCAGGGGTATGGTGACATGGCAAAGCTTTGCTATACATTACGGACTGACGTCGCGCTTAAGGGCCATACCGTCGTGTTCAAGGGTCAAACCGTCATGTTCAAGGGTAATACCTTCGTGTTCAAGAGTCATACTGTCATGTTCAAGTGTCATACCTTCATGTTCAAGGGTCATATCGTTATGTTCAAGGGTCATGCCGTCATGTTCAAGGGTCATACCGTCGTGTTCAAGGATCATACCTTCATATTCAAGGGTCATATCATTAAGTTCAAGAGCCATACCGTCATGTTCAAGGGTCACTTCTTCGTGTTCAAAGGTCATACTGTCATGTTTAAGGGTAATACCTTCGTGTTCAAGGGTCATACAGTCATGTTCAAGGCTCATATCGTCGGGCTTAGGGATCATATCGTCATGTTCAAGGGTCGTATCGTCATGTTCAAGGGTCGTAACGTCGTTTTCAAGGGCCATATCGTCGTACTTAGGGAGTTGACGGATTTATTCACAGTGTATCTCACCCATTATATCGTAATGGACTCAGCTAAATGTTTTTCTTACGGTAGCCGAATTTTCAAACCTAACTTTTTCCCTCTTATTTCCATCTGATGAATCATCTCTCTGTCACACTTACTTCTCCTATATTTTTCTACCATACATCTCCTCGAAATGATGTAGATACAGCTTCATTCTGTCTCGACTCGCTCCTTCGTCATAGTAATTATACAGTGAGCTTGTATGGTCTGAGAATTACCCTGAGACGCCTGAATAAGGTGTTGAGGAGTTTTTCGATCAGTGGTGACGACTTGAAGTTGAAGACTTCGATGAGTCTGGCAGTTGATAAGCCTAGAACCCATTTAATCGACTAACCTTTTCCATGTTTGTTCAGTTGTCTGCAAAAAAAAATAAACGGAAATTTTTCCTCGTTGTTTTAATGGTACAGAGCAATACAGAAGAATAAGAATTAAGCAATGAAAGCCGTTGAACATTTTTAGAAAGAGAAGAAGGAGGAATGGCAGATCAGTCAAATGACACGAGATATTTCTTATATGCAATGTCCGAATCATTGTTTCTAATGGTTTTCGCTAAATGAAATGCTGGAAATACTTATGAAAGTCACTGGTACATTTATGTAGAATCATAATTGTGTGTCTCTTTATGATTTCAAGACGAAAGTGGCGAAAGAGATTTTGTCTTAATCCGACCTTTTGTGTAAAAAGATATTCTCTTTTTATCACAGCTTGTAAATGTATAATATGATACGTCACTCTGACATGATGGTGTAACGATCTCAGAGGATGAAAGAGAGAAGAGTACATCATTACTTACGGTACGTATGATGGCGACGATGATGTCCCGTAACTGATGAATCATGTACGATATACCCACAGTGCTTATGGTCGCCAGCCACGACAGTCTAATTCATAAGATACCTTGATTACCGAAAAATAACTCGTATCATGGCGCTTGAAATTAGTAGCGCACCAAAAGATTACAAGAATCATTACGTTTATTTATATATATAATTTGCCTGATGACACGAGAGCAAGCTAGATTATCGTGCCCATCGTGCAAATTAGGATAATTTCTTCATTAAACCTCGCTCAGACACTGTCAGAAAGTCCAGTAACGGTTGAAGATATGGCACAGGCAAAAACATCATGGCCAGCTCGGATGAAATGAAAAATTTTGAATGAAAGAGAAAAAGAATGAAGAAATTCATGCGTGATCCTTAGGTGTCTGCAGACCTGACACTGTAAAGAGGAAATCTGGTTGAAAGAGAAAATGACAGAAATAAGGAAATGATTCAACGCCTTTGCTCTACATGGGCAGAAGGAGGCATCAACGGTCAATCTTCGTGTGGTAGCTCACCACACATAAGAGAGGAAGCAGCTAGTTGCCTGTTATGGGGTAGAAACTTCTTGACTGGATGGAACACAGGCATGCATGACAGTGTATGGGAGCTGTGGCCAGATGGCAGAAGGGCTAATAAGGTAGAAGGATTATAATGTCATTCTGACCTAGAGAGAGAGATTTTGGAAAGCAAATTTTGCAATGTCGTGTCTGTAGGGTTTCCAGGCTGGAGTGGAGGATACGGTTATACACAGCATGTTCGTGTTATCACAGGGCTGAACTGTAGCGCTTTCTAGTGGGAGACAAGTGAGGATGGGAAAAAGATATATGTAGAAAATCCGTTTTTGCACCATTGAGTTTCACCAGGCTATTGTTACCCCATTCCTCATTTCACACACACACACACACACACACACACACACACACACATATATATATATATATATATATATATATATATATATATATATATATATATTTTTTTTTTTTTTTTTCTTTTTTTTTGCCGCTGTCTCCCGCGTTTGCGAGGTAGCGCAAGGAAACAGACGAAAGAAATGGCCCAACCCACCCCCATACACATGTATATACATACGTCCACACACGCAAATATACATACCTACACAGCTTTCCATGGTTTACCCCAGACGCTTCACATGCCCTGATTCAATCCACTGACAGCACGTCAACCCCGGTATACCACATCGCTCCAATTCACTCTATTCCTTGCCCTCCTTTCACCCTCCTGCATGTTCAGGCCCCGATCACACAAAATCTTTTTCACTCCATCTTTCCACCTCCAATTTGGTCTCCCTCTTCTCCTCGTTCCCTCCACCTCCGACACATATATTCTCTTGGTCAATCTTTCCTCATTCATTCTCTCCATGTGCCCGAACCATTTCAAAACACCCTCTTCTGCTCTCTCAACCACGCACTTTTTATTTCCACACATCTCTCTTACCCTTACGTTACTTACTCGATCAAACCACCTCACACCACACATTGTCCTCAAACATCTCATTTCCAGCACATCCATCCTCCTGCGCACAACTCTATCCATAGCCCACGCCTCGCAACCATACAACATTGTTGGAACCACTATTCCTTCAAACATACCCATTTTTGGTTTCCAAGATAATGTTCTCGACTTCCACACATTCTTCAATGCTCCCAGGATTTTCGCCCCCTCCCCCACCCTATGATCCACTTCTGCTTCCATGGTTCCATCCGCTGCCATATCCACTCCCAGATATCTAAAACACTTCACTTCCTATATATATATATATATATATATATATATATATATATATATATATATATATATATATATATATATATATATATATATATAGTATTTATTATACATGATCGCCGTTTCCTGCATTAGTGAGGTAGCGTCAGGAAACAGACGAAGAAAGACCACCTCCTCACACTCAGTCTCAGTCATGTGTAATGCACCGAAACCATAGCTCCCTATCCATATCCAGGCCCCACAGACCTTTCCATAGTTTACCCCGGACGTTTCACATGCCCTGATTCTGTCCATTGACATCACGTCGACCCTAGTATACCAGATCGTTCCAATTCACAATATTCCGTGCACGCCTTTCACCCTCCTGCATGTTCAGGCCACAGTCGCTCAAAATTCTTTTCACTCCATCCATCCCCCTCCAATTTGGTCTTCCGCTTCTTGTTCCCTCCACCTCTGACACATTCCAAGAAGATGGAATCAAACAACATCATAAACAAAAGCATGGAACGAGACTAACGAGGGAGATTCTAGTGAATAGCACCAAAATCATTACTAGTTGCAGTGATCGGAGGAAACTACAAATATTGGAAGCCATTTACATCAGATAGAAAGCACCTGTCATCAACATCTAGACAAGCATGACCACCGCCACACAGCTCTCTGATGATGGCCCGCCAATAGGATGTAGACCTAATGTCATTTTAGGACGGATGGGACACGTCACTGAATCGCCGCAAGCTAACGAGTCCGCCTTTTCTGGACAGCAGGAACGCGGTACTGACCAACCCGGTCCTGGATAACGAAGTTCAGAGAGAGTCAGATGAGCCCAACCTGACCTCAACTCCACATCCGGACGATAACGGTCTCGCTTGGCCCTACTTAGTGTATTTCGTGATGGACTCTCTATATTCCTACCTCGTTTGATATTCTTCTATGTTTCCTCAACTGTAAGTTTTTCTATATTTCTGTTTCCATATCTTGTATTTAGATTGTAACTCATACTGCCCTTCATGGTATGGTTAATTTGTTTCGCTTTGAGTGTTTTCCCTTACTTTATATGTGGTATGTACTGTTTCATGTTTGCGTTTTACATATCATATTCAAGTTTTGTGAAGCAGTTTTTTCTCCTTTTTTGTTGGTTCCTGATGATGCCTCCGTGAACGCGAAAGCTTGATGGAAATAAATGGATAACTTAGGACAACTGGTGTTTGAGCACCCACCTAATGGTAGAATAGTACTGAGAAAATCAAAAACATAAGAATTAAGATTGATAACTCTAAATATGCTGTCGTTTCCATTTCTCTGTGCATTAGAGAAAACCTGCTCCCAGTTTACACTAAGATATATATATATATATATATATATATATATATATATATATATATATATATATATATATATATATATATATATATATATTTTTTTTTTTTTTTTTTCTTACTATTCGCTATTTCCCGCGATAGCGAGGTAGCGTTAAGAACAGAGGACTGGGCCTTTGAGGGAATATCCTCACCTGGACCTCTTCTCTGTTCCTTCTTTTGGAAAATTAAAAAAAAAAAAAAAAAAAAACGAGAGGGGAGGATTTCCAGCCCCCCGCTCCCTTCCCTTTTAGTCGCCTTCTACGACACGCAGGGAATACGTGGGAAGTATTCTTTCTCCCCTATCCCCTATATATATATATATCGTAGCCTAAGCCAAGTTCCAGTTTTATCTACTAACTCCTAGGAGAGGATGAACAGCTGGGTTGACTGCCACGACAAGAATTCGACCCTCTGCGGGCTCGTGCCCAGAACCAGTTTCTGTGAAAATGACATGGTGTTACCCAGGACCTTTTGAAAGGCCCCAGCAGCCCAGTGCTTCAATACTTACAGTATCAGGGAAATGGAGACTTCTTTTGAGTGAGAAGTTCTTTGACAAGACTATACTCCCAGTGATACAGCCTCGCCAAAGGTGATTTTTCTCTCTCAATGTAACCTTCAGCAGGTGGAATCCAGCAAAATATATATATATATATATATATATATATATATATATATATATATATATATATATATATATATATATATATATATATATGTATATGTATATATATGTATATATATATATATATATATATATATATATATATATATATTTTTTTTTTTTTTTTTTTTTTTTATAGTTTGTCGCTGTCTCCCACGTTTGCGAGGTAGCGCAAGGAAACAGACGAAAGAAATGGCCCAACCCCCCCCCCCCCATACACCTGTACATACACACGTCCAGACACGCAAATATACATACCTACACAGCTTTCCATGGTTTACCCCAGACGCTTCACATGCCTTGCTTCAATCCACTGACAGCACGTCAACCCCTGTATACCACATGACTCCAATTCACTCTATTTCTTGCCCTCCTTTCACCCTCCTGCATGTTCAGGCCCCGATCACACAAAATCTTTTTCACTCCATCTTTCCACCTCCAATTTGGTCTCCCTCTTCTCCTCGTTCCCTCCACCTCCGACACATATATCCTCTTGGTCAATCTCTCCTCACTCATTCTCTCCATGTGCCCAAACCATTTCAAAACACCCTCTTCTGCTCTCTCGACCACGCTCTTTTTATTTCCACACATCTCTCTTACCCTTACGTTACTTACTCGATCAAACCACCTCACACCACACATTGTCCTCAAACATCTCATTTCCAGCACATCCATCCTCCTGCGCACATCTCTATCCATAGCCCACGCCTCGCAACCATACAGCATTGTTGGAACCACTATTCCCTCAAACATACCCATTTTTGATTTCCGAGATAATGTTCTCGACTTCCACACATTTTTCAAGGCTCCCAAAATTTTCGCCCCCTCCCCCACCCTATGATCCACTTCCGCTTCCATGGTTCCATCCGCTGACAGATCCACTCCCAGATATCTAAAACACTTCACTTCCTCCAGTTTTTCTCCATTCAAACTCACCTCCCAATTGACTTGACCCTCACCCCTACTGTACCTAATAACCTTGCTCTTATTCACATTTACTCTCAACTTTCTTCTTCCACACACTTTACCAAACTCAGTCACCAGCTTCTGCAGTTTCTCACATGAATCAGCCACCAGCGCTGTATCATCAGCGAACAACAACTGACTCACTTCCCAAGCTCTCTCATCCCCAACAGACTTCATACTTGCCCCTCTTTCCAGGACTCTTGCATTTACCTCCTTTACAACCCCATCCATAAACAAATTAAACAACCATGGAGACATCACACACCCCTGCCGCAAACCTACATTCACTGAGAACCAATCACTTTCCTCTCTTCCTACACGTACACATGCCTTACATCCTCGATAAAAACTTTTCACTGCTTCCAACAACTTGCCTCCCACACCATATATTCTTAATACCTTCCACAGAGCATCTCTATCAACTCTATCATATGCCTTCTCCAGATCCATAAATGCTACATACAAATCCATTTGCTTTTCTAAGTATTTCTCACATACATTCTTCAAAGCAAACACCTGATCCACACATCCTCTACCACTTCTGAAACCGCACTGCTCTTCCCCAATCTGATGCTCTGTACATGCCTTCACCCTCTCAATCAATACCCTCCCATATAATTTACCAGGAATACTCAACAAACTTATACCTCTGTAATTTGAGCACTCACTCTTATCCCCTTTGCCTTTGTACAATGGCACTATGCACGCATTCCGCCAATCCTCAGGCACCTCACCATGAGTCATACATACATTAAATAACCTTACCAACCAGTCAACAATACAGTCACCCCCTTTCTTAATAAATTCCACTGCAATACCATCCAAACCTGCTGCCTTGCCGGCTTTCATCTTCCGCAAAGCTTTTACTACAGGAGGTCAAGAGAAAGGTGCAAGAGGTGAAAAAAAGGGCAAATGAGAGTTGGGGTGAGAGACTATCAGTAAATTTTAGGGAGAATAAAAAGATGTTCTGGAAGGAGGTAAATAGGGTGCGTAAGACAAGGGAGCAAATGGGAACTTCAGTGAAGGGCGTAAATGGGGAGGTGATAACAAGTAGCGGTGATGTGAGAAGGAGATGGAATGAGTATTTTGAAGGTTTGTTGAATGTGTCTGATGACAGAGTGGCAGATATAGGGTGTTTTGGTCGAGGTGGTGTGCAAAGTGAGAGGGTTAGGGAAAATGATTTGAATTTGATATATATATATATATATATATATATATATATATATATGTACATATATATATATATATATATATATATATATATATATATATATATATATATATATATATATATATATATATATATATGTGTGTGTGTGTGTGTGTGTGTGAATTATTCATTATGACAATTATGTGAACTGGTTTGGTGAGTAAACACAGATGAGTTTCTGAGTTATATTCTTCTAACGTTTTTGGCTTGTTCCCAAGCCTTCTTCGGAGAACCAGAATAAGATGCAAAGATGCCTTGACATTATAACCGCTTTGCTCTTCCTATATCCATTATGTTTCTCCTCGTCGTTCAGCAAGTCCTTCATTTTACTAACATAATCTCTTCTGTTCGTGACAAACACTCCACCACCGTTTCCACCTGTGTTATCACCATGTCCTGGTCTTCAGTCAACCAATTCAGGCCTTTCCTATGTCGTCTGGGGAGTGCACTTGGTTGGTTATCGGTGAAGGCCTTGTAACATGCCAATACTGCTTGCTGGAACACTTCGATAGCGTTACTGTCCTCTCATCTTTAATTCCACATAGCTCTTTCTGTCCTTTCTAATCTTCAAACCTAGCGATAGCACCTCTGTGTTTCTGTTAATTGTTTCATTGAAGGGTTTAACACTTTATCCGACCTTCCCATGTCTTTCCATTCACTGTTATCACATAGATGGGCTAATTTCCGTTCTATACTCTCTGTAAGTGCACTGTTTTCTCTTTTCGTTTTAATGACGAGACTTTGGGATGATGGTATATCATATGATCTGGCCATTAACGCATACACTTTATTTGTTTGATTTAGTCTTCTTTCTTCCAAAAACAGTCTTGTAGTGTTGCTAATTGATTTCTACTATTTCGTTGGTGCACCGGTGCCGATCTTGGGAGCACTTATTCCTCCAAGTATTTCTGAAGCAATCTCTTGCGTCCAGGCAAATTGCAGTCTTCCTTCTCTCACGCCGAGCCGGACCAGCAGCAAAAGATGTCAGTCACACAAAACTGGGGAACACGGCAGAGAAATGTGGAACACGGCCGGTCAAGGATGAGGAACGGACTCCGCCTGTTTGTGGTGACGCAGGAAGATACAATTCGCTTTTGGCGAGATTTTATCACTGAAGGGAGTACAGTCCCCTCAATGAGTCTAGCATTTCCCTGCTACTGGATGTAACGCAGCCTTGTAGTTACAGATGGCGTTTCAGTGAAAGGGATCCTGGGTTATATAATGATGCTGATGATATAAAACGCTTAAGGGATGGCCTTGATTGTGGCAATCACTCGCCCACAAATCCAATACAGGTACAGCTTTTCACAAACCCTTCCCAGTTGGAATGACATCAGAAATAGAGAACCAAGTTATATATACATCTGAGACCTTACCCTGACACGACCCCACCTGATACGTGACCTGGGGTCGTGTCAGGGGAAGATCTCAGATGTATATATAACTTGGTTCTCTGTTTCTGATAACATTCCAGTAGAGAAGGAGTTGTGGAAAGCCGAAACTGTATTGAATTTAGAAATGAGTCCTCACGTTTCTGTGACGTGGTGTGGTTTTGACCTTCAAACTTCTCCACTACAGTGTTCGTTTGCTTCTTGTATATATATATATATATATATATATATATATATATATATATATATATATATATATATATATATATATTACGTAAAGATTTTCCTAATTTCCTGTACGTAAAATGTTCATTGTCTGAACTAGTAACAGATTGAGTGTACTCGTTCTCTTATGAGTACTTAAGGCGAGAGCTTGCCAAAAAAAAGCAGGGTTAGCGCGTGGTGTTCACCGCAAGGATATTTTGAGTTATAAAGAAGGATTTAGGGTGAGTCACACGATGTCTAGTGTCTTCGGGTCATGTGGAGAGATTGTATTGTCTGTGGACTGAATACCTAAAGCTCAAATGTGGCTGAGGAAGAAGGAAATGAGACCGGCCACAGCCGAAGGAGTGAAAATTGACAGCCTCTGAAATGTTGGATCACTGTGCAGCTGTCATTCAACCCCCCCCCCCCCCCCACAATCCCCTTACCCAGGTGAGCAGTATGGTCTCCAATCGGTGGCTGCCTACCACTTACTACCTACCACAGAGAGAGAGGAGAGAGAGAGAGAGGAGAGAGAAGAAAGAAAAGGGGAAAGCAGCAGAGAAATGTGAACCGCCGGCAGAGTATGCAGATATGGGGAGATGAGAGGGTGAGAGAAATACAATTCTTTTGTTGCGGTTTACAGCTGAGAGTTAAGTTCCCATCATCCGCTGGCATTTCCTTATGGTAGACGCAATTCTCCCTTCACACTGAATCGTTTTTGTTTTTTTCATTTAAGGGATCCTGGGTTTCATATGAGGCTGTTAGAAACGCTTAAGATCAATTGATTGCAATCATCGCCCAATCCAATACAAGAGTTTAAAACCCTTCAGTTGATTGAATAATAATAGAACACAAGTAGACATCTGAACCTTACCTAACGATATATATGTGTTGTTAGAGAGGAGTATCGTGTAGCAGGTGATAGAAGATGAATATGTTGGGTTTCTCGTTCTGAATGTCCAGTTGGAGAAGGAGTGTGGATGTCTCATGTGTAACTTATTGATTTAGGATGGAGTGTTAGTTAAATGAAGAGTGTTGGATTTTGAGCGTCAACTTCATACAGTGTTGGTGAGTCTTGGAATATATTATTATTTAGTATGATAATGTTATCATTGATGAAACTGCAGAAAGATTGTCTAGTTTTGTAAGTTAATGTGAGTTAGAAAGTAACAGATTGAATGACGTTTTCTTAAGTACTAGGCGAGAGCTCAATTGGGAGTAAAGTTGATGGAAACTGGTGGAAGTGCAAGGATTTATATTCTGGAGTTGATCTGCAGCGGATTGGAACATGGAGCGAGTGTCATAGTGGGGGTGGGAAAATTTGGGGCTTGAAGAATGTGTGGAATGAAGACTAAATCACATGTGGCTGAGAAAGAAGGAATGTGAAGGACAGCGAAGTGATAAATTGTTGAAATGTTGGAGTCGGGCTTGCAGTTGATTAGGCCAGACGCAGCGATCCTTACCAGTGTTGAGCAGTGTGGTCTGATGGTGGTTGCTACCACTGTATACCTACAGGAAGAGAGAGTGTGGAAAAAAGAGGTGGTTGAGAGAGCAGAAGAGGAGTATTGAAGGGTTTGGAGACGGAGAGGAGATGTGCAAGAGACCGGATGAATAGAGGTCAGATGATCTGCGGGGAAAGAGAGAGGGAGGACAAAATTTGCGTTGTTTGGGTGAGTGAGAGTTTTGTGTCGGACTCGACATGGAAGGTGTGAAGGGACGAGCAATTTCTCCCTGACGATGTTTGTTTTTTTTTTTTTGATTTGAGTGATTTAAATGGCATGGCGTCTGGTAGCCATGAAAGCTGAATGATATTACTCATTTGCTTATTCTAAGATATATAACGTGTTATTAGGTTTTGCAATCATACGATTCCGCAAAAGGGAGACGCGAAGTAAAATAAAATAAATGTGTTATAGAATATTATATAATATATATATATGTAGTATTATATATATTATATTTATATATATATATATAATTATATAATATAATATATATATATATATAATTATATATTTTGTATATATATATATATATATATATATATAATATATTATATTATGTGTGTATGTTTTTATATATTTGTGTGTGTGTGTGTGTGTGTGTGTGTGTGTGTGTGTGTGTGTGTACTGCACCTCACTCTCAGCTTCTGGGAAGCAGAATTTGTCGTGTTATGTTGGGTATTGAGTATAAAGCGGAGGATATGGTTATACCCAACATCATAAGGTTAGCACTGGCATGAATTGTGGTATTCTGAAAATGACTAGTGAGAAACGAACGACCTCTGCATCGAGATATTGGGAGAATCTGCTTCGTTAGACAATCAAGTCTAACTAGATGTCTGCTGCTTCAGTCTGAGAAGCTTCACAGGTCAAATATGAGAGAGAAAATATGTTCCTTAATGTTACGCATCCCTTTTGGAGGGATTAGATCAGATCTCGTGTCTTTGATTATCTGTCCCTCCCGTATTGCTGTAACGATATCAGGATTGTCTTCCCTTGATTGGATCCTTCATCCCCAGCTCTGGTCCTTCTGCGTTTGTGTACATTACTTTCACTCTGACATTGTTGCACGAGTTAACATGCTTGACCTCTTAGAGGAACCAGCGGGGCTGTTCCACTCTCCAACCTCTTTGGTTCCTGCCGTTTTCTGTCACTCGACTGTATTCTTTACTTCTTCCTTCTCCTTCCCTCGGATTACGACCCTTGATGAATACCCTACTAAATTCCTCCTTGTCTGCAGATAGCTCAGCCTGCTTTAGGCTTTCGGTCCTCTTCGTACTGGATATAGTCATGATTACTCTCCCTTGTATCTCAGAAACTACGTTGAGCATAGTTGTAGCCATCGTTGGTCCTTTAAGCCGCTTTCCTTCTATCTCCAGTCTTTCCTGTTTGGTTGAAGTAGAGTCGTCTCCATTCAGTCCAAAATCAATCAGCAGTCCACGTCCATCTTCCTCCTACTTCACTATATTCTTACTTCTGGTGCAAACCACTTGTCACCTTATTCCAACAGTGTTGATTATCCATTTTCCATATCTCTGATTTTATCTAAGATGTCTATTTTTTTTTTTTTTTTTGTCATCATTCAATGATCTTGAATACTCTGAACTTTATTAGTTGTAGATCTTAAAAATCACGTGATCCCCTGATTATTCGGTGTCTAACAATGCATAATGCTCTGCCTGCAGTTTCCATGAATAATTTCTCCTGTACCTGTGTTTCAGTGTCCCCAGGTCTCTGTTCCACTGCATCTGTCATCACTCTCTATTTCAGTTCATCAAGGCTCAGAATTTGCTTCTGTTCCCCATCCCGTATTATCATCACCGGTGTCTGCTGTCTGTGGTATGGGCATTTCCTGTTGTTGTTGTGTCTCTAGAACATCCAAAGAGGAATGATCTGACCCTTTTCTTTTTTGATCTCTATCTAATGTTTATTTTTTCTTCTCATTCACTACGTTTTGATTTCCAGGGTTAGAGAGAGAGAGAGAGAGAGAGAGAGAGAGAGAGAGAGAGAGAGAGAGAGAGAGAGAGAGAGAGAGAGAGAGAGTGTGTGTGTGTGTGTGTGTTCAGTTAGAACTAAGGACAGTCACTGGAGGAGTGAGGCAACTGTCTTTCATCTCAACAAGTGTTCGGAATTACGGACTGAAGGTCCTCACAGCCGGTGACCGGACGGTGGCGATAGAGAACAAAGAGATACCGCGCCCTGGACGTGATCTGGAGGAAGGGTAGGTATAAGGCTCAAGGCCGCTCGCGAGGCTTATGGCGATGCTCATCTGTTGAATGCCTTTAACCCGCTAGTGTCTGCTGGGTGTGAGTGAACTGGCTCGTGGTTGACTCTCCTCTGTTTACATGTTCGCTGTATACCCAGGTTTACTAGTTGTTTAGTTGGTTCTAGGTGTACTAGTGGGATTGTTAGCTCGATGTTGATTGGTTGGCTCTGGTGTGGCTAAGTGTTAGCTTGGTGTTAGATGGCTAGCTCTCCCGTAGGCTTAGGAGGGTGTTATCTGGGTATTAGATGACTGGCAATGATGTAGAAGGGCGTTAGCTTGGTGTTAGATGGCTAGCTCTCCTGTAGCTGTAGGAAGGTGTTAACTGGGTGTTAGATGACTGTTGATGATGTAGGAGGGTGTTAGCTGGATGTTAGATGACTGGCAATGATGTAGGAGGGTGTTAGCGGGGTATTAAATGACTGGTTGTGGTATAGGACGGTGTTAGTAGGGTGTTAGTGACTTGCTGCGGTGTAGGAGGGTGTTAGCAGAGTGTTAGATGACTTGCTGTTGTGTAGTAAGTGTTAGCAGAGTGTTAGATGATTTGCTGTGGTGTAGGAGGGTGTTAGCACTGTGTTAGATGACTTGCTGTGGTGTAGGAGGGTGTTAGCACAGTGTTAGATGACTTGCTGTTGTGTAGTAAGTGTTAGCAGAGTGTTAGATGATTTGCTGTGGTGTAGTAGGGTGTTAGCAGAGTGTTAGATGATTTGCTGTGGTGTAGGGGGGTGTTAGCAGAGTGTTAGATGATTTGCTGTGGTGTAGTAGGTGTTAGCAGAGTGTTAGATGACTTGCTGCGGTGTAGGAGGGTGTTAGCAGAGTGTTAGATGACTTGCTGTTGTGTAGTAAGTGTTAGCTGAGTGTTAGATGATTTGCTGTGGTGTAGGAGGGTGTTAGCACAGTGTTAGATGACTTGCTGTGGTGTAGGAGGGTGTTAGCAGAGTGTTAGATGACATGCTGCGGTGTAGGAGGGTGTTAGCAGAGTGTTAGATGACTTGCTGTGGTGTAGGAGGGTGTTAGCAATGTGTTAGATGACTTGCTGTGGTGTAGGAGGGTGTTAGCAGAGTGTTAGATGACTAGCTGTGGTGTAGGAAGGTGTTAGCAATGTGTTAGATGACTTGCTGTGGTGTAGGAGGGTGTTAGCAATGTGTTAGATGACTTGCTGTGGTGTAGAAGGGTGTTAGCAATGTTAGATGACTTGCTGTGGTGTAGCAGGTGTTTCCTTGGGTTAGATGGTTAGCTCTGTCGTAGGATGGTTGGCTCTAGTGTATGTCAGTGTCAGGTGGGTGTTGCATGACTAGCTCTGGAGTAGAGTGGCTGACTATAGGCCTAGGACGGCTGGATATGGTGCAGGTGGGTGTAAACTGGGTGTTAGTTGGCCACCTCTTGCGTAGGGAGGTTGATTTGAGTGTAGGATTTCCTGACTCTGGTGTTTTTCGGTTTTACCTGCATGTTGGATGGTTTCCTCTGGTGTAGGATAGCTGGGAATATTGAAGAATGGCTGGCGTGAGTAAAGTATAAGGTGCTGGGTGTCGGGGTTTTGGTGTGGGATGTCTTTCTCCCGTTTAGAATAGCTGTCTCTGGTGTAAGTAGGTGTAAACTGGGTTTTAGATGGTTTGTTGTTGTGTAGGATGGCTAACTGTGGTTTAGGATGGCTGGTCGTGGTGTAGGACAGCTGGTTCTAGTGTAGGATGTCTGCTCGTGGTGTAGGACAGATTGTTCTGGTGTAGGATGTCTGGTCGTGATGTAGGACTGCTTGCTTTGGTGTAGGGTGGTTGGTCGTGGTATAGGACAGCTGGGTCTGATGTAGGATGGCTGGTCATGGTGTAGGACAGCCGGTTCTGGTGTTAGATAGCTGGTCGTGGGGTAAGACAGCTGGCTCTGGTGTAGGATGGCTTGTCGTAGTGTAGGACAGCTGGCTTTGGTGTAGGATGTCTGGTCGTGATGTAGGACAGCTGGTTCTGGTGTTAGATGGCTGGTCGTGGTGTAGGACAGTGGGTCTGGTGTAGGATGTCTGCTCTTGGTGTAAGACAGCTGGCTCTGATGTAGGATTTCTGGTCGTGGTGTAGGACAGCTGGGTCTGGTGTAGGATGATTGGTCGTGGTGTAGGACAGCTGGTTCTGGTGTTAGATGGCTGGTCGTGGTGTAGGACAGCTGGGTCTGGTGTAGGATGATTGGTCGTGGTGTAGGACAGCTGGGTCTGGTGTTAGATGGCTGGTCGTGGTGTAGGACAGCTGGGTCTGGTGTAGGTGGGTGTTAACTGGGTGCAATTTTCCTGCTGCAGCCACTGCGAATACAATCAACCTTTTTCAGGGAGCAAAAAAAAAGGAATAGTACCACAACTCTTTCATGCAGTAGACTGAAACTCTTATTGTATTTCTGTGCAGTTATGAGACTTAGGAACATGTGGTACTAAGGAGAATTACCCTTTAAGGTTAGAGTTATTAGGGTAGAGTGAGCTTGTAGAATGGGCTTGGGGAGAGGTGATGGGAGAGGAGGGAGGAGACGAAATGATAGGGGAGAGAGAGAGAGGTGATGGGAGAGGAAGGGGGAGAAATTATGGAAGAGGAGGGGAGGGGGAATAGATGTGATCATTTCCAAGTTGGCTCATGAGAAGGAAAACGGATGGATCGTTGTGTGAGTGAGGGAGGACCCAGGGAGGAAGACCGCACAGCCTGGGGGAGGAGTTGGGTAGACCTGTGGTGGGGCTAGTGGAGGAGCGGCTGTTGGAGAGGTCACCCCGCCCCCAAGCATGGGATATCGAGGCAGGGGGTGGGGTTAGGGGATCCTGGGTGTCCCATGGGCGGGACACCCAGCACCCCTACAGGTTCCCCAGTCCACCAAGCCACCAGACCCCAGCACCCATACAGGTTCCCCAGTCCACCAAGCCACCAGACCCCAGCACCCCTACTGGCTCCCCAGTCCACCAAGCCACCAGACCCCAGCACCCATACTGGTTCCCCAGTCCACCAAACTTCTCAGCACTGTGCACGATGGATTCGGCTGGAAGAACACGTCAGCATTATCATTCAAATTCCTCCAGTTATTGGCTTTACAATTCTCCATAGAATTAAGACATGAGACTAAACCTTCAGTTTGTGCTCACCTTTCTCTTCTTCACTACATTCTCATCTTCACTGCGGTGGCCATCATCACTACGGCCAAACTACACCCTCGTCTTCACTACTAAAGGCCGTTATCGCTATGCCTCATCACTACCCACTCGATACCACTGGACTCTGGCCTGACGATTATGGGTGAGATCAAACATTAACTCAGACCACAAACACGCATAAATACACGTTAAGGGACGAGGCAACACGAGTGTAAGCCTCTCTCTCTCCGTAGCATACAAACATTGATACCATGCACACAGCACCGTTATAACTATATAGATTATGACGGCACACCGATATTGTGGAATTGTGGAAGGCTCGAGGAATCTCAAATGGTCCATGTTCGAGTTCTGGGCAAGGTGGCCAGCTTCCAGCCAACCTAGATGTTTTTCCACCATTTTGTATGTTGATCTATATATATGTATATATATATATATATATATATATATATATATATATATATATATATATATATATATATATATATTATTATTATTATTATTATTATTATACTTTGTCGCTGTCTCCCGCGTTTGCGAGGTAGCGCAAGGAAACAGACGAAAGAAATGCCCCCCCCCCCCCCATACACATGTATATACATACGTCCACACACGCAAATATACATACCTACACAGCTTTCCATGGTTTACCCCAGACGCTTCACATGCCTTGCTTCAATCCACTGACAGCACGTCAACCCCGGTATACCACATCGCTCCAATTCACTCTATTCCTTGCCCTCCTTTCACCCTCCTGCATGTTCAGGCCCCGATCACACAAAATCTTTTTCACTCCATCTTTCCACCTCCAATTTGGTCTCCCTCTTCTCCTTGTTCCCTCCACCTCCGACACATATATCCTCTTGGTCAATCTTTCCTCACTCATCCTCTCCATGTGCCCAAACCACTTCAAAACACCCTCTTCTGCTCTCTCAACCACGCTCTTTTTATTTCCACACATGTATATATATATATATATATATATATATATATATATATATATATATATATATATATATATATATGTGCGTCTGTTCGGAAACAACCGGTATAGACCCCGTTGCTCACCATTGTGAGACGAAAGGTATTCGAGTACTTAGTATTTCGAATAGTTGTTTCCTATTATACAGTCCCATAGCCTAACGGTTAGCATGCCTGCCTCTTGCACAGGGGTCCCGGGTTCGATCCTGGCTGTTGGAGGTTTGTATGTTCTATGAAGGTGCGCGTTCATATGCACTTTATTCTTATTCATATACCTCCGCGTTGTACAGTTAGGTTCGGTAAAACGCTATCAGCTGGCTATGTGCGTCTGTTCAGAAACAACCGGTATAGACCCCGTTGCTCACCATTGTGAGACGAAGGGTATTCGAGTACTTAGTATTTCGAATAGTTGTTTCCTATTATACAGTCCCATAGCCTAGCGGTTAGCATGCCTGCCTCTTGCACAGGGGTCCCGGGTTCGATCCTGGCTGTTGGAGGTTTGTATGATATATATATATATATATATATTATATATAATATATATATATATATAGTATATATGATAGATAGATGATTAGATAGATAGATAGTGCATATGAATGTGCACATTCAAAGAACACATGATACCCTCCAACAGCCAGGATTCGAACCCAGGACCCTTGCATGGTAGACGGGAACACTAAGAGGTAGGCTATGATCGCCCCCAATAAGGAAATAAGTATTCGACTATCCGATTACAAGTAATCGAATAGTTATTTCCCTATTAGAGGCGGTCATAGTAAGCACTTAGCGTTCCCGTTTGCCAGAAAAAAGGTCCTGTGTTCGAATCCTGGTTGTTGGAGGGTATTATGTGATATGTATATATATATATATATATATATATATATATATATATATATATATATATATATATATATATATTATATATATATATATATTATTTCCAAGAGTCAGAATTGCCCGAAAAGTCCTGTTATTTCATGTTTCTGGTTTCCCATCACTTTACATCAATCCATCGTGAGTTGCATTAACACAAGATCATATTCTGTGCTAGCTAATCATACACAGCTGTCCTTCACATACAAGGAATGGAATGTAAGCTGTTGTTCTCTAAGCTGCCTCTCGTTCGTGTCATTATTTTCAAGCTTGGATCCTGAAGTTTCCTCAGATTCTGAATTTGAAAAATGGACGACTTTTCTTCACGGAACAGTAATGTGGAAAGCCTTATCATGACCACTCGGGCTGAGTGGTGCTGGCGAAGTTCGTTTAATAACTCGTGAGGCGAGCAAGTTACTCCCTCACCCTGGCGATCAAACTCACTGGCCTGTCAGACGCCGCATTACAGTGCAGCGAAATGTTTGTACGACGGAAACTTAAAGTTATAAGTCAGCTATCAGAGCCTTCAACCTGGACGCTGCTAACAAAGGAACTTCTCCCTCGCGGGATCTACCGTGGCAAAAGTTGGCTAGGAAATGTTCTGCTTTGTTATGCCAGGATGACTGATGGCGATGGATGACTGGATGCAGATGGATAGTACACTGAGGCTATTACGTGATGAGTGAAAGGTCAGGTAAACATTCAAATTGACTCTCTGGAAAGGGAGTTATGTTCTTGTAGCTGGTGGTTGAGAGTCGCCTGATGTGGGACAATGGTTACTAAAAGCAAGTGATTTTTGTAGATAGATTTAAAAGACTTATGGATCTATTCGCACACTGGGCAGTTAATCTTTATGGAGAGTTAACTGCTATGAAAAGGTGCCTCTGCAGCAGACATAAATGGGTATGTTTTTAGAAGTAAACATATATATATATATTTATATATATATATTATATATATATATATATATATATATATATATATGATATATATATATATATTTTTTTTTTTTTTTTTTCTTTTTTTTTTGCTTTGTCGCTGTCTCCGCGTTTGCGAGGTAGCGCAAGGAAACAGACGAAAGAAATGGCCCAACCACCCCATACACATGCCTTGATTCAATCCACTGACAGCACGTCAACCCCGGTATACCACATCGCTCCAATTCACTCTATTCTTTGCCTCCTTTCACCCTCCTGCATGTTCAGGCCCCGATCACTCAAAATCTTTTTCACTCCATCTTTCCACCTCCAATTTGGTCTCCCTCTTCTCCTTGTTCCCTCCACCTCCGACACATATATCCTCTTGGTCAATCTTTCCTCACTCATTCTCTCCATGTGACCAAACCATTTCAAAACACCCTCTTCTGCTCTCTCAACCACGCTCTTTTTATTTCCACACATGTATATATATATATATATATATATATATATATATTATATATATTATATATGTGCGTCTGTTCGGAAACAACCGGTATAGACCCCGTTGCTCACCATTGTGAGACGAAAGGTATTCGAGTACTTAGTATTTCGAATAGTTGTTTCCTATTATACAGTCCCATAGCCTAACGGTTAGCATGCCTGCCTCTTGCACAGGGGTCCCGGGTTCGATCCTGGCTGTTGGAGGTTTGTATGTTCTATGAAGGTGCGCGTTCATATGCACTTTATTCGTATTCATATACCTCCGCGTTGTACAGTTAGGTTCGGTAAAACGCTATCAGCTGGCTATGTGCGTCTGTTCAGAAACAACCGGTATAGACCCCGTTGCTCACCATTGTGAGACGAAGGGTATTCGAGTACTTAGTATTTCGAATAGTTGTTTCCTATTATACAGTCCCATAGCCTAGCGGTTAGCATGCCTGCCTCTTGCACAGGGGTCCCGGGTTCGATCCTGGCTGTTGGAGGTTTGTATGATATATATATATATATATATATTTATATATATAGATAGATAGATAGATGATTAGATAGATAGATAGTGCATATGAATGTGCACATTCAAAGAACACATGATACCCTCCAACAGCCAGGATTCGAACCCAGGACCCATTGCATGGTAGACGGGAACACTAAGAGGTAGGCTATGATCGCCCCCAATAAGGAAATAAGTATTCGACTATCCGATTACAAGTAATCGAATAGTTATTTCCCTATTAGAGGCGGTCATAGCTAAGCACTTAGCGTTCCCGTTTGCCACGAAAAAAGGTCCTGTGTTCGAATCCTGGTTGTTGGAGGGTATTATGTGATATGTATATATATATATATATATATATATATATATATATATATATATATATATATATATATATATATATATATATATATATTATTTCCAAGAGTCAGAATTGCCCGAAAAGTCCTGTTATTTCATGTTTCTGGTTTCCCATCACTTTACATCAATCCATCGTGAGTTGCATTAACACAAGATCATATCTGTGCTAGCTAATCATACACAGCTGTCCTTCACATACAAGGAATGGAATGTAAGCTGTTGTTCTCTAAGCTGCCTCTCGTTCGTGTCATTATTTTCAAGCTTGGATCCTGAAGTTTCCTCAGATTCTGAATTTGAAAAATGGACGACTTTTCTTCACGGAACAGTAATGTGGAAAGCCGTATCATGACCACTCGGGCTGAGTGGTGCTGGCGAAGTTCGTTTAATAACTCGTGAGGCGAGCAAGTTACTCCCTCACCCTGGCCGATCAAACTCACTGGCCTGTCAGACGCCGCATTACAGTGCAGCGAAATGTTTGTACGACGGAAACTTAAAGTTATAAGTCAGCTATCAGAGCCTTCAACCAGACGCTGCTAACAAAGGAACTTCTCCCTCGCGGGATCTACCGTGGCAAAAGTTGGCTAGGAAATGTTCTGCTTTGTTATGCCCAGGATGACTGATGGCGATGGATGACTGGATGCAGATGGATAGTACACTGAGGCTATTACGTGATGAGTGAAAGGTCAGGTAAACATTCAAATTGACTCTCTGGAAAGGGAGTTATGTTCTTGTAGCTGGTGGTTGAGAGTCGCCTGATGTGGGACAATGGTTACTAAAAGCAAGTGATTTTTGTAGATAGATTTAAAAGACTTATGGATCTATTCGCACACTGGGCAGTTAATCTTTATGGAGAGTTAACTGCTATGAAAAGGTGCCTCTGCAGCAGACATAAATGGGTATGTTTTTAGAAGTAAACATATATATATATATATATATATATATATATATATATATATATATATATATATATATATATATATATATATATATATTTTTTTTTTTTTTTCTTTTCTTTTTTTTTTTGCTTTGTCGCTGTCTCCCGCGTTTGCGAGGTAGCGCAAGGAAACAGACGAAAGAAATGGCCCAACCCACCCCCATACACATGCCTTGATTCAATCCACTGACAGCACGTCAACCCCGGTATACCACATCGCTCCAATTCACTCTATTCTTTGCCCTCCTTTCACCCTCCTGCATGTTCAGGCCCCGATCACTCAAAATCTTTTTCACTCCATCTTTCCACCTCCAATTTGGTCTCCCTCTTCTCCTCGTTCCCTCCACCTCCGACACATATATCCTCTTGGTCAATCTTTCCTCACTCATTCTCTCCATGTGACCAAACCATTTCAAAACACCCTCTTCTGCTCTCTCAACCACGCTCTTTTTATTTCCACACATCTCTCTTACCCTTACGTTACTTACTCGATCAAACCACCTCACACCACACATTGTCCTCAAACATCTCATTTCCAGCACATCCATCCTCCTGCGCACAACTCTATCCATAGTCCACGCCTCACAACCATACAACATTGTTGGAACCACTATTCCTTCAAACATACCCATTTTTGCTTTCCGAGATAATGTTCTCGACTTCCACACATTCTTCAAGGCTCCCAGAATTTTCGCCCCCTCCCCCACCCTATGATCCACTTCCGCCTTCCATGGTTCCATCCGCTGCCAGATCCACTCCCAGATATATAAAACACTTCACTTCCTCCAGTTTTTCTCCATTCAAACTCACCTCCCAATTGAATTGACCCTCAACCCTACTGTACCTAATAACCTTGCTCTTATTCACATTTACTCTTAACTTTCTTCTTTCACACACTTTACCAAACTCAGTCACCAGCTTCTGCAGTTTCTCACATGAATCAGCCACCAGCGCTGTATCATCAGCGAACAACAACTGACTCACTTCCCAAGCTCTCTCATCCCCAACAGACTTCATACTTGCCCCTCTTTGCAAAACTCTTGCATTCACCTCCCTAACAACCCCATCCATAAACAAATTAAACAACCATGGAGACATCACACACCCCTGCCGCAAACCTACATTCACTGAGAACCAATCACTTTCCTCTCTTCCTACACGTACACATGCCTTACATCCTCGATAAAAACTTTTCACTGCTTCTAACAACTTGCCTCCCACACCATATATTCTTAATACCTTCCACAGAGCATCTCTATCAACTCTATCATATGCCTTCTACAGATCCATAAATGCTACATACAAATCCATTTGCTTTTCTAAGTATTTCTCACATACATTCTTCAAAGCAAACACCTGATCCACACATCCTCTACCACTTCTGAAACCACACTGCTCTTCCCCAATCTGATGCTCTGTACATGCCTTCACCCTCTCAATCAATACCCTCCCATATAATCTGCCAGGAATACTCAACAAACTTATACCTCTGTAATTTGAGCACTCACTCTTATCCCCTTTGCCTTTGTACAATGGCACTATGCACGCATTCCGCCAATCCTCAGGCACCTCACCATGAGTCATACACACATTAAATAACCTTACCAACCAGTCAACAATACAGTCACCCCCTTTTTTAATAAATTCCACTGTAATACCATCCAAACCTGCTGCCTTGCCGGCTTTCATCTTCCGCAAAGCTTTTACTACCTCTTCTCTGTTTACCAACTCATTTTCCCTAACCCTCGCACTTTGCACACCACCTCGACCAAAACACCCTATATCTGCCACTCTATCATCAAACACATTCAACAAACCTTCAAAATACTCACTCCATCTCCTTCTCACATCACCACTACTTGTTATCACCTCCCCATTTGCGCCCTTCACTGAAGTTCCCATTTGCTCCCTTGTCTTACGCACTTTATTTACCTCCTTCCAGAACATCTTTTTATTCTCCCTAAAATTTAATGATACTCTCTCACCCCAACTCTCATTTGCCCTTTTTTTCACCTCTTGCACCTTTCTCTTGACCTCCTGTTTCTTTCTTTTATACGTCTCCCACTCAGTTTCATTCTTTCCCTGCAATATATATATATATATATATATATATATATATATATATATATATATATATATATATATATATATATATATATATATGTTTGTGGATGGGATGATAAGGGTGTTTTGAGAGAGGCGGAAGCGGATCTGCAATGTGTGTCCGATGATGGGTCCTGAGACGTGAGTTAGTTGCTGTATGCTGATGACGCGGCTGTGGTACCAGACTCGACTGAGAAATTGCAGAGGCTGGTGTCAGAGTTTGAGAAAATGTGTGTGACAGGAAAAGCTGAGACCGAATGTGAATAAAAGTAACGTTAAGTTTAGCAAGGGAGGGCGACAAATTGGTTAGAATATGAGTAGCATCGGATAGAACCATCGGGGCTGAATTAAGCCGTAAGGTAGATGAGGAGACTGAGGCCCTGAGCGCATTAAGGAGTCGTTGTCTGTGATGGAAACCCGTCAATAAACAGATCATACAACTACTTTAACATTTCACTTTCTTGATGTAGACCCACCTTCACCGAGAACCACTCACCCTCCTCACCTCTTACTCGCACGCATGCATTTTGGCTGAGAAGACTATTGTTTCAGGTTTGTTATTTATGTTTGTGGTGGCGGCCGGTGTCCAGTTCACACACACACACACACACACACACACACACACACACACACACACACACACACACACACACACACACAAACCACTGATCTCTGATCTCTGTATCAGCAAATACGAGTCCATATATGAACACCCCTTCATGTATAGACCTAAGCCTAAGATGTAAATGCTCTAAGGTGTTTTACCTACTTTTTAAGCTCTTGCTCCAAGGCAACGTTCAATACCCGACATCTTTTACATTTTAGTTGATCTTAAACCTTTCCAGCATCGTGAAATATTCACCACACTCTGGCACTGAACGAACCACATTCCACGTTACATTGTTTAAGAACTTTATGTACAGTGAATTAGGTTGTTGCTGGAGACTGTATCTTTATAAAGGTTACCTCACGCTACCTGCAGACAGCCGAGACTACCGGAGGTAAACAGACGTGTCTTTAGCATTTATTCCTGGAGACGGGGGAGACTGGTGGGATCAAGGGGTCTGGACACCACTATATCCCCAGTCAACTGAATGCCCAACCCACCCCATCCCCAATACCAACCCAAAGCCTCCCCACCCTCCATCTACCATCAACCCCCTTAAAAACCCACCAACCTTGCCACCCCACCTCCACCCACCCGTCCTACTAGCGGGGAAGGTGGGCCGGAACTTTAGGTGGCGGGTGGGTTCTGTGCCTCAGCAGGGTGGGGGTATAGAGAGAGAGAGAGAGAGAGAGAGAGAGAGAGAGAGAGAGAGAGAGAGAGAGAGAGAGAGAGAGGTACGTCGTCTGGGGGCGCACGGCGGCCTTGAGAGTCCGAGAGTAACTATAAGATTTGGTTTTCAATGTCCGTAGAGTTTGGGATAGATAGATAGGCAGATAGATAACCAGACAGATACTGACACATACCGTTTAGGACTTATGAGAAAATATAGATTAAACAAACTGTTCGTAAGTTTGTTTGATAGCTTTGATATAAATCGTCTGTAATCAACTGTTTCATGAAAAAAAGATATATGTGTTTAGAAACCATTTGAGCTGAAGGAAAACTTTGTGATGAGGCATTGCAGCTGTAATTCATAATTCAATTCCAACCTTTTATTCCGTAAAGAAATAAAGAGTGGGATCCTAGTAATGTCACTAGATACCTCTGTATAACGATTTATTTTTTTTTTTCTAGCTGCCTGTCACACAGCTCCTCACCAGCATATGTATACATACTCTATTCTGAAGAATCGTAATAGGAGAAAACATCTGCTGTATGTACCTGACCTTCACAACGAAGAAATGAAATTAGGTGAGTTTCACATAGTTCGGGAAAGTAACACCAGGGAAATTATTTACGTGATCTGCCAAATTGTTGAGGGAAAATTTGCATTAGACAGTAATTACAGGTCCGCTGAATCGTGTCACATAACTGAATATTCCTAAGGATTCATTCAGCAGTTATGACGCTCACAGTGGATCCTCACGTGAATTTTCAGAGTGAAAGATAATCAGTATCCACATTGTAAGCTGATACGAGACTTATCAGTGAACTAAAACCGTTTACATTCTCTTCCCAAGATATATTAATCGACAAAATATATTACTCTGCATTTGCTCACGATGAAGTCCATTTCTTATGTCTCCGATCGCTCCATCAGTGTGTCTGAATCACTTTGAATCCTTCGGTAGTCTTCCATAGAGTGGGTGGTATTTCCTAGTTTCGTAACATCGGCAAAGTGTGAGATACATCTGATTAAGTCCAGTCTCCAGATCACCGATATATAGTAGGTGATAAAAAGCACCAGTCACAGCAGTGAGCCTTGTGGCGTCTCTCGCTGGTCGCGTGCAACGAGTCGAACGCTTGGCTCCTCATCACCACGACTGTGAACCTGCTTGATAACCAAGCATAGATTCGAATTACTCTGCCGTAAGCTGTAATTCTACTTACCAATCACTTATGTAGAACTTTGTCATAGGCTTAAAGAAAATGTAAGTGTATAACTTCTGAAGTGATTCTGCACTTCAAGTTATTGTATATGCATGACTAAAGAATTCAAATAGATTCGTCAAACTTGATCTTTATCTCGAAACCCATGTTGATGTTTTGCTATCAATTTATTATATTCCAGAAAATTAGCTATTTCATCTCTGTCATTTTTAACCATTTTCGTAGAACTCACAGTAATGCTGATAGTGACGATAGTTCGAAATTAATTTTCTACATTAATTCTTTTCGATTTTTTTCAGTTTTTTGGCTTGGAAGTTGTGGGGAGGACCTCATCATCCAAGAACTATGGCTAAAAAGACCTTACCTCCTTCAGAATGTGGAATAACAATGATCTCACAGGCTGGAGGTGTAGTTAAATAATGACCCCCAACACAGGTGGTGGAGCCACCAGACTCGCCTTCCCAACACAGAGGCGGCAGGGATGGTTGGCTTCATCCTCATCCCAACACAGGTGGTGCAGCCGTGCTTCGGAGGAGGATGCCATCGTCTCCCCAGCACAGGTAAAGGACCATTTTAATCTAGGTCAAGCACAGGTGGTGAGATTAGTGTGTTCTCACCCGCAACACAGTCTTTGAGGGCAATTCAATCCTCTTCCCAGCAGAACAGCGTCCCCGTGCTCTTGTCTGCCCAGGACAATCTGAGGTAAGTTTTAGGGCTACTGCTCCTCCCTGCACAACAAAGATAAGCAGTGGTGTGATTCTCTTCCCTGGTGATGAGGTTTTGTGTGGCCAATCGTCTGAACAGATGTGGTGTAGCTGTAGCTGTCTTTTCAGATCAAATGATTCGCTGTTTACAACTCTCCTCAGATCACAGTTAGCACCATGGTGTAATGGTCCTCAGATCACAGTTAACACCAGGGTGTAATGGTCCTCAGATCACAGGGCGTTCGCTAGCGTAATGGTCCTCAGATCACTGGAATTTCCCTGGTGTAATGGACCTCAGATCACTATTAGTTCCCAGGTGTAATGGTCCTCCAGAGAGGGTAATTTTTGGTGTAATGTTCTTCCCAGCACAAGCAAGGAGTCAGGTGTAATGGTTTTCCATGCCTAGTTACTACTGATGGTATTACAGTCTTGCCGCAGTAGATGCACGAGAACTTGTATGATGATACCTTGCACAAGAAGTTGACGCTATGGTCCTCCCACCGTCGGCTGGTGTGAGGCCCTTCCTGGTACTGCAGGTTTGCCTCATATTATAGTCCTTCCAGAGTAAGTAGTGAGGCTGGTGCTCTCGCCTTGCCAGCAGAAGAAGTAGGGTTTTGTGAAATGGTCTTCCTGCTCCAGGTAATGGCCAGTTCATTGCTCTTGCCAACACAAGTAGTGGGAATGGTGTAATTTTCTTTGGGATAAAGTAATGGCGTTGGTTTTATAGTCGACCCAGCACTGGTAGATAGTGTGGTTGGCTTACGTAACGTTCCTCCCAGCACAAAGTGTCTAGTGTAACGTTATATCCGCCACAGATGATGTAGGTAATGTTACGCACGTCACATCACAAGCACGCCAGCTGGTGGGCCCCCAGTACACCCAGTGGAACTGGTGCCATCAAGTTTTCCCAGCTTAAACCTGTGAAGCTGGTGTTGCCTTCACCTCGGTGCTGCCTGCACGTATTGATATCCCGATGTACACGTTGTAAGTGATGACAAGCTTATGCATACTGAAAACGATGTTATAAATTATTGTAACGACTTTGTTAATCATTTCTATGGCGTTGATTGATTATGATGATCCAATAGCCTTGCCAAATACCGTTGCATCTCTCCACAGAATAAAAGAAAAGCAGAAAAGAAGTCGAACAACGTGTAAAAATCATACCAGTAAATCTCAAGTGATATGTGTAGCCTCTGAATACTTAGAAGTTAGATTTACAAGTTTGAAAGCAAATTCGTCCTACAGAAGAAAGGCTGAGTGTGAGGTGAGTTACTGTAGCAAGACCTACCCAGATCTGAGGAACACATAAAGCCAAGAGCATTACACTGTGGAGCGGTGGAGGCCTCTGTAAGTACTAGGTGGCGAGGATGGCGCCGGCTTGAGCCTTGCCCGCTGGCCGGAGACTACTTCAGGTGAACCAACGGACCCGCAGTGTATGCCAGGGATCACCCCAGGTGGAACAACGGACCCGGAGTGTATACCAGGGACCACCCCAGGCGAACCAACGGACCCGGAGTGTATGCCAGGGACCGCCCCAGGTGGAACAACGGACCCGGAGTGTATGCCAGGGACCGCCCCAGGTGGAACAACGGACCCACAGTTTATGCCAGGGACCGCCCAAGGTGGGCCAACGGACCCGGAGTGTATGCCAGGGACCGCCCCAGAGTATCACCAGGGGCACGAGTTAGAAGGGAGTGGAGGAAGTGATTCGTGAGAGTACATGGGCCGGTGTGGGAGTCTGTACAGGTTATGCTACGGAATGGAGGAAAGTGTTAAAGAAACTGAGGCATCTGTCACCACAGATCTGCCTTTACTAATTGTGAAAGAATTATTACGCGAATCTTCATTTTTTATCTTTGATGATTAATGGCGACCTGTATGGGTAAAGATACCTTGAACCTTCGTGTATATATATATATATATATATATATATATATATATATATATATATATATATATATATATATATATGTATATATATATATATATATATATATATATATATATATATATATATATATATATATATATATATGTTTCACGTGACTTCATTCCCTAAAGAAAATAGGATGTACAGTAAGATGGTAATTCACGGCAGTAAGAAAAGGGATGAGCGAACTGGGTTTATGAAGAGAAGCTCTAAATATTTTGACAGAACGTGAGGTACTTCTCGTGATGAAGAGATGTCTGGCAACCCAAGGCTCATGGAATATGCAAAGTGTTTATGATTCTCAATGAAAGAGAGAGAGAGAGAGAGAGAGAGAGAGAGAGAGAGAGAGAGAGAGAGAGAGAGAAGTTGGGAAGAGATTCCAGTAAAGACAGAGAGACGAGTGTCACTACATGTTGCGAATACAAGAACATGGGAAGGACGATATATATATATATATATATATATATATATATATATATATATATATATATATATATATATATAAAGAACCATGGAGACATCACACACCCCTGCCGCAAACCTACATTCACTGAGAACCAATCACTTTCCTCTCTTCCTACACGTACACATGCCTTACATCCTCGATAAAAACTTTTCACTGCTTCTAACAACTTGCCTCCCACACCATATATTCTTAATACCTTCCACAGGATGGGGTTGTTAGGGAGGTAAATGCAAGAGTCCTGGAAAGAGGGGCAAGTATGAAGTCTGTTGGGGATGAGAGAGCTTGGGAAGTGAGTCAGTTGTTGTTCGCTGATGATACAGCGCTGGTGGCTGATTCATGTGAGAAACTGCAGAAGCTGGTGACTGAGTTTGGTAAAGTGTGTGGAAGAAGAAAGTTAAGAGTAAATGTGAATAAGAGCAAGGTTATTAGGTACAGTAGGGTTGAGGGTCAAGTCAATTGGGAGGTAAGTTTGAATGGAGAAAAACTGGAGGAAGTGAAGTGTTTTAGATATCTGGGAGTGGATCTGTCAGCGGATGGAACCATGGAAGCGGAAGTGGATCATAGGGTGGGGGAGGGGGCGAAAATTTTGGGAGCCTTGAAAAATGTGTGGAAGTCGAGAACATTATCTCGGAAAGCAAAAATGGGTATGTTTGAAGGAATAGTGGTTCCAACAATGTTGTATGGTTGCGAGGCGTGGGCTATGGATAGAGTTGTGCGCAGGAGGATGGATGTGCTGGAAATGAGATGTTTGAGGACAATGTGTGGTGTGAGGTGGTTTGATCGAGTAAGTAACGTAAGGGTAAGAGAGATGTGTGGAAATAAAAAGAGCGTGGTTGAGAGAGCAGAAGAGGGTGTTTTGAAATGGTTTGGGCACATGGAGAGGATGAGTGAGGAAAGATTGACCAAGAGGATATATGTGTCGGAGGTGGAGGGAACGAGGAGAAGAGGGAGACCAAATTGGAGGTGGAAAGATGGAGTGAAAAGATTTTGTGTGATCGGGGCCTGAACATGCAGGAGGGTTAAAGGAGGGCAAGGAATAGAGTGAATTGGAGCGATGTGGTATACAGGGGTTGACGTGCTGTCAGTGGATTGAATCAAGGCATGTGAAGCGTCTGGGGTAAACCATGGAAAGCTGTGTAGGTATGTATATTTGCGTGTGTGGACGTGTGTATGTACATGTGTATGGGGGGGGGGGGTTGGGCCATTTCTTTCGTCTGTTTCCTTGCGCTACCTCGCAAACGCGGGAGACAGCGACAAAGCAAAAAAATATATATATATATATATATATATATATATATATATTTTTTTTTTTTTTTGTCGCTGTCTCCCGCGTTTGCGAGGTAGCGCAAGGAAACAGACGAAAGAAATGGCCCAACCCACCCAGATACACATGTATATACATACGTCCACACACGCAAATATACATACCTACACAGCTTTCCATGGTTTACCCCAGACGCTTCACATGCCCTGATTCAATCCACTGACAGCACGTCAACCCCGGTGTACCACATCGATCCAATTCACTCTATTCCTTGACCCCTCCTTTCACCCTCCTGCATTTTCAGGCTCCGATCACACAAAATCTTTTTCACTCCATCTTTCCACCTCCACTTTGGTCTCCCACTTCTCCTCGTTCCCTCCACCTCCGACACATATATCCTCTTAGTCAATCTTTCCTCACTCATTCTCTCCATGTGCCCAAACCATTTCAAAACACCCTCTTCTGCTCTCTCAACCACGCTCTTTTTATTTCCACACATCTCTCTTACCCTTACGTTACTTACTCGATCGAACCACCTCACACCACACATTGTCCTCAAACATCTCATTTCCAGCACATCCATCCTCCTGCGCACAACTCTATCCATAGCCCACGCTTCGCAACCATACAACATTGTTGGAACCACTATTCCTTCAAACATACCCATTTT
>NC_092244.1:17907591-18015091 GCF_036320965.1 Panulirus ornatus | reverse complement strand
CAAACATACCCATTTTTGCTTTCCGAGATGATGTTCTCGAATTCCACAAATTCTTCAAGGCTCCTAGGATTTTCGCCCCCTCCCCCACCCTATGATCCACTTCCGCTTCCATGGTTCCATCCGCTGCCAGATCCACTCCCAGATATCTAAAACACTTTACTTCCTCCAGTTTTTCTCCATTCAAACTTACCTCCCAATTGACTTGACCCTCAACCCTACTGTACCTAATAACCTTTCTCTTATTCACATTTACTCTTAACTTTCTTCTTTCACACACTTTACCAAACTCAGTCACCAGCTTCTGCAGTTTCTCACATGAATCAGCCACCAGCGCTGTATCATCAGCGAACAACAACTGACTCACTTCCCAAGCTCTCTCATCCCCAACAGACTTCGTACTTGCCCCTCTTTCCAAAACTCTTGCATTTACCTCCCTAACAACCCGATCCATAAACAAATTAAACAGCCATGGAGACATCACACACCCCTGCCGCAAACCTACATTCACTGAGAACCAATCACTTTCCTCTCTTCCTACACGTACACATGCCTTACATCCTCGATAAAAACTTTTCATTGCTTCTAACAACTTGCCTCCCACACCATATATTCTTAATACCTTCCACAGAGCATCTCTATCAACTCTATCATATGCCTTCTCCAGATCCATAAATGCTACATACAAATCCATTTTCTTTTCTAAGTATTTCTCACATACATTCTTCAAAGCAAACACCTGATCCACACATCCTCTACCACTTCTGAAACCACACTGCTCTTCCCCAATCTGATGCTCTGTACATGCCTTCACCCTCTCAATCAATACCCTCCCATATAATTTACCAGGAATACTCAACAAACTTAGACTTCTGTAATTTGAGCACTCACTCTTATCCCCTTTGCCTTTGTACAATGGCACTATATATATATATATATATATACATATATATATATATATATATATATATATATATATTAATATTTTGCTTTGTCGCTGACTCCCGCGTTTGCGAGGTAGCACAACGAAACAGACGAAATAAATGGCCCAACCCACCCCCATACACATGTATATACATACGTCCACACACGCAAATATACATACCTACACAGCTTTCCATGGTTTACCCCAGACGCTTCACATGCCCTGATTCAATCCACTGACAGCACGTCAACCCCGGTATACCACATCGATCCAATTCACTCTATTCCTTGCCCTCCTTTCACCCTCCTGCATGTTCAGGCCCCGATCACACAAAATCTTTTTCACTCCATCTTTCCACCTCCAATTTGGTCTCCCACTTCTCCTTGTTCCCTCCACCTCCGACACATATATCCTCTTGGTCAATCTTTCCTCACTCATTCTCTCCATGTGCCCAAACCATTTCAAAACACCCTCTTCTGCTCTCTCAACCACGCTCTTTTTATTTCCACACATCTCTCTTACCCTTACGTTACTTACTCGGTCAAACCACCTCACACCACACATTGTCCTCAAACATCTCATTTCCAGCACATCCATCCTCCTGCGCACAACTCTATCCATAGCCCACGCCTCGCAACCATACAACATTGTTGGAACCACTATTCCTTCAAACATACCCATTTTTGCTTTCCGAGATGATGTTCTCGACTTCCACACATTCTTCAAGGCTCCCAGGATTTTCGCCCCCTCCCCCACCCTATGATCCACTTCCGCTTCCATGGTTCCATCCGCTGCTAGATCCACTCCCAGATATCTAAAACACTTTACTTCCTCCAGTTTTTCTCCATTCAAACTTACCTCCCAATTGACTTGACCCTCAACCCTACTGTACCTAATAACCTTGCTCTTATTCACATTTACTCTTAACTTTCTTCTTTCACACACTTTACCAAACTCAGTCACCAGCTTCTGCAGTTTCTCACATGAATCAGCCACCAGCGCTGTATCATCAGCGAACAACAACTGACTCACTTCCCAAGCTCTCTCATCCCCAACAGACTTCGTACTTGCCCCTCTTTCCAAAACTCTTGCATTTACCTCCCTAACAACCCGATCCATAAACAAATTAAACAGCCATGGAGACATCACACACCCCTGCCGCAAACCTACATTCACTGAGAACCAATCACTTTCCTCTCTTCCTACACGTACACATGCCTTACATCCTCGATAAAAACTTTTCATTGCTTCTAACAACTTGCCTCCCACACCATATATTCTTAATACCTTCCACAGAGCATCTCTATCAACTCTATCATATGCCTTCTCCAGATCCATAAATGCTACATACAAATCCATTTTCTTTTCTAAGTATTTCTCACATACATTCTTCAAAGCAAACACCTGATCCACACATCCTCTACCACTTCTGAAACCACACTGCTCTTCCCCAATCTGATGCTCTGTACATGCCTTCACCCTCTCAATCAATACCCTCCCATATAATTTACCAGGAATACTCAACAAACTTAGACTTCTGTAATTTGAGCACTCACTCTTATCCCCTTTGCCTTTGTACAATGGCACTATATATATATATATATATATATATATATATATATATATATATATATATATATATATATATATATATATATTAATATTTTGCTTTGTCGCTGACTCCCGCGTTTGCGAGGTAGCACAACGAAACAGACGAAATAAATGGCCCAACCCACCCCCATACACATGTATATACATACGTCCACACACGCAAATATACATACCTACACAGCTTTCCATGGTTTACCCCAGACGCTTCACATGCCCTGATTCAATCCACTGACAGCACGTCAACCCCGGTATACCACATCGATCCAATTCACTCTATTCCTTGCCCTCCTTTCACCCTCCTGCATGTTCAGGCCCCGATCACACAAAATCTTTTTCACTCCATCTTTCCACCTCCAATTTGGTCTCCCACTTCTCCTTGTTCCCTCCACCTCCGACACATATATCCTCTTGGTCAATCTTTCCTCACTCATTCTCTCCATGTGCCCAAACCATTTCAAAACACCCTCTTCTGCTCTCTCAACCACGCTCTTTTTATTTCCACACATCTCTCTTACCCTTACGTTACTTACTCGGTCAAACCACCTCACACCACACATTGTCCTCAAACATCTCATTTCCAGCACATCCATCCTCCTGCGCACAACTCTATCCATAGCCCACGCCTCGCAACCATACAACATTGTTGGAACCACTATTCCTTCAAACATACCCATTTTTGCTTTCCGAGATGATGTTCTCGACTTCCACACATTCTTCAAGGCTCCCAGGATTTTCGCCCCCTCCCCCACCCTATGATCCACTTCCGCTTCCATGGTTCCATCCGCTGCTAGATCCACTCCCAGATATCTAAAACACTTTACTTCCTCCAGTTTTTCTCCATTCAAACTTACCTCCCAATTGACTTGACCCTCAACCCTACTGTACCTAATAACCTTGCTCTTATTCACATTTACTCTTAACTTTCTTCTTTCACACACTTTACCAAACTCAGTCACCAGCTTCTGCAGTTTCTCACATGAATCAGCCACCAGCGCTGTATTATCAGCGAACAACAACTGACTCGCTTCCCAAGCTCTTTCATCCCCAACAGACTTCATACTTGCCCCTCTTTCCAAAACTCTTGCAATTACCTCCCTAACAACCCCATCCATAAACAAATTAAACAACCATGGAGACATCACACACCCCTGCCGCAAACCTACATTCACTGAGAACCAATCCCTTTCCTCTCTTTGTAAATGGAAATGGTGAAGAGCTTGTAGATTTATGTGCTGAAAAAGGACTGGTGATTGGGAATACCTGGTTTAAAAAGCGAGATATACATAAGTATACGTATGTAAGTAGGAGAGATGGCCAGAGAGCGTTATTGGATTACGTGTTAATTGACAGCCGCGCGAAAGAGAGACTTTTGGATGTTGATATGCTGAGAGGTGCAACTGGAGGGATGTCTGATCATTATCTTGTAGAGGCTAAGGTGAAGATTTGTATGGGTTTTCAGGAAAGAAGAGTGAATGTTGGGGTGAAGAGGGTGGTGAGAGTAAGTGAGCTTGGGAAGGAGACTTGTGTGAGGAAGTACCAGGAGAGACTGAGTACAGAATGGAAAAAGGTTAGAACAATGGAAGTAAGGGGAGTGGGGGAGGAATGGGATGTATTTAGGGAATCAGTGATGGATTGCGCAAAAGATGCTTGTGCCATGAGAAGAGTGGGAGGTGGGTTGATTAGAAAGGGTAGTGAGTGGTGGGATGAAGAAGTAAGATTATTAGTGAAAGAGAAGAGAGAGGCATTTGGACGATTTTTGCAGGGAAAAAATGCAATTGAGTGGGAGATGTATAAAAGAAAGAGACAGGAGGTCAAGAGAAAGGTGCAAGAGGTGAAAGAGAGGGCAAATGAGAGTTGGGGTGAGAGAGTATCATTAGATTTTAGGGAGAATAAAAAGATGTTCTGGAAGGAGGTAAATAAAGTGCATAAGACAAGGGAGCATATGGGAACTTCAGTGAAGGGCGCAAATGGGGAGGTGATAACAAGTAGTGGTGATGTGAGAAGGAGATGGAGTGAGTATTTTGAAGATTTGTTGAATGTGTTTGATGATAGAGTGGCAGATATAGGGTGTTTTGGTCGAGGTGGTGTGCAAAGTGAGAGGGTTAGGGAAAATGATTTGGTAAACAGAGAAGAGGTAGTAAAAGCTTTGCGGAAGATGAAAGCCGGCAAGGCAGCAGGTTTGGATGGTATTGCAGTGGAATTTATTAAAAAAGGGGGTGACTGTATTATTGACTGGTTGGTAAGGTTATTTAATGTATGTATGACTCATGGTGAGGTGCCTGAGGGGTGGCGGAATGCGTGCATAGTGCCATTGTACAAAGGCAAAGAGGATAAGAGTGAGTGCTCAAATTACAGAGGTATAAGTTTGTTGAGTATATATATATATATATATATATATATATATATATATATATATATATATATATATATATAAAGTAAATGTGAATAAGAGCAAGGTATTAGGTACAGTAGGGTTGAGGGTCAAGTCAATTGGGAGGTAAGTTTGAATGGAGAAAAACTGAAGGAAGTAAAGTGTTTTAGATATCTGGGAGTGGATCTGGCAGCGGATGGAACCATGGAAGCGGAAGTGAATCATAGGGTGGGGGAGGGGGCGAAAATCCTGGGAGCATTGAAGAATGTGTGGAAGTCGAGAACATTATCTCGGAAAGCAAAAATGGGTATGTTTGAAGGAATAGTGGTTCCAACAATGTTGTATGATTGCGAGGCGTGGGCTATGGATAGAGTTGTGCGCAGGAGGGTGGATGTGCTGGAAATGAGATGTTTGAGGACAATGTGTGGTGTGAGGTGGTTTGATCGAGTAAGTAATGTAAGGGTAAGAGAGATGTGTGGAAATAAAAAGAGCGTGGTTGAGAGAGCAGAAGAGGGTGTTTTGAAATGGTTTGGGCACATGGAGAGAATGAGTGAGGAAAGATTGACCAAGAAGATATATGTGTCGGAGGTGGAGGGAACGAGGAGAAGTGGGAGACCAAATTGGAGGTGGAAAGATGGAGTGAAAAAGATTTTGAGTGATCGGGGCCTGAACATGCAGGAGGGTGAAAGGCGGGCAAGGAATAGAGTGAATTGGATCGATGTGGTATACAGGGGTTGACGTGCTGTCAGTGGATTGAATCAGGGCATGTGAAGCGTCTGGGGTAAACCATGGAAAGTTGTGTGGGGCCTGGATGTGGAAAGGGAGCTTTGGTTTCGGGCATTATTGCATGACAGCTGGAGACTGAGTTTGAACGAATGGGGCCTTTGTTATCTTTTCCTAGCGCTACCTCGCACACATGAGGGGGGAGGGGGAAGGTATTTCATGTGTGGCGAGGTGGCGATGGGAATGAATAAAGGCAGACAGTGTGAATTGTGTGCATGGGTATATATGTATGTGTCTGTGTGTGTATATATATGTGTACATTGAGATGTATAGGTATGTATATTTGCGTGTGTGGACGTGTGTGTATATACATGTGTATGGGGGTGGGTTGGGCCATTTCTTTCTTCTGTTTCCTTGCGCTACCTCGCAAATGCGGGAGACAGCGACAAAGCAAAATAAAATAAATAGAAATAGAAATATATATATATATATATATATATATATATATATATATATATATATATATATATATATATATATATATTCCAAAATGTTTTTTTTTTTTTTTTTTTTTTTTTTTGTAATGTGACATTGAGCAAGCTAGTGATATGGAGAAGTCACTAAGACCAGGAAATATAGGCAGGAAAGGAATTTCCTTTTATATGCAGATTTTATAGTCTTAACGGCTGACACGGGAAAAAACGGACATGGGTTAAGCGTTCAGTTTGTGAGGACAAAAAATTCGATTGCGAATTCTGACGAACTTAGTTTCTATTATATGAATGAACGAGCAGCGTCTACAAGCTCAAAATACCAGTAGTTATAGAAACATGCTTAATGAGAGCGGGGAATGGGTAGTATGGAAATATAGACTGTAAAGAAGTAGGAATTAATCCTTCCAGGAAAATGAACAAAAAAGAAATAGTTCAGATGTGACGAAGTCTGGATGAAGGTGTACCACCAGTTGCTCTGACACGAGTAAATCAATAATACTTTCATGAATCGAAAAATAAGAAGAATGTCACCTTGAAGAATGCAGAGTAAGAAGAATAGATGAAGTAAGGTTGACAAGGGCTAAGAGGCACAGAGAAAATACGAAGCGAAGAAAATGTGGCATAAACTGGCTTCAAAGGGTCTTATTAAAGGTCACACAGGACGCGAAGTCGTAGTCAGGATGTTGATATTTTACAGCCACGCAGATTACCGTAACTGGACAACATCAAGCATCACTTGTAATAGCCAGTGTTAAGTGAAACACATCACTGGAAAGATAATCACAGGGGATTTTTACGTATGACCTTACTTTACACTTATCTCCACACGCTGCTCGGTAAAAACTGACAAGTCTCAGATTTCAGTAATGTAAACAGAGCACAAAGTACGTTAAGTGAGGTAACTTAAGTACTTATGTGGTCTGAGCAACAGCGAGGTGTGCTGGTGGTGAGGATGGGTAGTTCTTACACCTACTGCTGGGGTGTTACCTGTTGCTCACACTCAATCCTGTCACAGCTGTCTTCCCCCAGCCAGAGGGACCAGAGCAACAGGTGTATATACCTCTGTGGGACTCTCCAGTGACGTGGCACTTTTAAGATTTGATTTGTATTAGCCACCACCAGACTTTCCACCCGGACTATCGTCAGCCACCTCTAGCATTGCTATCCCGACTCCCGTCAGCCATCTCCAGCCTTGCTATCCTAACTCCCGTCAGCCACCTCCATCCTTGCTATCCTGACTCCCGTCAGCCACCTCTAGCATTGCTATCCTGACTCCCGTCAGCCATCTCCAGCCTTGCTATCCTGACTCCCATCAGCCACCTCCAGCCTTGCTATCTTAACTCTCGTCAGCCACCTCCAACCTTGCTATCCTGACTCCCGTCAGCCATCTCCAGCCTTGCTATCCTGACTTCCATCCCAACCTTGCTATCCTGACTCCCGTCAGCCACCTCCAGCGTTGCTATCCTGACACCCATCAGCCATTGTCAACATTCTCACACGTAGACTTGGCGGCTGGGCTGACAGTATGTCATGCAAGAACTCCAAGACCGTAATAATGCTCCACTTGTCACCCATGTTCTTCCCTTCTTTTTTTTCGGATTCCTCTCGAAGGGAGCAGACACAATGGAACGTCTCGCTGGCCTCCATTACCAATATTTTATCAAAGGGATCTCATATTATATTAATGAGGTCCTCGCGAGACATCCTACCCTTCCCGCATGTCATCACACAGAGCATGTCATTAAAAACAGATGGTGTCGGCATAATTTTCATAGCTCTGGAGAGGCGTTTCTACTTGTATTGTGCCACGCATTGTTCTCAGAGGGTGACATATAACTGATCTGTCAAAAAAAAAAACCAGGCTGAATCTTTACTTTAAAACTTGCCCCATCATCTAGGCCAAATATTATATACAGCGTAAGAATTAAGACAGTTTGTGATTCCACTTTTATGATTAGAAAAATGAGGAAAATTGATTTGGATATAAAGTACTAATTTCACATTAAAGCCTAAGTGATCCTTGGAGAATGATGGAACTCTTGGTTAACGCATTCAGGAGTGAAGAAATATAACTCATTTACCGTATTTGTTGATCCACCTCTGTCCCGGTAAACTGACTTAGCAAATTCTGCGTCTTTGGGGAGACAAAAAATAGTCGTTTTCTTTTATTTCTCACTTGTTGAGATGTTTAACATTATTCTTTATCTTAATGAGGGCTTTTATGAATTTCGGTACAGAGAAGCTTTGACTTCATAACATTCACACTAACACTCGCCTCTAATTTAATATCATAACTATATTCAGTGTTTCCTAGTACTTAAACTACTGGAGATTTAGGTGATAAAACAGCAAAAAGTAACGACTATAAATGCCCGATCTTGTAGATTTTATTTTCTTCATCTTAAGTTTCAACATCTCTCGTGACCCGTGCACATATCAAAACTGAGGTTGGAGTTAATAATTTGTCTCTCGCTGAAGAAATGTTAAATATTAAAGGAAAATGCAATATAAAGCTAGTAGTTTAAAGGTCTAATTTGATAGAATTTTTGTGGTTCGGGTACGTTAGATTGATATATATACCAAAGTAGGTTGTGTTCGTTTCATCCTCACTGACAACTAATATGTACATCGAACGCATTTTCTTAAAGTTTTCACGGTCGTAATCAAATCTTAATATCCTAAAGCTACAGCAGTGCAGTATGACATTTCAAGTTTAACCGCAAATATCTCCTTGATGGTAATGGAATAACCTTTAATTTCAACAGACAAATGTCTAAATCCTTAAACTTTTTGGTTAAGTATTCAATATCTGGATTCGCTGAAATGCTGTATAAACACATGGATGGATGTAGAAGTCGAGCAGCAACAACCTAACACAATCGTATGTTATGTGCAGAAGTGGCTATAACACTATCTTAATTTAAAAGGATCGTTCACTTAAGAAGTTATATATGGATGATGATAACCTCTTAATCTTATTTTCGGGGATTTTATCGTCTTTTCTTTAATACTTAAATTCTTAACATTAATATATAGATTTGCTACTGAGGTGAGGATAAATGGTGAAATCCCATTCTTAGACATTAACATGGAAGGACACAGAAATTTCTTTGACGCTTTGATATCTTATTAGCTTACAAACATTCACTGGACTACGGACAAAGCACTCATTTCCATCCCTCTTAAATACAAGGACATATCATCGCCATCAGTACACATGAATTCGATCAGGATTTTATTCTATAAGCGTTAAAATGTTAACTTTTTAGGTTACCTTAGGTTAGGCTAAGTTCGGGTACGTTACGATATGGTATCCCGAAAGCGCTATCATCCTTTTTTTACAGAATGGTGTAAAACGCACGGAACAATATCCTCTGCCTACAGTATTTCCTGCAACTTCCATAATTTACACGACCCTTTTGGCCATGGGAAAGGTTAAGGGTGCTAGGATACAGAATAACAACTACAGCAGGTATCAGTGTACAGAAAGTATATATATATATATATATATATATATATATATATATATATATATATATATATATATATATATATATATATATACTTTGTCGCTGTCTCCCGCGTTAGCGAGGTAGCGCAAGGAAACAAACGAAGGATTGGCCCAACCCATCCACAAACACATGTATATACATACACGTCCACACTCGCACATGTACTTACCTAAACATTTCAACGTATACATATATATACATACACAGACATATACATACAAACGCATTTACATAATCCATACTTGCTGCCTTTATTCATTCCCGTCGCCGACCCGCCACACATGAAATGACAATCCCCTCCCCCGCATGCGCGCGAGGTAGCGCTAGGAAAAGAAAGGGCCACATTCGTTCACACTCAGTCTCTAGCTGTCATTTATAATGCACCAAAACCACAGCTCCCTTTCCACATCCAGGCCCCACAAAACTTTCCATGGTTTACCCCAGACGCTTCACATGCCCTGGTTCCATCCATTGACAGCACGTGGACCCAGGCATACCACATCGTTCAAATTCCCTCTATTCCTTGCACGCCTTTCACCCTCCTGCATGTTCAGGCCCCGATCGCTCAAAATCTTTTTCACTCCATTTTTCCACCCCCAATTTGGTCTCCCACTTCTCCTCGTTCCCTCTACCTCTGACACATATATCCTCTTGGTCAATCTTTCCTCACTCATTCTCTCTATGTGACCAAACCATTTCAAAACACACTCTTCTGCTCTCAACCACACTCTTTTTATTACAAAACACCTCTCTTACCCTTTCATTACTTACTCGATCAAACCACTTCACACCACATATTGGCCTCAAACATCTCATTTCCAACATATCCACCCTCCTCCGCACAACTCTATCTATAGCCCACGCCTCGCAGCCATATAACTTTGTAGGAACTAATAATCCTTCAAATATACCCATTTTTGCTTTCCGAGATAATGTTCTCGCCTTCCACACATTTTTCAACGCTCCTTCAACTTTCGCCCCCTCCCCCACCCTGTGACTCACTTCCGCTTTCATGGTTCCATCCGCTGCCAAATGCACTCCCAGATATCTAAAACACTTTACTTCCTCCAGTTTTTCTCCATTCAAACTTACCTCCCAATTGACTTGTACCTCAACCCTACTGTACCTAATAACCTTGCTCTTATTCACATTTACTCTCAGCTTTCTTCTTTCATACACTTTACTAAACTCAGTCACCACCTTCTGCAGTTTCTCACCAGAATCAGCCACCAGCGCTGTATCATCAGCGAACAACAACTGACTCACTTCCCAAGCTCTCTCATCCACAACAGACTGCATACTTGCCTCTCTTTCCAAAACTCTTGCATTCACCTCCCTAACAAGTCCATCCATAAACAAATTAAACAACCATGGAGACATCACGCACCCCTGCCGCAAACCAACATTCACTGAGAACCAATCACTTTCCTCTCTTCCTACACGTACACATGCCTTACATCCTCGATAAAAACTTCTCACTGCTTCTTATAACGTGCCTCCCACGCCATATATTCTTAATACCTTCCACAGAGCATCTCTATCAACTCTATCATATGCCTTCTTCAGATCCATGAATGCTACATACAAATCCATTTGCTTTTCTAAGTATTTCTCATATATATATATGTGTGTGTGTGTGTGTGTGTGTGTGTGTGTGTGTGTGTGTGTGTCTGTGCGATAGCGAAGGAGCGCCAGAAACAGACGACGGAAAGGCTTCATTAACTCATGTGAAATGCACCGAAACCACAGTCCCCTATCCACAACCAGAATATCTTCCCATTCTAGATATTAATAGCATTAAGCAGGCGAATACTTTTATCACTTGAGTATACGAGAAACATGTCACATATACTGGTGTCTCCACAACATTATCGTCCTTATTTCTTTCTGGTTTAAACACAACTTGGTGGTGACATTAGCAACACCCGACAAGCATTCCACATTTGCCACATACATAGAAATAGAATGATTGAAAAACACTGCATATGAACGGTTTCCCTTTATATTTTCATTATTGCGTATATTGGTTCGAGACTAAACAAATTATTATGTCCGTCATAAAGTCACCAATTGTTCGCAGGAGTGTAATCTGTTTTCGTATTTTGTTAACTGAGAAACGTAGTTATTTACTCCGTAAACAATTGACTACTTTGTTACGTGAATTTGTCACAAGGTTAATGTTAGTATAGTTTTCACAGCAAAGAAGAAAATAAACGCAATCTAAATTCAAGTTCACGGGCTTCATTCTTGAAGTGTCGAAGTCGTCTACCTGTACAAGGGTTAATAGCTGTAATGCTTTGGTTTATGGCAAGACGAAGCACTTCGACACCTCAGGACACGCGTTCGTGAACACTTTGGCCGATTATCGCGAGCCAATTGCCCAAATACCGAACGCCTTACTTAACAATACATCATCACCCTCACGACAGTGGCTACCCGTTGTCGGCAACGTGTTTCTCTGTGTTGGCCAGTCGCTTTTCAGACAGTGAAGTGTTAGTACTGGAGTACCTCCTGTCCTGCTGGAGTAAATCTAGTATAGGTGAGTAATGATGTATCTACCGAGTCACTTTTTTCTTTAGAATAAGTTTACGTAAATGTAGACTGGAATTGTCCGGTTGTTGTTGTATGTTAATTATGATATTTACCTATGAACTATAGGAATTATTCATGACGAGGAAATATTCGGTTATTTCTATTTGTGTCTTTATTTCACTACTTTTGAATGTATTCTTTTTTTATTATGCTGTGTCGCTGTCTCCCGCGTTAGCGAGGTAGCGCAAGGAAATAGACGAAAGAATAGCCCAACCCACCCACATACACATGTATATACATAAACGCCCACACACGCACATATACATACCTGTACATTTCAACGTATACATATATATATATACATATATACACATGCACATATTCATACATGCTGCCTTCATCCATGGGTTTGTTATAATCTGCTTCAGAATTCGGTCCTTTCTTTCTTATTCAGTTATGGTAGGCTTTCATTGTTCCTCTACGTCACACACACACACACACACACACACACACACACACACACACACACACATATATATATATATATATATATATATATATATATATATATATATATATACGTTATGTATGTATGCATGTATGTACATTGTCAAATATCATCATTCGCCAAACCGTAAGCTATATTTTGAAAGTCTTGCATTAACTGTTGATGTCTAGAACACCTTTCCCAATTGTTTTAGTACCTTGAGCACGATGGTACGACCTTAAGCGATGATCTTACTCCTGGGAATAGTACTGATGACACAATCTCAGACTGTCAGCTCACTTGTCAGAATGAGTTTGCGGAGACAACTTGAAGACAGTTTGAGATTCGGCATCATGAATGCTTAAGGCAGATCTTTAAGGACAAGCAACCACATCCATTTTAACAGATGACTACGAGTCGTCAGGTCTCCATCCTGTACCAAGAGTAGGTTTGCATGATTGCTAGCCCCTCTGGTGGTGCTGGAGTTGGGGGAAAGTCTGTACAGACTTTTGATTCGTTCATCCACACATCAAAGCAGGAATTATCCATCAGGCTTTTGCGTTCCCCATGAGAGAAAAGAAGTTTTTTCTTACCAAAGGCATGTGTTTTTACATGCTTATATTTACTAGATATGTATACAAATATATGGATTGTGTTGCGTCTAGACATGATTATTAATTCAGGTTTGTTAACCGGTCGCTTTCGTTTGGAATCTGCGAGGTGTTAGGGTTAACATATGCATGGTTCTTCTTATCTTGATATGATGTTATTAACAGAAGCGTTTTCCTCTCTCTCTGTCTCTCTCTCTCTCTGTCTCTCTCTCTCTCTCTCTCTCTCTCTCTCTCTCTCTCTCTCTCTCTCTCTCTCACTTTATATATATATATATATATATATATATATATATATATATATATATATATATATATATATATATATATTTTTTTTTTTTTTTTCAAACTATTCGCCATTTCCCGCATCAGCAAGGTAGCGTTAAGAACAGAGGACTGGGCCTCTGAGGGAACATCCTCACCTGGCCCCCTTCTCTGTTCCTTCTTTTGGAAAATTAAAAAAAAAAAAGAGGGGAGGATTTCCAGCCCCCCGCTCCCTCCCCTTTTAGTCGCCTTCTACGACACGCAGGGAATACGTGGGAAGTATTCTTTCTCCCCTATCTCCAGGGATTTATATATATATATATATATATATATATACATACACACATAATGCCCTGTAACAGCAAGGATTCGAACCCCATAGCATTTGTGTAGTAATTGGGTATACTAACCACTCGGCTAAGCGAGTGGTTAGTGTGCCCAGTGCTCTATGAAAGTTTGCGTTCATTTGCACTGTGTATGTGTGTGTGTGTGTGTGTGTGTGTATGTGTGTGTGTGTGTGTGTGTGTGTGTGTGTGTGTGTGTGTGTGACTCCCGCAGCACTCAAGGAGTTGGCCACTTCCGCAGGTCAGGACCACAGGTTATAATGTTATAATGTTGTGTGTGCACGTCCCTGTAAAGCTTGGAAGACCTCACACCAGTCACGTCCTTGTTAAGCTTGGAAGACCTCACACCAGTCACGTCCTTGTTAAGCTTGGAAGACCTCACACCAGTCACGTCCTTGTTAAGCTTGGAAGACCTCACACCAGTCACGTCCTTGTTAAGCTTGGAAGACCTCACACCAGTCACGTCCTTGTTAAGCTTGGAAGACCTCACACCAGTCACGTCCTTGTTAAGCTTGGAAGACCTCACACCAGTCACGTCCTTGTAAAGCTTGGAAGACCTCACACCAGTCACGTCCTTGTTAAGCTTGGAAGACCTCACACCAGTCACGTCCTTGTAAAGCTTGGAAGACCTCACACCAGTCACGTCCTTGTAAAGCTTGGAAGACCTCACACCAGTCACGTCCTTGTAAAGCTTGGAAGACCTCACACCAGTCACGTCCTTGTTAAGCTTGGAAGACCTCACACCAGTCACGTCCTTGTTAAGCTTGGAAGACCTCACACCAGTCACGTCCTTGTTAAGCTTGGAAGACCTCACACCAGTCACGTCCTTGTAAAGCTTGGAAGACCTCACACCAGTCACGTCCTTGTAAAGCTTGGAAGACCTCACACCAGCCACCTCCTTGTAGAACTTAAAGGACATCAAGCTAGCCACGTCCTTGTAAGGCTTTGAAGATTTCACACCAATATCGTACTTGTAAAGCTTTGAAAACTACACCAGCCACGTCCTTGTAAGGCTTTGAAGATTTCACACCAATATCGTACTTGTAAAGCTTTGAAAACTACACCAGCCACGTCCTTGTCAAGCTTAGAAGACCTCACACCAGTCACGTCCTTGTAAAGCTTGGAAGACCTCACACCAGTCACGTCCTTGTAAAGCTTGGAAGACCTCACACCAGTCACGTCCTTGTTAAGCTTGGAAGACCTCACACCAGTCACGTCCTTGTTAAGCTTGGAAGACCTCACACCAGTCACGTCCTTGTAAAGCTTGGAAGACCTCACACCAGTCACGTCCTTGTTAAGCTTGGAAGACCTCACACCAGTCACGTCCTTGTTAAGCTTGGAAGACCTCACACCAGTCACGTCCTTGTTAAGCTTGGAAGACCTCACACCAGTCACGTCCTTGTAAAGCTTGGAAGACCTCACACCAGTCACGTCCTTGTTAAGCTTGGAAGACCTCACACCAGTCACGTCCTTGTTAAGCTTGGAAGACCTCACACCAGTCACGTCCTTGTAAAGCTTGGAAGACCTCACACCAGTCACGTCCTTGTAAAGCTTGGAAGACCTCACACCAGTCACGTCCTTGTTAAGCTTGGAAGACCTCACACCAGTCACGTCCTTGTTAAGCTTGGAAGACCTCACACCAGTCACGTCCTTGTTAAGCTTGGAAGACCTCACACCAGTCACGTCCTTGTAAAGCTTGGAAGACCTCACACCAGTCACGTCCTTGTTAAGCTTGGAAGACCTCACACCAGTCACGTCCTTGTTAAGCTTGGAAGACCTCACACCAGTCACGTCCTTGTTAAGCTTGGAAGACCTCACACCAGTCACGTCCTTGTTAAGCTTGGAAGACCTCACACCAGTCACGTCCTTGTTAAGCTTGGAAGACCTCACACCAGTCACGTCCTTGTTAAGCTTGGAAGACCTCACACCAGTCACGTCCTTGTTAAGCTTGGAAGACCTCACACCAGTCACGTCCTTGTTAAGCTTGGAAGACCTCACACCAGTCACGTCCTTGTTAAGCTTGGAAGACCTCACACCAGTCACGTCCTTGTAAAGCTTGGAAGACCTCACACCAGCCACCTCCTTGTAGAACTTAAAGGACATCAAGCTAGCCACGTCCTTGTAAGGCTTTGAAGATTTCACACCAATATCGTACTTGTAAAGCTTTGAAAACTACACCAGCCACGTCCTTGTAAGGCTTTGAAGATTTCACACCAATATCGTACTTGTAAAGCTTTGAAAACTACACCAGCCACGTCCTTGTAAGGCTTTGAAGATTTCACACCAATATCGTACTTGTAAAGCTTTGAAAACTACACCAGCCACGTCCTTGTAAGGCTTTGAAGATTTCACACCAATATCGTACTTGTAAAGCTTTGAAAACTACACCAGCCACGTCCTTGTAAGGCTTTGAAGATTTCACACCAATATCGTACTTGTAAAGCTTTGAAAACTACACCAGCCACGTCCTTGTAAGGCTTTGAAGATTTCACACCAATATCGTACTTGTAAAGCTTTGAAAACTACACCAGCCACGTCCTTGTAAGGCTTTGAAGATTTCACACCAATATCGTACTTGTAAAGCTTTGAAAACTACACCAGCCACGTCCTTGTAAGGCTTTGAAGATTTCACACCAATATCGTACTTGTAAAGCTTTGAAAACTACACCAGTCACGTCCTTGTAAAGCTTGGAAGACCTCACACCAGTCACGTCCTTGTTAAGCTTGGAAGACCTCACACCAGTCACGTCCTTGTTAAGCTTGGAAGACCTCACACCAGTCACGTCCTTGTAAAGCTTGGAAGACCTCACACCAGTCACGTCCTTGTTAAGCTTGGAAGACCTCACACCAGTCACGTCCTTGTTAAGCTTGGAAGACCTCACACCAGTCACGTCCTTGTAAAGCTTGGAAGACCTCACACCAGTCACGTCCTTGTAAAGCTTGGAAGACCTCACACCAGTCACGTCCTTGTAAAGCTTGGAAGACCTCACACCAGTCACGTCCTTGTAAAGCTTGGAAGACCTCACACCAGTCACGTCCTTGTTAAGCTTGGAAGACCTCACACCAGTCACGTCCTTGTTAAGCTTGGAAGACCTCACACCAGTCACGTCCTTGTTAAGCTTGGAAGACCTCACACCAGTCACGTCCTTGTAAAGCTTGGAAGACCTCACACCAGTCACGTCCTTGTTAAGCTTGGAAGACCTCACACCAGTCACGTCCTTGTAAAGCTTGGAAGACCTCACACCAGTCACGTCCTTGTAAAGCTTGGAAGACCTCACACCAGTCACGTCCTTGTTAAGCTTGGAAGACCTCACACCAGTCACGTCCTTGTTAAGCTTGGAAGACCTCACACCAGTCACGTCCTTGTTAAGCTTGGAAGACCTCACACCAGTCACGTCCTTGTAAAGCTTGGAAGACCTCACACCAGTCACGTCCTTGTAAAGCTTGGAAGACCTCACACCAGTCACGTCCTTGTAAAGCTTGGAAGACCTCACACCAGTCACGTCCTTGTAAAGCTTGGAAGACCTCACACCAGTCACGTCCTTGTAAAGCTTGGAAGACCTCACACCAGTCACGTCCTTGTTAAGCTTGGAAGACCTCACACCAGTCACGTCCTTGTTAAGCTTGGAAGACCTCACACCAGTCACGTCCTTGTTAAGCTTGGAAGACCTCACACCAGTCACGTCCTTGTAAAGCTTGGAAGACCTCACACCAGTCACGTCCTTGTTAAGCTTGGAAGACCTCACACCAGTCACGTCCTTGTAAAGCTTGGAAGACCTCACACCAGCCACCTCCTTGTAGAACTTAAAGGACATCAAGCTAGCCACGTCCTTGTAAGGCTTTGAAGATTTCACACCAATATCGTACTTGTAAAGCTTTGAAAACTACACCAGCCACGTCCTTGTAAGGCTTTGAAGATTTCACACCAATATCGTACTTGTAAAGCTTTGAAAACTACACCAGCCACGTCCTTGTAAGGCTTTGAAGATTTCACACCAATATCGTACTTGTAAAGCTTTGAAAACTACACCAGCCACGTCCTTGTAAGGCTTTGAAGATTTCACACCAATATCGTACTTGTAAAGCTTTGAAAACTACACCAGCCACGTCCTTGTAAGGCTTTGAAGATTTCACACCAATATCGTACTTGTAAAGCTTTGAAAACTACACCAGCCACGTCCTTGTAAGGCTTTGAAGATTTCACACCAATATCGTACTTGTAAAGCTTTGAAAACTACACCAGCCACGTCCTTGTAAGGCTTTGAAGATTTCACACCAATATCGTACTTGTAAAGCTTTGAAAACTACACCAGCCACGTCCTTGTAAGGCTTTGAAGATTTCACACCAATATCGTACTTGTAAAGCTTTGAAAACTACACCAGCCACGTCCTTGTAAGGCTTTGAAGATTTCACACCAATATCGTACTTGTAAAGCTTTGAAAACTACACCAGCCACGTCCTTGTAAGGCTTTGAAGATTTCACACCAATATCGTACTTGTAAAGCTTTGAAAACTACACCAGCCACGTCCTTGTAAGGCTTTGAAGATTTCACACCAATATCGTACTTGTAAAGCTTTGAAAACTACACCAGCCACGTCCTTGTAAGGCTTTGAAGATTTCACACCAATATCGTACTTGTAAAGCTTTGAAAACTACACCAGCCACGTCCTTGTAAGGCTTTGAAGATTTCACACCAATATCGTACTTGTAAAGCTTTGAAAACTACACCAGCCACGTCCTTGTAAGGCTTTGAAGATTTCACACCAATATCGTACTTGTAAAGCTTTGAAAACTACACCAGCCACGTCCTTGTAAGGCTTTGAAGATTTCACACCAATATCGTACTTGTAAAGCTTTGAAAACTACACCAGCCACGTCCTTGTAAGGCTTTGAAGATTTCACACCAATATCGTACTTGTAAAGCTTTGAAAACTACACCAGCCACGTCCTTGTAAGGCTTTGAAGATTTCACACCAATATCGTACTTGTAAAGCTTTGAAAACTACACCAGCCACGTCCTTGTAAGGCTTTGAAGATTTCACACCAATATCGTACTTGTAAAGCTTTGAAAACTACACCAGCCACGTCCTTGTAAGGCTTTGAAGATTTCACACCAATATCGTACTTGTAAAGCTTTGAAAACTACACCAGCCACGTCCTTGTAAGGCTTTGAAGATTTCACACCAATATCGTACTTGTAAAGCTTTGAAAACTACACCAGCCACGTCCTTGTAAGGCTTTGAAGATTTCACACCAATATCGTACTTGTAAAGCTTTGAAAACTACACCAGCCACGTCCTTGTAAGGCTTTGAAGATTTCACACCAATATCGTACTTGTAAAGCTTTGAAAACTACACCAGCCACGTCCTTGTAAGGCTTTGAAGATTTCACACCAATATCGTACTTGTAAAGCTTTGAAAACTACACCAGCCACGTCCTTGTCAAGCTTAGAAGACCTCACACCAGTCACGTCCTTGTTAAGCTTGGAAGACCTCACACCAGTCACGTCCTTGTAAAGCTTGGAAGACCTCACACCAGCCACCTCCTTGTAGAACTTAAAGGACATCAAGCTAGCCACGTCCTTGTAACAGTGAGATCATGACACCCACCAGTGTTGCAGAAGAGTGAAAACATAGCAACAGGCAAGACAGGAAGCGTGAGACTGCAGTGCCAGACATGCCTGTGAGACGCTGTAGGCAAAGCAGTAGTCCAGGCCGTGCGACCCATTCAGGACTGAGCACTCACGTTATCTGTGGCACAGAGGAGGTTAGAGCGCCAGGCTGGAGGCTGCGTTAACGTTACGTCTACGATATCGTAGGGTAGGATCGCAACAGCAGCAGCAACTACACCTGTTCGACAGCAGTTGCTACGGCTGTCAAACATTATCAACTACAGCTGTCGAACAACAGCATCTACAGCTGTCGGACAGCAGCAACTACAACTGTCGAACAACAGCATCTACAGCTGTTGAACAGCAACGACTACAGGTGCCGAACAATAGTAGCTACAGCTGTTGAACAACAGCAACTACAGCTGTTGAACAGCAGCAACTATAGGTGCCGAACAATAGCAGCTACAGCTGTTGAACAACAGCAACTACAGCTGTCGAACAACAGCAAACACAGCTGTCGAACACCGCAACCACAGCTGTCAAACAACAGCAACTACAGCTACCGAGCAACAACAACTACAGCTGTCGAACAGCAGCAACTGCAGTTCTCGCACAGTAGAAACTGAGCACAAAGATTATGCAGAACTAAAGGTCAAAGTTCCTACCATGTTTATGGGACAGTAAGAACGGAACACCAGTCAGTAAAAGTCCACTAAGATCAGTGAGACACAAAAGTAAATGGCACAGATCACGTAATAGCAATGCACACATCGACTTAGATCACAATAGAGCAAAGGACCATGAAGACCAGGGAATAATTAAACTGCAGCATCTCCTGAAGTTGTGACAGACTGGAAATTCGAACACGGTGAAAGACTATTGGGACAGTCAGTATTCACCTCCAGGGAGGGACACTAAAAGCACGTTCTCCAGCTGAGACTATAATCCTACAGCACTGGAAATATCACCAACAAGGTCGAGTCACAATGTAACGGAAGACGAGCTTCAGCCAAACATGTTCAGAATCCAAGATTGTGGAACAAAGAAAAGAGCAACCTTATACTGTGACAGAAGAGGATCAGGGTGTTATAGATAATAAGGAGGCGGCATCAGCCAGTGTACACAAGTGTAGGCGAGAGAAGGAAAATAAATTTGTGAGAGGCTGTTCGATCAGAGAGAACATATATTGTCCAAAGTTATGGTCCTGTGAAGACTCGTTATCACCTAAGGGTTTGGAGCCTTGGTGAATGAACATCAACCGAGCTAGCTGTGAGGGCCGGCAGATGAACGACTCTGCACCAGGATCTAAACTTGTGCTGCAATGAAGTGCAGCGATGTTCCTCCTCCTGGTGGGGGTAAAAGAAAGGAAGAAGCTAATCAAAGCCAGCGCCTTAGAAGTGCGAAGACACAGGATCAGACAAATTCTTGTTTGACTATTGCAGTAGAGAGAGATGAAGGGATTGTCGGTGAGAGACCGAGACCTAACAATGGTCGGAGACGAATATAGATCCAGAAACAGTGGACGTGATGAACAACAGCCCCGGAGTGAAGAAACCATGACAGAAAACGGGGGCGGTTTGTGCCCATCAGGCTTCATCATCTGTATTCATCTACTAATTGTATACACAGTAGTTTCAAAGCACTTACTGTACGCATGAGTTTAAAATTTCTCTCTTCCTTTCCTGCGTGTTTTGCTTCCCCCCCCCCTCTCTCTCTCTCTCTCTCTCTCTCTCTCTCTCTCTCTCTCTCTCTCTCTCTCTCTCTCTCTCTCTCTCTCATCATTTTCCTGAGTTCATTTCGTTCCACATCCATTGTGTTCCCCCCGCACCTTGCTCTCCCTGCCTGCGACTAGCTTACCACCCCTCCATCCCCCTCCCCCCAAGGCTGCCCCTACACCACCCCTGCCCCTCCGTCCTTCCAGCCCGCCCCTGACCTGGGTTCTCCACATAATGGCACAATAACAGCGGCGATAATTGAAAAAACGCCTGACGCGAATTCCCTCTTAACTGGTCCATCTTCCTGCGGCTTGCGACATTAATAGCATTATGACTTCTGCTGAAATGCCAGGAGGAGCTCGCCTCCCGCCTCCGCCAGCCACCAGTACCTTCCTGCTCTGCTGTACTACTCCGGCCAACTCGTGGAGAAAAATAAAAAAATAATTGGGAATATGAACAGCTATGCACTCAGTATAGCCACTCATCTGTGTCTGTACCGTGTACAAAATTAAATTAAGGCATTTCATAATGGATCTTTTGTTATGAACAGTGGATGATGGATTTCTCCATGTCCCAAACTGGATTTTCAGTAATGATTTAATACAAAACAAGAGAAGCAACTGGATTTTTTTTTTCTCGATTCTTTAAGGTGAGGCACAAGTAAGAAATACGAACTGGATGCCTTCTGGTCTGTACAATATACCACTGTTACTCATTTACCTCAGCATCTGTGAAATCATATTTTTTTCTGCTTATTTTCCTGTCTGGTCTGCTTATCTACATCCGTCGTCAGTCTCTGGGGTTCAGATGCAAGTGTGGGGATGAAACAGCCTCGAAAGGACCTAATGGCCTGTTCTTGTTTGAATTCCTTTGTATTCCTGTGTATAAAACTTACGTTATTGAAATGTCCTGTTTATGGTAATATATATATATATATATATATATATATATATATATATATATATATATATATATATATATTTTCTTCACCCAGCCACATTCTGTTTAAGAAAGGGTAAGGCAAACGTTTGACTACAGTATCTCCTTCCCTCGGGCGTTTTCACTTGCGTCCTGCCGGAGGCGCTGCAGTAGGAGATGTAATCGAGCAGACCTTTGCCGGAATATTGCCCAGGGAGGGATGGTGTACCTATTCTATTACCGCCAGGGTTCCCATCATAGAGTCGGGAGACTCTATATGTAGGGATGGTCGAGACCCTCTGTGTATAGGGTTGGCCAAGACTCTCTTTATATAGAGATGTCCAAGATTCTCTCTCTCTCTCTCTCTCTCTCTCTCTCTCTCTCTCTCTCTCTCTCTCTCTCTCTCTCTCTCTCTCTCTCTCTCTATCTCTGTGTGTGTGTGTGTGTATATATATATATATATATATATATATATATATATATATATATATATATATATATATATATATATATACTATTCGCCATTTCCCCCATTTGCGAGGTAGCGTTAAGAACAGAGGACTGGGCCTCAGAGGGAAAATCCCCACCTGGCCCCCCTCTCCGTTCCTTCCTTTGGAAAATAAAAAAAAAAAAACGAGAGGGGAGGATTTCCAGCCCCCGCTCCCTCTCCTTTTAGTCGCCTTCTACGACACGCAGGAAATACGTGGGAAGTATTCTTTCTCCCCTATCCCCAGGGATAATATATATATATATATATATATATATATATATATATATATATATATATATATATATATATATATATATATATATATAATATATTTTTTATTTATTTATTATACTTCGTCGCTGTCTCCCTCGTTAGCGAGGTAGCGCAAGGAAACAGACGAAAGAATGGCCCAACCCACCCACATACACATGTATATACATGCACGTCTACACACCCAAATATGCATACCTATACATCTCAACGTATACATATATATACACACTCAGACATACATACATACACATGTGCATAGTTCATACTGTCTGCCTTTATTCATTCCCATCGCCACCCCGCCACACATGAAATAACAACCCCCTCCCCCCTCATGTGCGCGAGGTAGCGCTAGGAAAAGACAACAAAGGCCACATTCGTTCACACTAAGTCTCTAGCTGTCATGTAATAATGCACCGAAACCACAGCTCCTTTTCCACATCCAGACCCCACAGAACTTTCCATGGTTTACCCCAGACGCTTCGCATGCCCTGGTTCAATCCATTGACAGCACGTCGACCCCGGTATACCACATTGTTCCAGTTCACTCTATTCCTTGCACGCCTTTCACCCTCCTCCATGTTCAGGACCCGATCACTCAAAATCTTTTTCACTCTATCTTTCTACCTCCAATTTGGTCTCCCACTTCTCCTCGTTCCCTCCACCTCTGACACATATATCCTCTTGGTCAATCTTTCCTCACTCATTCTCTCCATGTGACCAAACCATTTCAAAACACCCTCTTCTGCTCTCTCAACCACACTCTTTTTATTACCACACATCTCTCTTACCCTATTATTACTTAATCAAACCACCTCACACCACATATTGTCCTCAAACATCTCATTTCCAGCACATCCACCCTCCTCCGCACAACTCGATCCATGGCCCACGCCTCGCAACCATATAACATTGTTGGAACCACTATTCCTTCAAACATACCCATTTTTGTTTTCCAAGATAATGTTCTCGACTTCCACACATTCTTCAACGCTCCCAGAACTTTCGCCCCCTCCCCCACCCTATGATTCACTTCCACTTCCATGGTTCCATCCTTTGCCAAATCCACTTCCAGATATCTAAAACACTTCACTTCCTCCAGTTTTTCTCCATTCAAACTTACCTTCCAGTTGACTTGTCCCTCAACCCTACTGTACCTAATAACCTTGCTCTTATTTACATTTACTCTCAGCTTTCTTCTTACACACACACACACACACACACACACATATATATATATATATATATATATATATATATATATATATATATATATCCTTCTTCTGTTTCCCCTTTTAGAAAGTTAAAATACAAGGAGGGGAGGGTTTCTAGCCCCCGCTCCCGTCCCCTTTAGTCGCCTTCTACGACACGTGAGGAATGCGTAGGAAGTTTTCTTTCTCCCCTATCCCCAGGGATATCTCCCCCTATCCCCAGGCATGGGCTATGGATAGAGTTGTGCGCAGGAGGTTGGATGTGCTGGAAATGAGATGTTTGAAGACAATATGTGGTGTGAGGTGGTTTGATCGAGTAAGTAATAATAATGGGGTAAGAGAGATGTGTGGTAATAAAGAGAGTGTGGTTGAGAGAGCAGAAGAGGATGTTTTGAAATGGTTTGGTCACATGGAGAGAATGAGTGAGGAAAGATTGACCAAGAGGTTATATGTGTCAGAGGTGGAGGGAACGAGTAGAAGTGGGAGACCAAATTGAAGTGGAAAGATGGAGTGAAAAAGATTTTGAGTGATCGGGGCCTGAACATGCAGGAGGGTGAAAGGCGTGCAAGGAATAGAGTGAATTGGAACGATGTGGTATACCGGGGTCGACGTGCTGTCAATGGATTGAACCAGGGCATGTGAAGCGTCTGGGGTAAACCATGGAAAGTTCTGTGGGGCCTGGATGTGGAAAGGGAGCTGTGGTTTCGGTGCATTATTACATGATAGCTGGAGACTGAGTGTGAACAAATGGGGCCTTTGTTGTCTTCCTAGTGCTACTTCGCGCACATGAGGGGGGAGGGGGCTGTTATTTCATGTGTAGCGGGGTGGCGATGGGAATGAATAAAGGCAGACAGTATGAATTATGTACATGTGTACATATGTATATGTCTGTGTGTGTATATGCATGTATACGTTGAGATGTACAGGTATGTATATTTGCGTGTGTGGACGTATATGTATATACATGTGTATGTGGGTGGACTGGGCCATTCTTTCGTCTGTTTCCTTTCGCTACCTCGCTAACGCGGGAGACAGCGACAAAGCAAAATAAATATGAAAATAAATAAATGAATATATATATATATATATATATATATATATATATATATATATATATATATATATATATATACATATATATATATATATATAGAGAGAGAGAGAGAGAGATCATAATATCCTTCTGATATTTGACCCTGAAGTAGCGAGAAGTAGGAATGAATAATTCAGGAACAGACGGGTTGTTTGTTATGAGATAATATCTTGCGGTTATATCCATTTAAGAGCGACGATATATGATCATTGGGTAGATCTGCGTGACATTTGACTTGACCTTCGAGGATCAAATCAAGAGCTTAAAAGGCTTCTTGTGATTCTGTTTGTTATCCTGGATTTTTACGAGACGCTTGTAATCCACTGGTTTATTCCTTGATATTCTATCTTTCGGTAGAGTTCAGTGTCACACCGTTGACTTTGTCCTTACGACTGACTCTGGGAGGAGAGCTTCGGCAGACGTCGACATATATCGTACACACGGAATATATAAACGTAAGGATATTATTGTGGACAGATTGTGAGGACGGTGGTAAAAGATGCAACACGTGCGGTGCAGAGGAAAGGGTACACACGACCATTCTGGTCAAGAATGTGAGAGGAAATGATGGTATGATGTGTAATGCGGCAAGATTGATTGAAGGAAGAATTAGTGAGGCTGTTAAACTCCGTCAGTAAACATGATTTTTTTTTTCCCGTGATGCCTATATGTGTTAAGCCTGGTGAAGCTGGTAATGTTGTGATGCAGCCTTTACTATGGATTTTTTTTTTTCAATTGAGTTCCTTGACTACGCAAGAGTTCTAGGCTATAATGGTTAACGTCCTGCATAGAATTCCACAGCAGCTGACCGAAACAGTTTTCCTGGGAAGTCTGTAGATCTGATAACTTGTGGGTGTAACAAAACAGGAACTTTGAGTCAGTTTACTTTTAACCCATTGTGTTGGATATAACAATTATCAGGTATGTTCACCTGGTCTTTCACCTGAACGATAAGGATCAGGTCAAAGGTCATGCCATCCTACCTAAGGGGTCGTACCGTCGTCTGCAAAAGGTCACAGCAGCTGGATTAATGTAAGGAAGGAACTGAGGAACAAGAGGGAAAGATTTATGTGAGGATTTAGCTGCGTGGGACAGGAGTGCTTTTCCACTCGTACCACACTGATCTATGAGTTTCATATCTCTTCCTCTATCACAATCAACCTCGAAGGGACCCAGTGGTCTGTTGCTGCTAAAATTCCTTTGTGTTTATATTCTTTTGTGTGTAAGAACTCATAACTGAAAAATTCAGGAAAGGAGGAAAACATGTTTATCATTCATTATTTTCGAGAAAAAGCACGAAAGAGTGAGAATGATAATTTTGTGGGGTGCGTGAAGTTATGGTGGAATGAGTGATTGCTAACAAAGGGTGTGGAGGAATCTGTGAATGTCAGAAGAAAATGGTTGAGATGTGTAACGAAATCTGCTGGACAGTCAGATGTAAGGGAAAGGTTGATGCAAGACATAGGTCTCTCACGGAACGGAACTCCAGTGTCATAATTTCCCTCTTGCAATTAATGAGAGATCCCTTCGTCAGAAACATTTCTTACTGCATATATATATATATATATATATATATATATATATATATATATATATATATATATATATATATATATATATATATCGTTTATGAAGATGATAATTGTGAGACAGTGTAGGCGACACGAGAGGTAATAGTGGGTTTTCGACATGGAATTTCTAAGAAAATAACAGTCGTAAATTTCAAGCTAGAAATTCTGTTGCAGGGAATTGTGACATAATTTCATCGGGTGTGTTTAACACATAGGAATAAGTCACCCGATGAAAGAACGAATGTGTTAGAAACGCTTTAAGTGTAAAGCAGAGATATGCCATGACAGCCTTCGCAACCTGAGAATTAACGATATATGTCAGTGGACGGCCTATACAGGGGAAACTCTTAAAAACAATATGAACCATTGAAACTGTGCGCACATATATAAGTTTCTTCAAGTTTCTCCAAGACTACAAAATGAAAGCATTCTAATTTATACAAGGACTTCGTATTAAGAAATATTACTGGGAAACGCTTGAGAAAATTATTCTTATCCGTCAGCCAAGTCAGATGTTGCGTTGGAGACGTGGAGAAAATAACACTGCATATGTTGTCTTCTGTTGATCGTGTTTACGTTCACTGTTGTGGAATGAACCTAGCGCACTTTGCCAGCTTCAGGCGTTCGTTGCATCACACCGCATGTCGTTATTTTTGTCGTGTTCTTTAGGCTTGTCAAAGCAAGCAACTGGTTACTTCATTTTTTCTACAGTGAAAGAGATGCCAACCTTTAGTAGAACTACTCCTACTCGGGAGATATCATCTTAGTAATAACTTCCTGGAAATGAGTGTCTCGTACATGGAAATATGAAATGACTGGAAAGGATACGTGCACAGACTAGAGTTGCTGACACTCGCGAGTGAACGCAGGATCCTCTCCCTCCATGATTTACTTTAAACATCTTTGTGCTGGTTAAATCATTTAGAGGATGTAGGGATGACTCAGGAAGTCACATCAACAATAGATGAAATGGATTATCGGCCAAAAAAAATTGATGATTTTTCGGCAACCTTTCACTTCCATAGATTAGCATTTTTGATCGTCACAAATTAGTATTATGTGAGGTATGTGAAAGGATATCTTTATGCCAAATTTCATGAACAATGATTAAAATATGGCCAATTAGTGACCATGAAAGTGCTTTTTGAGCGACCTTTGACCCCTAAACAATAGCTAGTAATAGCTATATCATAAGTTTGATGCATGCAATGCGTGGGGTATGTTAAAACACACATTTTGAAAAATTTCGTGCACATTGGATGAAATATTATCAGGTAATGGCAAAAAAAAGTAAGTACTTCCAATAAACGGCCCAGATTACAAACATATTTTGTATAATGTATGGGGCATATGGAGTGTAACACCTATATGCAGTGTTTCGGTTGATATAGATTTTGAGGAACACCAGCCCAGAATTGACGCTTTTAGGTCCTCTATCGGGAGGGAGACAATATATATATATATATATATATATATATATATATATATATATATATATATATATATATATATATATGAGAGAAAGAGCATGACAGATAAAGAATTTTACCTTCGTAAACTGAGAAACAGAAAAAAAATTCTGTTGGAATATAACTATTATCTGTTGTTGTTAGATATATAATTAGACTCCATTTACAGTCTCAGATATGACCAAAAGAGAACTGAGTTGTTGTGTTTTCCTTACCGCCTGGAGAAAATGATTCGTATGTTTTTCTTACATCATGTCAGAGAACATCAGCTTCGCTCTGTTTCCTTCCCCAGTGTTAATTGTGCAAGTTGTAGACGTAAGAGTGAAGAAGACAGAGGGAGAAACGAAAGACAGAGGGAATCGGTCCAAAAGGACAGGTCAGGGCAGGATTTTCACAGGCAATAGTTCTGATATATATATATATATATATATATATATATATATATATATATATATATATATATATATACAAAGTAGACTGATAGTAAACGATTGGAGCGGAGTTGGCATACCGGTTTCATACTATGTGCTGTATGTATCTTAATGCTCTAGAGGATCCTGCTATACAGTAATTTGTTTTCACTTTGGTGTATACAGTATTTTCTTATTCTCCAGTTTTTCTGATTTGTGTGTGTATATATATATATATATATATATATATATATATATATATATATATATATATATATATATATATGATAGTTGTTGTCTATCCTGAATACAAAATATTTCCATATGTTCCCGTGTCTCACCCGTGCAGTGTTGGTTGGTTGCACATGACACCTGGTGGGTGGGACGGTAGTTAGTTAGTTCATGAGTGGTCAACCTACCTGTCATGGAGTGTAGCAGCAAGGCCACCAGCCCCTACGCTGAACACCGGCATCACGGCGCCGCAACACACTCGTCTCATGCTGCCACAGTCACAAGTTTCACCTGTAGGTTTACTCTCTCTGAATGAGCTCCTTGTTTGGTTCAGTCATCTGCGCTGGAGGCTACAAAGTTCTGCGCCAGACGGGTTTACTTTAAACAATACTAGTTACAGTATTTCAAACTTTCAGGTGGGCAATACTTTGGGTTTACTTTTCCAGTCTTATTCCATCGCAGAGTTGCGTGTTGCTACTCAAAGTGCTGTTACGTATACCAGAAATTATGATACATTCCCAAATATATTTGTTACTTCATGTTAGTTTTAAGTGAAAGGAGCTCCCATATCTTGCTCGTCGGTTGTTAGTTGAGGATACACAATATAGATTATGACTGAACATTCGGGTTAAGATTTGTTCATCTTTTTTTTTTTTTTAACGTAAGGCTGTCCTAGGCTGCCCAAAGTTGATTTCCTTCCCTTAACACTAAGCAGGAAAAACAGGACAAAATTACTCGCAATTAGAACTGAAAAGATACATCAGTGTATATCATTGTTGACACGTGATCACCAGTGTAATACCCGCACAGAAGTTATTCATCCGTGGGTTAGCGCTCCCTCAGTAGGAGGAGAGGCCTGTGTGGAGACTCGCTCTGTGGTACAGAGTGAGGGAGCGTCACGATGTACGTCCACCAAGCGCGGCGGCTGGTCACACACTGATCGTTGCCTTTCTCCTCAGCCCTCGTGTTGAATTCACGCCACACGCAAACGAAGGCATTGCCTGCAGTTCGTCCAGAAAGAAAGGGAAATTGAGTAAGATTTTTTGAACGTCAAACGTGTTTGTATCACTCCCTAAGAGGTATTCTGATTTTTGTCTTCCCTTGACGCTGTAACTACAGAAAGAATGGCTAGTACTCATCAATACCGAGTGACCGCCGGAGGTTACTGATGATACAGCGTTTACTCGGTTGGATTCCCAAGTTAACCCTTCAAAAACAAAGCAACGACGCTTGATCACAACGGTTTGGCCTTTGGGTGGGACGTCATGACAAGTCAAAAGCCGCGCCATCAAGCCCATATAGGTCGTACTATCGTGCTTAAGAAGTTAAACAGCCATTAGGCATGAGCCCCAACATGGGACTCATTTTACTGTGTGTAGTCGTTACGAGCGCGTGTACGCAGATGAGGGATATGTTGCGTTAACCGAACATCTTTCTATTCATATTTCAGGAGTCATTGACGCCTGTGCTCACACATGACACAAAAGCAACCAAACACCTCTCTCTTCATGTTCAGGACTCCTTCGTTGACACCTGTGCCGACACATGACACATAAAACTTAATAACATTGATCTTCATACTGTTACACTGAGGTGTTCAGCCACATAACTTCTGAAAAACTTTGCAACATTCGGTTCTTCGTGTTACGATATGTACGAAGGTTTTGCGCACATTACCCTGAACCTTCTGTTGGAAGCTAAGTAACTTGCGTTAAGAGTGATTCACTAAGACTTCCTCATTCCTTCTGCATCTATCATAGTTATTGCTTTAGGTATGATGGAATTATCTGATATTAGCAAGAACGCGAAACACATAAATCAAACAGGAGAACAATATGAATTGAGAATTTGAGCAATAACCTCCCAGAATATGACAGACACCCATCTGATCAATGGAATTCTTATTCATTTGAGAACCAAACAAGGAAAAGTCCTAACAGAAATGAGACTAGAAGCTATGATGAAAGCACACAACATTTTTGAGTTAACAGGAATAACTAATTGCACTCGAGAAAATAATTACACAATATGAGAGGCAACACAAGTACTAAAAACCAGTGAGGACTAATATATACTATATGATAACATATACGTATAAACTTATAGTCTAATAAATGAAAACTTTAGAACCAAGGTGAATCATATCAATGAATGCATGAAGGATAGCAACACAGCCCTAATTAGTATGTCAGAAACTTGTCTAAACGAAAAAGTGATAGAAGAAGCAAACTTGGAATAGTATGAAACAATCTGGGCACAGAACTAAATCCTTACAAGGAGGTGTGACATGTGTCCATAAACTCAGTATTACCTAGTGCCATACAAACCACCAAAAACAAGAGTAGTATGCGACTTTAAAACATATTTTAACAAAAGTTGAAGTAATGGTGAAGAGATTATAGAAACCCGATCTGATAATGATATGGGCTGGTGACAAATTTTTAACTGACAATTAATTTGTAAATGGCAGGAAAGAGTAAATTATGGATGTCGACGCAATTACAAAGGAAAGAATGATTGATGAGCAGATGAAAGAGAGCAGCTCCAAAGCCTAATTAATTTATGTGATACATACAGCAATGTGCATTGCGTACCACATAACGACAAAAAGAAACAATTCAGTCGATCTTATTCTTAAAAATGGCATATTTTTTTCAGATATTTATGTAAATGGTACCAGTCAGTCAGATCGTAGTATCATAGAAATCACTACATCATATGAAATGAAAATGAATGAATGTGGACGTGATAGAGTAACAGAAGAGCAAAGGGTAAAGTGACAAATTTTCAAAAAGACGAATCTGACTGGAAGATCAATGAAGGATGCTAAACATAAACTGGAATGAGATCTGCAGAGACAATAACCTAGAAACAAACAAAAATGTACTGCGAGAGCCTAAGACAACATTGAGCACAAGCCAAACATATGTAAAAGAAGTACAAAATGGAAAATACTAGCTAGGTACAAACGACCGTGGATGAATAAACACAAATCTTGAAGAGAGAAGAAAAGGATGGCCACAAACGAAGCAAGAGTAGAAGAATTAGATGATACAATAACAGTACAGATGTAGAAATAATGAAATATATACAAAAAATGAATGAAGGTAAAAATTATCCAGAATATGGAAAGAAACCTAGATTTACTATTCACATAGATTGATCAGAAATTGGACCTTATAAGGCAAAAGATAAATGTGAGAATGATCTCAGGGAAATGTGCAGGATGTTAATTCAACATAATAGATCGGGATTCAGTTCAAAATGTAAGGAGAAATTGAAAGATGAACCGTTTAGCAAATACAGTGAAAATGCCCTCACAGATATTGAAATATCGGAAGGGGATATGATTAGAGAGGTTGATCAGCTCAAAGAATATTTAGCCCCAGTACCAGATGGAATCCCAGCCATATTCCCCAGAAAGACAAAAACTGCTACAGCAAAACCAGTGACGTTATAACTTGATGAAAGCAAAATTTCAAACATTTTCAAAGTGGCATATGAACACCAGGACAGAAATGAGAATCCAGGCTAGTAATCAAACAGACCAGTTAGCTTGACTTTGCATATTATTAGAAAGTCTTTGAATTAAATCATCTAATCAAGAACATAAACGAAGACTGGCCATCCCAATTATTTGTTCATTACACTAACATGACAGTTTAATCCAAAGATAGGTAATGGACAGTTTTTTTTTTCTTTACAGTAGCATTCGATAAAGTAAATCTCAGAATTTTTTTTTAGGAAAAAGCCAAAGAAAAAAACCCGCAGTAAGGGCAGCGTAGAAAGACGGATTAAGGAGTTTCCAACTGGCAGACTGTTCAGTGTCGTAGCAAACGGAACTGTATTTGAGGAGGATTTCCTGTCTGGGGGACCACAGAAAACGGTATGCGACGGTGAGGTAAAGGAAAACATAGTAAGAACCTTTGCTAATGACTCCAGAGCAAAGAAAATGATGCAATCTAAATATGATAACATACAATTATTTTCCACTTCCACAGTAAATTTGATAGAAGGTACTAATTTGATAAGTAAAGGGACAAATGTTTGTAAGTTTTCGCTTGTTAGCCAAATACAAAGAACTTAATCTACATGCCTAAACTAGATTGCCTTAGTGGGTAAGATATCCTTTAGTAATTTTGCTTCAAAGAATTCCACGTAAAGATTACTTAATACTGGTGAAAGAGGGTTACCCATCGCCATACCAAACTTCTGAGTGTAATATTTTCCATTAAATTAAAATACACAGTCTTTCATACACAATTATATCAGTTTAAGAAACACAGATTTTGAAACAAGTAAATCAAGATTATCCAAGGTATCAACCAGATATTCTAAGTGGTCACCAATAGGAATATTTGTGAATAAGGATGACACATTAAAACTTACAAGTTTGAAATCAACATCAACCTGGATATTTGTTAAGCTTGTAAGCTAAGTCTACATCATTCATGATAACAGATTTTGATGTATTACCAACTAGTGGGCTTGATAGACAAACTAACTATTTTGATGAATTATGTGTGATTGAGCCCACTGAACTCACTATAGGTCTTGCTGGATAGTTTGGCTTATGTGTTTTGATTAATCCATTCATACTTGGTAATGAAGGGGAGAAATGATGAAAATCTTTTGTTAAATCATTACCTTTCAACAACTACTCAAGGTGTTTATTAAAGTGAGAATTAACAGCGTCTAGGGAATTTCTACTGAGTTTAAACTATGTTGTTTTATCACAAAGAAAAATAATTCATTTTTGATAGATAATCAACTTTGTCCATGAGCACAACTGTGTTAGTCTTATCTGCTTTGTTTATATGTAGTTCACCACCATTCTTCAGATTGCTAATAATACCACTGATGAATTGTTTTGGACAGTTTGGAGCAGCTGGTTATAACAAAATAGCATACACTACAACTTTGCAAATGTTCACATCATCGTTAGATAATTCACCAGAGTTCTCCAAACTGCAAAACGATCTTGCAATATCAGCACAGTTAACTTCTTTATGTAAGCAAATTAAACTGATATCATAACCTAGGACACAAAGGAGCCTTGTCAATTGTTAATCAGAAAGGTTTACCACAAAGGAAGGGTTTGCGCACTTAGCCAAATCACTGTTTTCAATAATGTTGGCTAACTTCCGGTTCAATTTCCTCTGAAGATTATTGCATTTTTTGAACTGATAAGATTGTGTACAAAGGACTATGTGTTTCAGTTTAATGGAGAATATGACGCTCAGAAGTTTGGCATGGCGATGGGTAACCCTTTTCACCAGGATTAAGTAATATTCATATGGAATCCATTGAAATGAAATTCCTAAGTAATATCTTATCCATTTATCCATTGATTTAGGTATGTAGATGCTGCTCTCTGTGTTTGACTAACAAGCGAAAATCTGCAGACATTCGCCTCTTAACTTAACAATTTAGTACCTTTCATCAAATTTACTGTGGAGGTGGAAAATAACTGTATGTTGCCATTTTTAGATTGCGTCCTCCATAGGGTTGGAAATGTGTTTAAGTTTTAGCATTTACAAATTAAAAAAAGAAAAAAGACGTTTGTTCAAATATCCATTAGTACTCAGCTCAAAATGACAGAGTTAAGCAATTATCATTACATTCGATGTTCCTTAGGGTATTACGTACATGCAGTCTAGAATTCACTGATGATGAATTTGAGATGTATTCTATTAGATCCAAGTCAAAGTATCCAAATCTTTCACTGATAAAACTCTTAAGTTGGCAAAGAAATCATTTCATAGAGTTGATCCCAAACCTCCCCTTGATACCAAGAGTCATCAAGTTCTCAATTTAGTGATAATTTTACATTACTTCCCAGGTTGCTTAAATCCTTTAATGTAAATGTAGCCTTCAGCAGTAACAAAAAATATTATGAGTATCTTTAGAAAAAAAGAAAATCGCCAGAAAATTCTTCGGGCTGTCTTTACAGAATCCCTTGTAAAAGTTGTAATATGATTTATATTGGGCAGACTAGTAAGGATCTCCGTGTTAGACATAAGCAACATAAATACAGTATAAGGACAGGACAAGAATCAAATGCTAACAGTTATGACCATTGTATTGACTGAAGTAACGCTAATTCAGTTATTAATTGTAACTCCACCACAAAAAATACCATTGAATCTTCTCTCATTAGATACACAAAGAATTGTAACATGAATATTAATGAAGGTCTATACAAACTAAATAGCTTTGTTGTAGGCAAAATTTGTAAGCGGTTCCCTCACTTGTCCGCATAATGAAATTCTATGACAGGCACGGTGCCAGACTCGAACACCACCAACCGGAAACGCTTGAGTACCAATGGTCTTAGCTTTGCCTTTTCTCTGTATGTAAAGTGACTGTTCTAAATCTTCTGTCTTATTCTTGTATCTCCTCTGACGATGTGATCATTTACGAAAGTGCACTTGGGCTTATCGTCTTTCATTTTCCTTGCTGTTATCAGCTTATATATATATATATATATATATATATATATATATATATATATATATATATATATATATATTAAACTTCATCGCCGTTTCCCGCATCAGCGAGGTAGCGCCAGGAAACAGACGAAGAATGGCCCATCCACTCATATACACATATATACAAATGCCCATACGCGCACATATACATATCAGCTTATCCACATATTCATATACAAAGGCCCAAGCATACATACACATATACATCTTCATGCTTACCTTCATCCATTCTAGCGCTACCCCGCCTCACAGGAAACAGCATCACTACCCCCTACTTCAGGAAGGTAGCGCCGGGAAAACAGACAGAAATGGATGCATTCGTTCTCACTCACTCTCTTCATCAGTCTTTCGTCAGTATGTTTCTGGTTCTTGGAGTGTAGGTGAGTTCCATGCTGTTATGTGGTCACCAGCAAAAGGAAATGAAATAAAGAGTTAGAGAGTTCAGAAACACTTCAAGGGCAAACCTGAAATGATGGAACGTAAGAGCTACCATGAAAGACTGAAAGAAATGTAACTATATAGTCTAGAAAGAAGAAAAAGATACTGTATAAGGTAATATGCGCATGGCAACAAATTGAAGGTATATAGGTATGTTGGGGAACGTGTTGAAAACCTTTTAAAAATTAAGATACAGACTTACCAGATCATCAAGAATGTCATGGAACATACCAAAAGTTATTAAGACATGCCATGTCAACTATTTAATTAGAACACCGATTCAGTATAATGCCAAGAGAAATAAGAAACAGGCATGAAACAAATAATGAAATATTGGAAAAAAAACAGCTGTATACGTTATCAAAAGAAGTCCTACATGAACCAAGAGTAGATGGTTTTACATTGTGATGCAGGTGGCAGCTGAGAACAGTGGGTGGTGAGCCATGTGCCACTTAGGTAAAATCTCGTCTTCCCCCCTTTTCATAGGGTAGTTTAAAGGAAGGGAGGGGAGGTGACAGGGGAAGGAATAGTTTGAAATGGAAGAGGTGACTGAAGTGTGCACTTTTGTATGGTGTAAATATCTGGGTGATTTTCTGGAAGCGTGCTTTTGGTGCCTTATTTTTACACTTTTAGCAAACTGGGGAAGTGTATTTAATCGTGTTGTATCTTTTTTTTTTTTAAGGAGATTCCCTCAGTTAAGGTAAACGCTGTTTAAAGTGTACATGGATGGATGACTGGAGCCTCCCTGAGGGCTTTAAGGTTCTTCGAGGGAGCCAAGGGTGTTCCATGTTTGTACTGTAGTCGAAGTTTCGGATTTGTCTGTAGTTTGTATCACTGTTATCTTCAATTCTGTTTCATATTCTCTAGGCTTCTTCTCCTAGGTATGAACCGAATGAATTATTCTTCAATTCCTTGTGCTGTTTAATATAGAGGCATTTTTCATACGTGACGAATCGTAGAGCCATATTTTGTATCCTTTTTAACTTCAGCATGAGTGATTTGGAGTCGAAGGACTCTGGTATAGGTAAGTAGGTTAGGTTAGTCATTAATACCATTACTTCATCGACTCTGGCCACTATTGTAGTATTACCATGGCCACCATTACATCATCACGCCTGATCACCATCACACTGACACCTTGACCTCCATTGAATCAACACTCCTGTCCAACATTACGTCATCACTCTGGCCACCATTACATCATCGCCATTATATTATCACCACTGACCACCAAGATGTTATCACCCCTCAGTCCCGGAGGCAGCATCAGATAGGAGTGGGTAACAAAGCTGAAGGACCAAAGTATGGCATGTGAATTCAAGCCTGTACGAATGACGATTCTGTATGGGAGATTTGCTATGGAATACAGAGGAAATGAATTATGGAGTGGTAGAATAGGTGAAATATAACACGATGAGGTGGTTTGGGCAGGTGGAAAGAATGTAAGACGGGGAGTTTACAGAGTGTGTATGACGGTACGATAACATGAAGCAGTGAAATGCTCACCTCTGATAGATGGTAAAGTACTGATGCTGATAGATGATATCAGCTTTGAAAGAGATAGTCTATGGGGGAATTTAGATTAGTCTATGGGGGAATTTAGATGGTGGTAGGCAGTAATGCAGGCACAGGTTTTAAGAGAATATACACATTTTCCTGTACATGGAACAATGACGTGTATGTGATTATAGTTCATGAAATAATTCCGGGTAGCACTACTGCCCGAACACACACACACATACACACACACACACACACACTCTCTCTCTCTCTCTCTCTCTCTCTCTCTCTCTCTCTCTCTCTCTCTCTCTCTCTCTCTCTCTCTCTCTCTCTCTCTCTCATGAGCCACTACTCGGTGTATGTTGGTGGATTAACAGACACGTGGACGACTGAAATGGAAATACACGCACGCACACACACACACACACACACACACACACACACACACACACACACACACACACACATACACACACAAAAAAACACACATACACAAACTAAAAAACACACACAAAGAAAAACACACACATACACAAACAGAAACACACACACACATACTCAACAAAACACACACACACGTACACAAGTCACGCATGACACACACAAGACACTTGAGTATGTGTAATTCTCGGTACTCTGGAAAGATGCCAGAATCAATACAAGCTGGTCAGGGCCACTTTTCATTGTGCACATCTCAAGGTAATATGATTCATTATCACGCCCCTTGGATGTTTTTACGCTATCATGTTGCCTTCTCTCTCTCTCTCTCTCTCTCTCTCTCTCTCTCTCTCTCTCTCTCTCTCTCTCTCTCTCTCTCTCTCTCTCTCTCTCTCTCTCTCTCTCTTTACACGTTCCTGTTTAGCTGTGTGCCACAGTTGCCTCGTCTCACTTTCACTGCACGTAGTAAACTATCTGTAAAAGCATTAAGCTCTTGAACACACAAGGTTACGACCCTTGAGCTTGATGGCATGACTTTTCTTTTTTAACTGATCCTGAAGAGCCAGGTCAAAGGTCAAGGCATCGTATCCAAGGGTCATGACCGTCTTGTTCAAGGATCATACTGTCGTGCTCAAGAATAGTTTCGTCGTTCTCAAGGGTCATATTGTGGTGCTCATGGGTCGATTCGTCGTGCTCAAGGGTCATATTGTGGTGCTTAAGGATCGTGTCGTTGTGGCTAGGGGTCACACTCTCGTGTTGAAGGAGTTAAAAGATGGTGACCTTACACAGCCCTGATCCAATCTCACGTATATTTCAAAACCCACAACTGAGAACGTGCCTTAAAGCAGATCGCCACAATCTTGTGATATAGTATTTACAGTGTTAATGTCTCTATCAACAGCACAGTCATGAACCAGAGAGTTTGTGATACGGATTTAACCAACGAGGCGGACATTCCTCACTAGAACGTCTTTTATTTCAGTGTCATGAACTGTACCTAGTCTGAGAGCTCCTCAGACTCCTGCCTGGCCATCTCCTCCGAGGAGTGGGTGGACTCAAGGCGATCGATAATATTCAATATTTTCGTCAGTGCCTCAGCCACTGTGTTCTCTGGTGTCTTGTAAGTTGGGCATACGTGATCACCTTGATGCCCGCGAAGGAGACAGAAGTTGTCGAAGCATGTTAGACAAATTGTTGGTACTAGCTTTCCATATCAGTGTCCTTGGTGTTGTCGAAGGTGCCTGCAAGTCTTTGAACCTTGTTACTTTGTCTTGTTGTGATGTTCTGAGCTCTGGTGTTGCTGGGAAGTGAAGCGATGCTGAAGAAAACTCTTACGACAAACTGGCATTTATTGGATGAAGAGGAATCCAGGACATCTGTTACCAGTGCCTAATGTCGTATTTCCATTGCCCTGTCTGCATGATTTTTTTTTCTTTTTGTGGGGGGATTTCACTGCCGTGTATCTGTTTTGCTTCCATTACAGGAGTCGATGTTTTTTCCCCACCTAAAGTCCTGTGAAGATCAAGGGCGGGAGGGGGTATGCCGAGTGTAAGGGCGAGAGGGGGAGGGGGTACGCCGAGTGTAAGGGATCAAGAGCGATGTCGATTATTATCAGAATGAAGAGAGCTCCGGGGGAGCAGCAGGAAGCACTCTAACTTACGACACTCAGCAGTCGCAAGTAACAATAAGGGTAGTGACAAGTGGTCACATCTCTGGCGGTATGAAACAGCTTAGAGCACACACACACACACACACACACACACACACACACACACACACACACACACACACACACACACACACACAGTCGCACTGCCCAGCAATTATTCATCATACTTCTGGTTCACTGAACGTTGCTGCTGTTGACCTGACCGCTGATACTGAGGAAGAATTCAGCCTCACGGTGAAAAGTAAAGACTCGACACCTGGGTGATGTGATTCGACTCGAACTCAGGTGCTGAGATTACTGACTCGACCATACGGTGATGTGATCGTTGAAAGAACCTTAGGGTTTACAAAGTGATGACTCGACTTTACGGTGCTGTCAGTGTTGACTCGACCTCAAGTTGTTGTGAATGATGACTCGACCTCAGGGACGCTGTGAGTTTAGACTCAATTTTCAGGGTGTTGTGAGTGTTGATTCGGCCTCATGGTGCTGTGAGTATTGGCTTGACCTCAGGGTACTGTGAGATTTTTAAAAGACTGACGTAGCAGGTGAAGACTAACATAGCTGTTGTAGACAGGCGTAGCATCTGTAAACTGGTATAACTGCTGTAGTTTGACGTAGCAGCTATGGACTGGCATAGTTTTCGTAGCCTGACGTAGCAGTTGTAGACTGGTATAGCTGTTGTAGACTGGTGTACCAGCTGTCAACTTGTCAAGTGGAGGTCAGTAGAGTCCACGAAGACGTTGCACAGTCAGGCAGGGGCAAGTGTTAGCCTCCGTTCTTCTCTGGTGGAAAAGGCCGGTATGGGTTGTGAGAACCTGTAGAGAGCTGAGCTGTTCTTGTGGGGGACTCTGTTGCTTCCAGGGAGAGTCCTGGATGCTGGGCAGGGGGAGGCACCACGTAGCAGGGGCCAACCTCTAGTTCGTGGCAGGTCGCCGACTGGTATGCAGCAAGCAGGTGGTTGCCCAGAAGGGCTGTGTCTATCAAGTGTGGCAGTACACACATGGCTACCGTCCCTGAGTCGCCTCTGTTTAAATGGTGCGACGCGATAAAGAGATCATTCAAATGCAGAAACAACATTGTGATATTCCCAGTTAATTATGGTGCCGGACTTTGCATCGACAGACTGGACTAAATCAACCATCTCTACGTGTGTAGTTTACGAATGTGGTGGGTGACGCTTCATACATATATGCTCAACCATGCCGTTAAGGAATCGTGGAATATATCTGACGTAACTGCCAAAAATTCATGAGTCCATTCTTCATTTTCTTAATCCATAAATGGTGCTCAGAATTTCTTCCTTTACCTTAAAACTCTCTCCGCTGTTTACCCAGCTGAAGTAATCTGGTCTACACTCCCAAGTCTCCTCTTAAGTCCTCGTTGTTTTTCACCCACGAGCAGCCTAGAAATCCTTTTTTTTTTTTTTCAACACGATCCCTCACAGTCCCACGGTGTAGCATGGTATCTATATAAGCTCGCTATCCATACGTCCATTGTCTCTGACTCATTTCCCTTGTGTGTCAGGGGGTAAACTACGTACAGCCCTTTCACACATGCACTCTCGTGTCCTCAGCCTTTGTTCAGTGTGTTAACAGGAAACATGGGCTTCCGCGCTTATATAAACACCGCTTATATTTTCACTCTGCTGGCTAAACTGATTTGTCAAGTGAGTCTAAAAGGTTTCCATTTCCACCTCCTTCGCCGACACACACACACACACACACACACACACACACACACACACACACACACACACACACACACGCACACACCACACACACCTCACACACACCACACACCACACACAGCGACTGCATTGCTCATTATTAAGCATTTCGTCCAGTCAGTTCAGTGTTTGCCTAAGCCCCCCACTCTGCCATCTCCTGTACCTTCACCTGCCCTACAGAGAAGTAACTTACAGCGTATATTAACGTGAATGCCCTGCCTACTTTATTAGTAATGTGAGTGGCCTTGTTGTAGTAATAAAAATGACAACCTATCTTTGATTTCCTTTGAGTGTCTGCTTCGCCTCATATATATATCTTCCTCTGGGGTTCATTAATCAGTATGGACACGAATGAATAAATCCCATTAATAGAACCCATGATTGCTCTGGGGCTGACCACTGTTTAGCCTGGCTCTGCCATCCTCCAGATAGGGTTTGATTTTAAACTCACAGTGGTACCCCTTCCTCCTCCACCTCCTCCTCCTCCTCCTTTTGTGGACACGATGTTAAGACTCTTGGGTATGATGGCGCGACGTTTAACCGAACCCTTTAAGGTACAGGCCAAAGATGTTGTCCAGTCCGTTAGTGATGTTCTTCGTGATGTTCTTCCTGACTCTTCGTCCCATCAGAATCAGACGCCATCCCGTCAAATGCCCCCCCCAAAAAAGGACGAAGCATCCGTTGTATGGGCGGCTGGAAGCACGGAGCCACACCAGTAATATAGATTTAGACACCCGTAGGTTTAACCAACTCGTAATGTTATGGCACAGTAACCATCCATGTTCCCATTTTCAGTCTGTTGGAGGGGGTTCACTGGCCAGGTACAGACCAGCACAATTCTCGAGCGGCGACACTCCTGGGAAATCAGCCGGAGCTCCCGGGAGGTCGGCTATACCAGACGTTGGAGAATAGGAAAATTCGCACGGCGTCCGTGTACAGCCCGGCCGACGTGCATAGCAGTATGGAGCGAGTGACTAGATCATTCTGGTAGGACAAGTCCCTGATGATGGCCGCAGATGTAAGTGTATGCGTGTCGTGGCTGAAGCCAGCTGAATGGTTACCAAGACAGATCTCGTAAAAACACACATTAAACTTAACAGTATGTAAAATTAAGTTGAATGCGGGGCTACGTAGAATGAGCCAGGAGCGGCGGAGCCCAGTTGAACGTTAAGGGGATCTAAGATCTCTGGACGTCGTGATTGAGCGGCAGGCTAGGCGCCGCGCGGGGGGAGTTGGTTCCCTGCCTGCCATAAAGAGGGTTTAAATGATAGATCACACTGGCACCATTTAATGGAAGATTGATGTAATGGTTCAACGCTGGAGGATTCAGCAGATGTCTTTCACATCAAAAAGGATAACAAAATGTAAATAAAGTCATTGATTTCTCATCATAATTGTGAGGGTTTCTTATCTCCCTTCACCCCTTCTCATTGTCCAGTCTGCTGAGCGGGAGACGCAACTTATCGTTACCTGCTCGCTGGCAGCGGGCGGCATCTTGCACACGAAAACATGTTTACATCGGTGGCACCGCGCCTTGCACCTTGCACCGCTGCCCGTCAGAACAGAAGGCGGATTCAACAGAAGTCGGTCGTCAAAGAACGGATCGTGTTGATCGTGTTGACCGACTCTGTGACAATCCTTGCACCATAGAACGCAAAAACGATTGCGAATAAAGGTTGCATTGTATATTCTGTCCTATGTTCAGGATACGCCAGACCTAACTGCTAATCGCGTCCCCTTTCTCTCAATGTGTTTTCAAGTGATTAGTGAAGATTGATGTAAGTTATGATTATCATCCACATATGACAGTTTCACTTATAACTATTATCCACATATGACAGTTTCACTTATAACTATCATCCACATTTGACAGTTTCAATTGTAACTATCATCCACATATGACACTTTCACTTATAACTATCATCCACTTATGACAGTCACTTATAACTATCATCCACATATGACACTTTCAGTTATAACTATCATCCACATATGACAGTTTCACTTATAACTATCATCCACATTTGACAGTTTCACTTATTATTATCATCCACATTTGACAGTTTCACTTATTATTATCATCCACATATTACAGTTTCACTTATAATTAACATCCACATATTACAGTTTTACTGATTAAGGAAATTCCCCGCATCTGTACAACATCAATAGGACAGCTATACCTTCAAACATACCCATTTTTGCCCCTCCCACATAAATAACCTCTCTTTTCATACATTCATCAGTGCTCCCAGAACCTTGGCCCCTTCACCCACCCTTGACTCACTTCCGCGTCCAGGGTTCCATTCTAAACCACTCCATTTCCTCCAAATTTTCTCCATTTAGATTCACATCTCAACCAGCGTGTCCCTTTGCACCGCTGAACCTAATATATTAACCTTATTATTATTAACATTTACTCTTAAACTTCCTTCTTTCACACAGTCTCCCAAACTAAGACACGAACTTATGCAGTTTCTCATTTGAATCTGCCACCAGTGTTGTGTCACTGGCAAACAACAACTGACTCATTTCCCAGGCTCTTTCATCCAATTCAGACTGCATATCTTCCCCTTTCTCCAAGACCCATGCATTCACCTCCCTCACCACTCCATGCATAATCAAATTTAACAGCCATGACATCACACACCTGCCGCAGACCCTTCTTCACCTAAAACCACTCACCTCTCTCTCTCTCTCTCTCTCTCTCTCTCTCTCTCTCTCTCTCTCTCTCTCTCTCTCTCTCTCTCTCTCTCTCTCTCTCTCTCTCTCTCTCTATCTATCTATCTATCTATATATATATATATATATATATATATATATATATATATATATATATATATATATATATATATACATATATATATATAGCAGTGGAATGGGGGAAAGAATTTTACTTTCGTATTCTCCGCGTGTCGTAGGCGACCAAGAGGGGTAAGAGTGTAAGGCTGGAACACCCACTCCTCCTTCCCTTCTTGTATTTCAATTACTAAAAGATTAATTAGAAGCCCATCTTTACCCTTACGACACACTCTCAGTGCAGTGAGGAATGTGTGGAAAGAGACGTTCTTATCTGGAAGGGCGAAAATGTCCCAACGACATTGCATGCGTGCGTGCAAAGGGATAGGCTATAGATGAGAATGTACTAAGGAGAGTGTATGGGTTGGAAATGAAATATTTGAGGACAATATGTGGTGTGAGGTGGTTTGATCGAGTAATGACAGGGTAAGAGTGATGTGTGATAATAAGATGAAGGATTTGCGCTGAAATGGTATGGACATATGGAGAGAATGAGTTAATAGTGGTTGACAAAGAGGATATATGTGTGTCAAAAGTGAAGGGGAGAAGGGAGAGAGAGAGAGAGAGAGAGAGAGAGAGAGAGAGAGAGAGAGAGAGAGAGAGAGAGAGAGAGCAAGTTGGAGGTGGAAGGATGGAGTGAAAAACATTTTAATGATTGGGGCCTGAACATGCAGGAGGGTGAAAGGTGTGCACGGGGTACATGATTTGGAGCGATGTGGTATATAGGAGGCAACGCATTGTCATTGGACTGACCCAGGACGTATAAAGCAGCCGGAGATTACCGCAGAAAGGTTTGTAGAGCCTGGTTGTGGATAGGGAGCTGTGGTTACGCGTGCCAGCTAGAGAATAGATCTGCGCGAATGAGGACTTCGTCTGTTCCTGTTACCTCTCTAACGCAGGAAATAGTGAGCAAGTATATATATATATATATATATATATATATATATATATATATATATATATATATATATATATATATATATTATATATATATATATATATATATATATATATGAACGCACTATTTTCATAGAACAGATAATGCCCTCTAACAGCAAAGACTCAAACCCGGGACCTTTACTTAGCAGTTGAGAATGCTAACCGCTCGGCTATGATTACCCGTAATACAGATATAACGATTCGATCACAAGTAATCGAATACCCTTCGTCTCATCCATGAACAACGGGGTCTAGACCGGTCAAATCCCACCAGGCTCAATTACCACTAGAGTTTTTCACTATAATCTCCCTTGTTAGTCTCATTCCATGCTTTTGTTCATGATGTTGTTTGATTCCACCTTGTAAGTGGAGCAAGAAAGAGGCGGCGGCTCAGAGAGCAGGTTTTATGTCCAGTGTAGTTTATGTGCTAGGGCTGACAGTCCCCTATATCGCATCGGTACTCGTATACCACATCGTCCTATCAGCTTAACATCTATTGTGGGGAACATTCTCGAATCATTTATAACGAACAAAATAGGGAATCACTTGCAGGATCATGATCTCATCAGCGCTGGTGGCTGATTCGGGTGAAAAACTGCAGAAGCTGGTGACTGAGTTTGGTAAAGTGTGTGAAAGAAGAAAGCTGAGAGTAAGTGTGAATAAGAGTAAGGTTATTAGGTACAGTAGGGTTGAGGGACAAGTCAATTGGGAGGTAAGTTTGAATGGAGAAAGACTGGAGGAAGTGAAGTGTTTAAGGTACCTGGGAGTGGATTTGGCAGCGGATGAAACCATGGAAGCGGAAGTAAATCATAGGGTGGGGGAGGGGGCGAAAGTTCTGGGAGCGTTGAAAAATGTAAGGAAGTCAAGAACGTTATCTTGGAAAGCAAAAATGGATATGTTTGAAGGAATAGTGGTTCCAACAATTTTATATGGTTGCTAGGCGTGGGCTATAGATAGAGTTGTGCGCAGGAGGGTGAATGTGCTGGAAATGAGATGTTTGAGGACAATATGTGGTGTGAGGTGGTTTGATCGAGTAAGTAATGTAAGGGTAAGAGAGATATGTTGTAATAAAAAGAATGTGGTTGAGAGAGCAGAAGACGGTGTTTTGAAATGGTTTGGTCACATGGAGAGAATGAGTGAGGAAAGATTGACCAAGAGGATATATGTGTCAGAGGTGGAGGGAATGAGGAGAAGTGGGAGGCCAAATTGGAGGTGGAAAGATAGAGTGAAAAAGATTTTGAGTGATCGGGGCCTGAACATGCAGAAGGGTGAAAGGCGTGCAAGGAATAGAGTGAATTGGAACGATGTGATTGAACCAGGTCATATGAAGCGTCTGAGGAAAACAATGGAAAGTTTTGTGGGGCCTGGATGTGGAAAGGGAGCTGTGGTTTCGGTGCATTATTACATGACAGCTAGAGACTGAGTGTGAACGAATGTGGCCTTTGTTGTCTTTTCCTAGCGCTACCTCGCGCACATGCGGGGGTAGGGGGTTATCACTTCATGTGCGGCGGGGTGGCGACGAGAATGAATAAAGGCAGACAGTATGAATTATGTACATGTGTATATATGTATATGTCTGTGTATATATGTATATATCTGTGTGTGTGTGTGTATATATATATATATATATATATATATATATATATATATATATATATATATATATATATATATATATATATATTATCCCTGGGGATAGGGGATTAAGAATACTTCCCACGTATTCCCTGCGTGTCGTAGAAGGCGACTAAAAGGGGAGGGAGCGGGGGCTGGAAATCCTCCCCTCTCTTTTTTTTTTTTTTTAATTTTCCAAAAGAAGGAGGATATTCCAAAAAAGGCCCAGTCCTCTGTTCCTAACGCTACCTCGCTAACGCGGGAAATGGCGAATAGTTTAAAAGAAAAGAATATATATATATATATATATATATATATATATATATATATATATATATATATATATATATATATATATATATATATGTGCGTGTGTGGACGTGTATGTGGGTGGGGTGGGCCATTCTTTCGTATGTTTCCTTGCGTGTGTGTGTGTGTGTGTGTGTGTGTGTGTGTGTGTATGTACATGTTGATATATATATTATTTTTTTTTATTTTGCTTTGTCGCTGTCTCCCGCGTTAGCGAGGTAGCGCAAGGGAACAGACGAAAGAATGGCCAACCCACCGACATACACATGTATATACATACACGTCTACACACGCAAATATACATACCTATACATCTCAACGTATACATATATATACACACACAGACATATACATATATACACATGTACATAATTCATACTGTCTGCCTCTATTCATTCCCATCGCCATCTCGCCACGCATGAAATAACAACCCCCTCCCCCCTCATGTGTGCGAGGTAGCGCTAGGAAAAGACAACAAAGGCCCCATTCGTTCACACTCAGTCTCTAGCTGCCATGTAATAATGCACCGAAACCACAGCTCCCTTTCCACATCCAGGCCCCACACAACTTTCCATGGTTTACCTCAGACGCTTCACATGCCCTAGTTCAATCCATTGACAGCATGTCAACCCTGGTACACCACATCGCTCCAATTCACTCTATCCCTTGCACGCCTTTCACCCTCCTGCATGTTCAGGCCCCGATCACTCAAAATCTTTTTCACTGCATCTTTTCACCTCCAATTTGGTCTCCCACTCCTCCTCGTTCCCTCCACCTCTGACACATATATCCTCTTGGTCAATCTTTCCTCACTCATTCTCTCCATGTGACCAAACCATTTCAAAACACCCTCTTCTGCTCTCTCAACCACACGCTTTTTATTACCACACATCTCTCTTACCCTATTATTACTTAATCAAACCACCTCACACCACATATTGTCCTCAAACATCTCATTTCCAGCACATCCACCCTCCTGCGCACAACTAAATCCATAGCTCACGCCTCGCAACCATACAACATTGTTGGAACCACTATTCATTCAAACATACCCATTTTTGCTTTCCGAGATAATGTTCTCGACTTTCACACATTCTTCAAGGCTCCGAGAATTTTCGCCCCCTCCCCCACCCTATGATTCACTTCCGCTTCCATGGTTCCATCTGCTGCCAAATCCGCTCCCAGATATCTAAAACACTTCACTTCCTCCAGTTTTTTTTTTCCATTCAAACTTGCCTCCCAATTGACTTGACCCTCAACCCTACTGTACCTGATAACCTTACTCTTATTCACATTTACTCTCAACTTTCTTCTTTCACACACTTTACCAAACTCAGTCACCAGCTTCTGCAGTTTCTCACATGAATCAGCCACCAGCGCTGTATCATCAGCGAACAACAACTGACTCACTTCCCAAGCTCCCTCATCCACAACAGACTGCACACTTGCCCCTCTTTCCAAAACTCTTGCATTCACCTCCCTAACAACCCCATCCATAAACAAATTAAACAACCATGGAGACATCACACACCCCTCCCGCAAACCTACATTCACTGAGAACCAATCACTTTCCTCTCTTCCTACATGTGCACATGCCTTACATCCTCGATAAAAACTTTTCACTGCTTCTAACAACTTGCCTCTCACACCATATATTCTTAATACCTTCCACAGAGCATCTCTATCCACTCTGTCATATGCCTTCTCCAGATCCATAAATGCTACATACAGATCCATTTGCTTTTCTAAGCATTTCTCACATACATTCTTCAAAGCAAACACCTGATCCACACATCCTCTACCACTTCTGAAACCACACTGCTCTTCCCCAATCTGATGCTCTGTACATGCGTTCACCCTCTCAATCAATATTCTCCCATATAATTTCCCAGGAATACTCAACAAACTTAAACCTCTGTAATTTGAGCACTCACCTTTTGTCCCCTTTGCCTTTGTACAATGGCACTATGCACGCATTCCGCCAATCCTCAGGCACCTCACCATGAGTCATACATACAGTAAGTAAACTTACTAACCAGTCAGCAATACAGTCATCCCCCTTTTTACTAAAGTCCACTGCAATACCATCCAAACCCGCTGCCTTGCCGGCTTTCATCTTCCGCAAAGCTTTTACTACCTCTTCTCTATTTACCAAATCATTTCCCCTAACCCTCTCAATTTGCACACCACCTCGACCAAAACACTCTATATCTGCCACTCTATCATCAGACACATTCAACAAACCTTCAAAATACTCACTCCACCTCCTTCTCACATCACCACAACTTGTTATCACCTCCCCATTACCCCCCTTCACTGAAGTTCCCATTTGTTCCCTTGTCTTGCCCACTTTATTTACCTCCTTCCAAAACATCTTTTTATTCTCCCTTAAATTTAATGATACTCTCTCACCCCAACTCTCATTTGCCTTCTTTTTCACCTCTTGCACCTTTCTCTTGACCTCCTGCCTCTTTCTTTTATACATCTCCCACTCATTTGCATTATTTCCCTGCAAAAATCGTCCAAATGCCTCTCTCTTCTCTTTCACTAATAATCTTACTCCTTCATCCCACCACTCACTACCCTTTCTAATCTGCCCACCTCCCATGCTTCTCATGCCACAAGCATCTTTTGTGCAAGCCATCACTGCTTCCCTAAATGCATCCCATTCCTCCCCCACTCCCCTTACCTCCTTTGTTCTCACCTTTTTCCATTCTCCACTCTATATATATATATATATATATATATATATATATATATATATATATATATATATATATATATATATATATATATATATATGCGTGTATGATCGTGTATGTATATATATATATATATGAGTGGATGTGTCTTTCCTCGTCTGCAAAGGTTACATAATCTTACTGTAATAAACACTATGAGAAATATATATATCGTTGTTGTTGAATCTGTGATGCCCCTTTCAAGGACTGGCGGCATTTGATGAAGTGAATAACTTTGTGATGATATGCTACAAAAAGCTAATGCTGTAAATACTGTAAGCTATTGTGAAAATAAAGTAAACTCGTGCAGGTAAGAGATCCAGTAAGAGAAAACTTCATTGTTAGTATGTATTAACCTCACCGCATGCGTTGAGCACAGTCGTTTCGTATTGGAAGTATTCACTTATTTGAAAGTATTGATCCGGTGCAATTATAAATGAGTTAAGTGCAAAAGCAACGTTTGAGGATAGACTTTAGTGACTCGTTTCAAGTTCACATGTAGTTCCATCGTGAAGATGACAATTTGCAGGTTATTTGTTCTCTCTGAATTATCCATTTACCTTTTGACTTCTGCCATTCTGTTCCGTGAGTTTCCGATGTCTTCCACAATCACAAACAGCCTCGAAAGAACCTAGTCTCTGTTGCTGTTTGAATTCCTTTTTCTTCCTTTGTATTCCTGATGGGTAGACTATCAAACCTACCCGAATGCAGTGGACAGTTTCTTGAATTCTAGAAAATAAATCCATACATTCATGCACACACACATTAGATCGTAAAAGAGATTAGCGCACTGCCAAAGTCATTGTCTATAGGTAATCCTACTTGATGAAATCTTTACCGTAATTTCCTCTTATGGTTTACCTTCTGAGGGTTAGTGGCGGCCATACTATTCTCACTGCAGCATTTGTTCTGGGATATATATATTCCCCAGAGTGCCATTCAGTTACTGATAACTCATTCTAATTATTCTAATTCACGAGTAACACAATGTAGAATTACATAATTTTGCATAATATATCAAATGAATGTATGTATGTTACTGGATCTAATGGCCATCGGCAGCTGGATGGTCGTTCATTCACGTTCGTTGATACATACGTTAGACGTACATTATATATATATATATATACGTTAAACATACATGATACATACGTTAAACATACAGATCCACTGTGAATTTGTTAGGTTTCTGTGGCATGACATTGACTGATATACGAATGAAAATCCTCTGACGCACTGAAATTTAATGTCATTATTATTTCTCGTTGATGCAACAATACACAATATATTATGCAGTCTGTCAGCCTGCCCATTATTACTAATTTTCCTAAATAAGAAATTGATGTAATTTTCTCCATTTCTTTTCATTATACTGTCATGAAGCTGTTAGCTGCATCTGTGCATTATTGATTTCTCTAAGCATATTTTAAGACTGTCAGATCACAATGATAGAGGATTTCATAACAGAACTTCGGAAACGTAAAACCTTTTCTTGTTCATGGTTTCCGATTATTTTTCTATGTGATGTAACTTTGATGAGTTGGAAGAATGACTGTTGCATTTTGGTGATGTGAAGCTCTAAACGACAGTTCGGTCCCAGTAGTAGCTTGTTTTGAACCCGTCCGAACCTGAAATGTATGATTTTGAATCATCTTTATTGCTAGATGAGGAACATTTGTTGTTCACAGCTGTATTGTTCGTGCTAGATGGTGCGCGCCACAAGTTGTTTGCATCTGAGCTTCCGTCTGGATGTAACTGCTGTAAGTTGTGTGCTGTGTTTGATACACAGTATCTTACCATTTAGAAACTTTAAGGAGAAGGACGTGTTGTAAGAACTGTCCACTTATGGTATCAAAGCAGCGACGGGTCGAACGCCCCTCATGCAGTGTGCAAGCTGGCACCAAGTTAATCATAGGCGCTTTACTGGCTCTCTGGCTTTTACAGTACCTGCTGTATAGTAATGCAGCAACGATAGTATTTGTTACGTCTACGCATTTTCAGTACATCACTCTCATCGTTGCAATGTAGAAAGTCTTGAATAGCCGGTAGGCTCCATGAAACTGTGAAGTTCAATTAGAGATCTTTGAAGGTCTTCCACGACCATGGGCTTGGATTGGAGTGAGGCAGATGTCGTCTGGTAAATCTTTACGACTCTAAAACCCAATTTCTTCCCGTTTCTCTTTCTAAAACGCCTCACAACTTACCATCCCCCATGATGACGCTGTAAGTTCCATCATTTAATACAACAGACATACATATCACCAAAACAATTATTCTAGATTTACAAGTCTGCTCTGGGACATCTTTCATTATGCCAGACATTCTTGTCTTCCAAACACTTGCTCCGACAATACAAAGGAATTAAATCTAACATCTTGGGCTTTCCTAACTCGACACAGTTACCTCGCAGAGTCGGATCTAAAACAATTCCTCAAATCTTGACCTGATTTCTCTACCTCTTTCCCTTCCCTCTTATTTAGGTATTACTTCCGTGTCAGCCCCAGATTATTGTGCTGCTCAGCAAACCAAAACGTCACATGATTGCTGTGTGGCAACGCAAGGGTAGGCTTCTGTAATGTTTGCACGGTATCTCACTGCACACCACTAGGTTTTGTAGCTTGTTACACTTACTTTTTTCTAGCAGAGGAACCTTACCTATCAAAAAAAAAGTATTTTCGTAATTCTTCTATATCTTATAGTCTTGTTTGCATTTTGATCAAAGTCCTGGACTGTATGAGGACTTTTGATCGTAATTGGAACCTTTTAGACATGAAGATTTAGAAATAGAAGTCAAACGACACTATATTTCGCAGAGGCATACTTGAAGGACTGATGGCTGGAGTGGATGGGATTGCTATTGATTTTCTCAAGAAAGGTGATAACGCTGTTAGTTAATTAGGATTTCCAGTGATTGTTTGGCTCAAGGTGAGGTGGCTGAGAATTGGCGAAATGCCTGTGGAGTGCAAATGTATAAAGGCGAGAAAAGTGAATATACATACGAATCACAGTGGTACGAGGTTACTGAGTGCCCTTGGTAAGTTGTAAGGACGACTAGTGATTAAGAGGGTGAAAGCATGCACAGACCATCATACTAGGGTAGGAATGATGTGGCTTAAGGAGTGGGGAAAGCATGTGTGGATCGGATGTTTGCTTTAGAAATATCTGCGAGAAATACTTAGGGAATCAAGGATTTGTATGTACATTTATAAATCTAGAGAAAGTGGATGATAAGGTTGATAGAGATGCTTTGTGGAAGGTTTTACGAATATTTGATGCGCGAGGAAATATACATAATTCAATAAGAAGTTTTTATCAAAAGAGTGAGGCTTGTGTGCGAGTAGGAGGAGACGAGGGTAGGTTGTTCCTCCTTTCATCATTTCCTCTTATTATAGTCTTCCTGCCTTTTCTGTAAACACCTGCAGACCTCAGTTGATATCTGTTTCTTTTTCTCTCACTGTATCTCTCTTGCTCGCGATGGCCTTTGATTTGAGTGTTTTGTCCGCACAATGCCCATCACTTGACAAAAAAACAATATATATATATATATATATATATATATATATATATATATATATATATATATATATATATATGTGTGTGTGTGTGTGTGTGTGTGTGTGTAATTTATCTTATTTATCATACTTAATCGCTGTTTCCCGGGTTAGCGGCGTTGCGCCAAGAAGCAAATGAAGAAAGACCCATCCTCTCATATGCACATATATACATACAAGCTCACACACGTACTTATACATACATATACATTTCAGCATTTATACATATACATATACATAGCCGTATACAGAAATACCCATGTATTTATTCATACTCGCATTCCTTCGTTCATTTGCGGCGCCACCCCACCCCACAGGAAACCATTGTCACCCCCTGCGTCAGCGAGGTAGCGCTAAGAAAACAGACAAAAAGAGCCACATTTGTTCACACTCAGTCTCTAGCTGTCATGTGTAATGCACCGAATCCACAGCTCCCTATCCACATCCAGGCCCCACAGACCTTTCTATGGTTTACCCCAGACATTTCACATGCCCTAGTTCAGTCCATTGACAGCAAGTCAAGCTCGATATACCACATCGTTCCTGTTCAATCTATTCCTTGCACGCCTTTTACCCTCCTGCATGTTCAGGCACCGATCGCTCGAAATCTTTTTCACTCCATCCTTCCACCTCCAATTTGGTCTCCCGCTTCTTCTTCCCTCCACCTATGACATAAATCATCTTTGTCAGCTTTTTCTCACTCATTCTCTCCATATGTCCAAAACATGTAAACAATTCTTGTGCTCTCTCATCCACAATCTTTATATTACCACACATCTCTCTTACATTATTGTTTTTTACGCGATCAAACCACCTCACACCGCATATTGTCCTCAAACATCTTATTTCCACATATCCACATTCCTCAGTACGTCCCTGTCTATAGCCCATGCCTCGCAACCATATGATATTGTTAGAACTTCTGTTCCTTCAGACGTACCCATTTTCGCTCTCCGAGATCACGTTCTCTCTTTCCACACTTTATCGCTCTCTCTCCTACCCTGACTCACTTCCACTTCCATGGTTACATTCGCTGCTAAGTCCACTCTCAGATATCTAAAACACTTCACTTTCTCCATTTTTTTTCTCCCTTTAAACTTACATCCCACTTAACTTGTCTCTCAACCCTTCTAAACCTAATAACCTTTTTCTTATTCACATTTACTCTCAACTTTCTCCTTTTACACACTTTTCCAAACTAAGTCACCAACCTCTACAGTTTCTCACACGAATCAGCCACTGTAGCTGTATCATCGGCGAACAACAACTGACTCACTTCCCTGGCCCTCTCTCCACAACAGACTGCATACTCGCCCCTCTCTCCAAAACTCTTGCATTTACCTCCCTAATCACCCCATCCATAACCAAATTAATCAATATCTTCAAAGATTCCCAATTAGTGATTGGGCCGTGCAGTAAAGTCTAACTACTTCTAAAACTGTGCTTTTCTTTTGTAATTAAAACTCAAAACAGGGGTGGTTGTCGGTAAGCGACCTAGCTACGTGTTGATAGTGAAAGAAGTTGTTAATTGAGGGAAGGAGTGTATGGACACTATAAGAGGAAGATTTAAGATCAGACTGCTGAAAGCATAGGTAGAAGTAAGTTGAGAGGTGGCAGTTAGATGATGGTTCGACCTTGACCTTACCGACTTAAAAGACACAGCGACCTTCCAGCACCGCTCACCTTCCAGTACGGCCTGTCGCACGGAAGCAATGGGCAATCCCGCCAAGGCGTCCACCGTCCGTCCGACAACCCGACCTCAGGAACTGGTACCATCCCTTGGAGCCACGGGAGAATAGCCTAATCCCGCACACCCCAAACCAACAAAGAGGCAGATGACCTTCGCCTGCCCGGTGGCCGACACCAGATGGACAAGGCAGGCTCCGATTGCTAACCTGTACTCTTGGACCACATCCTGTGAAGGGAGTGGGTCCAGGTTAGGGCTTTGATGGAGCACACCTCAAGGTCCTGGTACGTCAGCCCTAACCCTACGAGAGCACTCGCACTTTCTTGGCACCATGCGCCACGCCAATTCAATGTGGCAGATGTTACATGCACGGTGCCCTTTCCGGTGAGATCCCGTACGCCTTGTAAGACTTCCAGGGTGCCGTAGTAGCTGCACTTATGCTGGTGTGCCGCTGAAAACTCGAAATGGACCCCAGAGACCTGAGTATCAATTATGTAGGCTTCTTTACCTTTGGAAGCCAAGATGTCCGGCTTCCGAAAGGACCCCACAACCGGAATACGCGGCTCGCAGGGCACCTCGTAACCCCTCTGCCTCAATTGTCCGGCCAAATAGACACTGATGTTGTCGTGCCTCTTTACCCTCCCGCCATGGGTACGGGGGCACATCTGTGCGATGTGCCCGAGTGCACCCGGCTTCTGACAGGTGTCACAGAGGCCGTTTATTTCGGGCCGGCCTCTGGACGCCCTGGCAGGGGTGGGCAAGGCGCTTATCCTCACTTGGACGGCCTTCACGTAATCAGAACCGGACAGGAAACAGTTCCCGCTATTCACCCATCTGCTAACCTGAGGCACGGCAGCAGATGGAGCGAGACCCGCTCCGTCAACGGTGCTGACCAGATTGGCCCTCCATACGTGTTAGACGTTCGGTTTTATTACCCGCCTGCCGACCAGAAATGCATGCGGGTCCAGTCCAGCGCTGCAGCTTGCGGACAGCCACATGAATCACCGGGTCGGTCGAGGTGAGTAATTTTTCGAACCGCGCTTGTTTATTTAGCCGGACGGTCGAGACAAAGTCCGGTATACCCACCCCACCATCTCCAGCTGCCGAGTGGAAGTATGCTCAAGGCACATCATGGGCTAGGCACAGCCAGCGGCGAACCGCCACTCGCACTTGCCTGTCCATGCGTGCTGATTGTGTCTTATACACTTCCCCCAACACCAGTCGATGCAAGAGCTTGGGCACCAGATGTCCCACAAGCAACGCAATCCGCTGTTGAGGTTTTACAGGGGCTCTGGTGATGTTGTGGAGCCCCTTCTAGCAGAGCGCCGTAGGACTTTCGCCGACCCCCAGCTCCGACAAGAACGTCGAGGTACTTATACTCGTCCTCAGCACTCATGGATCCGACCGCGCTGCCCAAGACCTGGACGTCCTATTTTTATTGACGTACCAAGTCTTACGCTTCCCGTCGACCTCCATGCTGTGGGTACGACATTTCCCTAGATTGACTTGAATTCCACCCCCCGCGAGGGTCCCGGCCATCACGTTCATTTCCTGCTGCAAGCCAGTGGGCGTTTGCGCTACCAGAACCAAATCATCGGCAAACGCCGGTGATGATACCTTTTGGTCACCCAACCTAACCCCTACGCCAGTCTCCTTCACCCTTGCGATCCCCTCGTCAATCACAAGGTTGAAGAGAATTGGTGATAATGGGTCACCCTGTTTGATCCCACGAGTCATGCTTACTTCTCCGACATCTCGTCGCTGCCTTCGATGTAAGTGAAGGCTAGGTCATACGTCGACATGATATATTCCCTGACGGGGGCTGGGATGCCCTTCCGCGACATGGCCCGCTCGATAGTGCTATGATTAACACTATCGAATGCTTTGGCCATGTCGAGGAATGCCGGATGCACACCGTGAGCATGTGCCCGCGCACGACCGATGATCGCATCCAAGATCGTGAGGTTCTCAAGACATCCGTCTATTGGGTACATCACACACACTCCTGCCGAAGACCAACATTCACTGGGAACCAATCACTCTCCTCTCTTCCTACTCGTACACATGCCTTACATCCTTGGTAAAATCTTTTCACTGCTAACAACTTACCTCCCACACTATATACTCTTAAAACCTTCCACTAAGCATCTCTATCAACTGTAACATATGTCTTCTCCAGGTTCATAAATGCTACATACAAATCCATTTGTTTTTCTAAGCATTTCTCGCATACATTCTTCAAAGCAAACACGTGATCCACACATCCTCTATCATATATATAAACGCAGTTGGTGTTACCGGTTTCCGACTACAAGAGGTGACACCGCGAGAGAAAAGTCACTTTTAACTGCATTTCCCTGCTTATGGAAGTTGTGCCGTCTTGGGTTACGGAAGCCTTTAAAAGGGCTCCATGGAAACGTCAGCACCCTTTCATAGATTGGTAGGGTATTAGGGTAATAATGAAAGAAAAAAATAAATAGAAATACATATAACTCGGATAATATAAATAGATACAAATGCTAAAACTGAGTCTAAAGTAACAATCTGACTTCAGCATTGGTTTCTGTAAATCTGTGAAATATTCACTATGAACAGGCTTAGTATTATTGATCATTTCCTCTGATATTGAACATGATTAGGTGACTAAAGCATCCATATAGAACTAATAGATACAGTGAACATGATTTCTTGAGTGTTAGAGATAAAATCACGAGATATCTTCATGAAATGGATAAATCTAAATTACTGTAACATGTTTTCAAAAGCAAAAGTACCCCATTCCTTGATGTGTGATTACAGGTATTCACCTAAAAACACTGTTCGTTCGTCATCACTAATGACGTTATCAGTTAATCATTGCGTCCATTAGATTTGAAACATCCTTCAGTACAACTAAGATTATTAAATTAGTCATCTGTTTCTTTTTCATAAAGCATCTTCAAAAGTGTCAATAAGAATGTGGTCGATATATTGTATAGCAAATGAAGTTAAGGCCAATTCAAAATTCGGACATGTTGTCAGCTGTGTTTACATGCTACTTCCGTGCATGTGCTCATTTCGGACTCGTGGAACGATGAGGTGTTTCTTCAGGTTGTGTTGATGGAATAAGCATTTCAAGGTGATGGACGCATCCATTAAATGTATCTTTATTGTTATGGTGTTGGGAGTTGTAAATACAATAACTGAGTGAAGCTCTTAGAAACCTCTGAAGTTATGACGGCATTTGGGATTGGAAGATGAATAAATTTCGTGCATGTGTTCGTTGGAAGTAGTTCCACCTGTAGTTACTCGGTAATTGTATAAGCTAGTAATCTCTGCATTGTTATACGAGAAATTTGGAAATTTACTTTGACAAAGAAATTAGGGTACTTGAGTGGATAGATAGGATTTTATTGTTATGCTGTGCCATTTATATGAAAAGACATATTAAAGTATAAGATTGGTAAGTTTCGATACGTGAGAATATATGCAGGAAGAAGATAAGTATTATAGTGTAAAGTATTATTGCCAATGCTCAACTGTGAAGGAGAAAAGTTTCATTCATATTTCGTGGATGTTAATGATTAACATATTTTGGCAATCATTTAACATATTTCTACAATTATTTAATTGTGTCGTCTTATTACTGTTCATAGATTCGCTGGGCAATGGATATGGAAATAGAAGTGAAAAGTTCTTTGAGGAAAATGCTTTGATAAACTTTTTTTTTAAAGTGACAAGAGATATGTTTAGAGTAGGGAGGGCTATGAAATTTAGGTCAAATTGGGGCTAATTAACTTACGACGAGTAGTTGAATTACTTTAAGACATCAACGAAAAAATGCGTAAGAACTTAGCAACTTCTCTTAACAACTGAGACTTGCCAGCAAGTTCCCTTACCAGCTGAGACTTATCTATACCACATTTTTTAGTATTAAGATACACCAATGATATTTTTACCTGCTTTCTTTTGCCACATAGTGTGAGTGTTTGCTGCATTTGGTTTGTTTTTAGTTAGATTCGCTCCAACACATTAACCACACCTCTCAGCAGGTAGAACAAAATAAGATCATTACATTTACCATATAACAAAATTGTCTTCTACCAGGGTAATGAATGTGAGATTTTCAATGTTACTCATGATTTCTAGAAGTGTTTGACCTACTTTTTACATTAATTAGTATCATATCGTCTGCAATAGACAGAAGTCTAATATAAGGGAATTCATGTGACTAAACCTTCCTGTTGGTAGATTGAAATGAGATCACATTGTCACATATTCTTTGTATTGCATTGTAAATATGGTGAATGTCTGTTTCTAGGGAAAGTTAGACAAGGTTTTCATAGTGCTTGTTGGCTTCTAGAAGTGTTTTCATTCCTTCTATACTAACCATTTTTCTCCCTTTTTACCTTATATATTCTACCAGAGAGAGGAGGAAAATAAACAAATGAAAAGGATTCCACAAATTTTTGATAACAAAATGCGATAATCAAAGAATAATATTATCCAAATGTTATGTATAGCAAAATAATTACCATTGAAAAATGAAGTCTGTAAAAGGCTGCTTCTGTTGAAATCTGTTCTGTAGTTCATAACCATCATTGACATCAGATATAGAATGTTATTATACTAGACATTAGTCTTTTTTAATATTTGAAATAACTTTTATACTTTCAGCAGGAAAATATCGCTAATGAGATGGCTTGAGTTAGAGGTAGACATAATTCTTCGTGAAAAAGTTATTGCTAAGTTATCTAAAAATTGCCTTTCTCTGGCATGACAACCCTGGGAAAAAAATTTTGAGTGATTGGGGCCTAAACGTACAGGAAGCTGTGAGGCGTGCAAGGAATAGATTGAATTGGAACATTGTGGTATACCGGGGTCAACTTGCTGTCAGTGGACTGAACCAGGGCATGTGAAGCATGTAGGGTAAACCATGGAAAGGTCTGTGGGGAGTGGATGTAGATAGGGAGCTGTGGTTTCGGTGCATTACACATGACAGCTAAAGAACGAGTGTAAACGAATGTGGCCTTCTTTTGTCTTGCTTTCATGGTGCTACCTCACAGATGCAGGGGATAGCGATGCAGCTTTCCTGTGGGGCAGGGTAGCGACAGAAATGAATGAAGGCAAGCAAGTATGAATATGTACATGTGTATGTAATGCCTACGTATATGCATGTATATATATATATGTTCGTATGTGGGTGTATATGTATATATATGTACATGAGTAGATGGGCGATTCTTCGACTGTATCCTGGTGCTGTGTTGCTGATGCAGGAAATGGTGATTATATATAATAATAACATAAAATTATATGTATATATATATATATATATATATATATATATATATATATATATATATATATATATATATATTATTATTATTATTATTTTTTTTTAATTTTACTTTGTCGCTGTCTCCCGCGTCTGCGAGGTGGCGCAAGGAAACAGACGAAACAAATGGCCCAACCCACCCCATACACAATGTATATACATACACGTCCACACACGCAAATATACACACCTATACATCTCAATGTACACATATGTATACACACACAGACACATACATATATACCCATGCACACAATTCACACTGTCTGCCTTTATTCATTCCCATCGCCACCTCGCCACGCATGGAATACCATCCCCCTCCCCACTCATGTGTGCGAGGTAGCACTAGGAAAAGACAACAAAGGCCCCATTCGTTCACACTCAGTCTCTAGCTGTCATGCAATAATGCCCGAAACCACAGCTCCCTTTCCACATCCAGGCCCCACACAACTTTCCATAGTTTACCCCAGACGCTTCACGTGCCCTGATTCAATCCACTGACAGCACGTCAACCCCGGTACACCACATCGATCCAATTCACTCTACTACTTGCCCTCCTTTCACCCTCCTGCATGTTCAGGCCCCGATCACACAAAATCTTTTTCACTCCATCTTTCCACCTCCAATTTGGTCTCCCACTTCTCCTCGTTCCCTCCACCTTCGACACATATATCCTCTTGGTCAATCTTTCCTCACTCATTCTCTCCATGTGCCCAAACCATTTCAAAACACCCTCTTCGGCTCTCTCAACCATGCTCTTTTTATTTCCACACATCTCTCTCACCCTTACATTACTTACTCGATCAAACCACCTTACACCACACATTGTCCTCAAACATCTCATTTCCAGCACATCCATCCTCCTGCGCACAACTCTATCGATAGCCCACGCCTCGCAACCATACAACATTGTTGGAACCACTATTCCTTCAAACATACCCATTTTTGCTTTCCGAGATAATGTTCTCGACTTCCACACATTCTTCAAGGCTCCCAGGATTTTCGCCCCCTCCCCCACTCTATGATTCACTTCCGCTTCCATGGTTCCATCCGCTGCCAGATCCACTCCCAGATATCTAAAACACTTTACTTCCTCCAGTTTTTCTCCATTCAAACTTACCTCCCAATTGACTTGACCCTCAACCCTACTGTACCTAATAACCTTGCTCTTATTCACATTTACTCTTAACTTTCTTCTTTCACACACTTTACCAAACTCAGTCACCAGCTTCTGCAGTTTCTCTCATGAATCAGCCACCAACGCTGTATCATCAGCGAACAACAACTGACTCACTTCCCAAGCTCTCTCATCCACAACAGACTTCATACTTGCCCCTCTTTCCAAAACTCTTGCATTCACCTCCCTAACAACCCCATCCATAAACAAATTAAACAACCATGGAGACATCACACACCCCTGCCGCAAACGTACATTCACTGAGAACCAATCACTTTCCTCTCTTCCTACACGTACACATGCCTTACATCCTCGATAAAAATTTTCACTGCTTCTAACAACTTGCCTCCCACACCATATATTCTTAATACCTTCCACAGAGCATCTCTATCAACTCTATCATATGCCTACTCCAGATCCATAAATGCTACATACAAATCCATTTGCTTTTCTAAGTATTTCCCACATACATTCTTCAAAGCAAACACCTGATCCACACATCCTCGACCACTTCTGAAACCACACTGCTCTTCCCCAATCTGATGCTCTGTACATGCCTTCACCCTCTCAATCAATACCCTCCCATATAATTTACCAGGAATACTCAACAAACTTATACCTCTGTAATTTGAGCACTCACTCTTATCCCCTTTGCCTTTGTACAATGGCACTATGCATGCATTCCGCCAGTTCTCAGGCACCTCACCGTGAGTCATACATACATTAAATAACCTTACGAACCAGTCAACAAGACAATATATATATTTTTTTTTTTTTTTTTTTTATACTTTGTCGCTGTCTCCCGCGTTTGCGAGGTAGCGCAAGGAAACAGACGAAAGAAATGGCCCAACCCCCCCCCCATACACATGTATATACATACGTCCACACACGCAAATATACATACCTACACAGCTTTCCATGGTTTACCCCAGACGCTTCACATGCCTTGATTCAATCCACTGACAGCACGTCAACCCCGGTATACCACATCGCTCCAATTCACTCTATTCCTTGCCCTCCTTTCACCCTCCTGCATGTTCAGGCCCCGATCACACAAAATCTTTTTCACTCCATCTTTCCACCTCCAATTTGGTCTCCCTCTTCTCCTCGTTCCCTCCACCTCCGACACATATATCCTCTTGGTCAATCTTTCCTCACTCATCCTCTCCATGTGCCCAAACCACTTCAAAACACCCTCTTCTGCTCTCTCAACCACGCTCTTTTTATTTCCACACATCTCTCTTACCCTTACGTTAATCACTCGATCAAACCACCTCACACCACACATTGTCCTCAAACATCTCATTTCCAGCACATCCATCCTCCTGCGCACAACTCTATCGATAGCCCACGCCTCGCAACCATACAACATTGTTGGAACCACTATTCCTTCAAACATACCCATTTTTGCTTTCCGAGATAATGTTCTCGACTTCCACACATTCTTCAAGGCCCCCAGAATTTTCGCCCCCTCCCCCACCCTATGATCCACTTCCACTTCCATGGTTCCATCCGCTGCCAGATCCACTCCCAGATATCTAAAACACTTCACTTCCTCCAGTTTTTCTCCATTCAAACTCACCTCCCAATTGACTTGACCCTCAACCCTACTGTACCTAATAACCTTGCTCTTATTCACATTTACTCTTAACTTTCTTCTTCCACACACTTTACCAAACTCAGTCACCAGCTTCTGCAGTTTCTCACATGAATCAGCCACCGGCGCTGTATCATCAGCGAACAACAACTGACTCACTTCCCAAGCTCTCTCATCCCCAACAGACTTCATACTTGCCCCTCTTTCCAAAACTCTTGCATTTACCTCCCTAACAACCCCATCCATAAACAAATTAAACAACCATGGAGACATCACACACCCCTGCCGCAAACCTACATTCACTGAGAACCAATCACTTTCCTCTCTTCCTACACGTACACATGCCTTACATCCTCGATAAAAACTTTTCACTGCTTCTAACAACTTGCCTCCCACACCATATATTCTTAATACCTTCCACAGAGCATCTCTATCAACTCTATATATATATATATATATATATATATATATATATATATATATATATATATATATATATATCCCTGGGGATAGGGGAGAAAGAATACTTCCCACGTATTCCCTGCGTGTCGTAGAAGGCGACTAAAAGGGAAGGGAGCGGGTGGCTGGAAATCCTCCCCTCTCGTTTTTTTTTTTAATTTTCCTAAAGAAGGAACAGAGAAGGGGGCCAGATGAGGATATTCCCTCTTAGGCCCAGTCCTCTGTTGATAACGCTACCTCGCTAATGCGGGAAATGGCGAATAGTACGAAAGAAAAGAAAACTATATATATATATATATATATTCTGGGAGCCTTGAAGAATGTGTGGAAGTCGAGAACATTATCTCGGAAAGCAAAAATGGGTATGTTTGAAGGAATAGTGGTTCCAACAATGTTGTATGGTTGCGAGGCGTGGGCTATGGATAGAGTTGTGCGCAGGAGGATGGACGTGCTGGAAATGAGATGTTTGAGGACAATGTGTGGTGTGAGGTGGTTTGATGGAGTAAGTAACGTAAGGGTGAGAGAGATGTGTGGAAATAAAAAGAGCGTGGTTGAGAGAGCAGAAGAGGGTGTTTTGAAATGGTTTGGGCACATGGAGAGAATGAGTGTGGAAAGATTGACCAAGAGGATATATGTGTCGGAGGTGGAGGGAACGAGGAGAAGAGGGAGACCAAATTGGAGGTGGAAAGATGGAGTGAAAAAGATTTTGTGTGATCGGGGCCTGAACATGCAGGAGGTTGAAAGGAGGGCAAGGAATAGAGTGAATTGGAGCGATGTGGTATACCGGGGTGGACGTGCTGTCAGTGGATTGAATCGGGGCATGTGAAGGGTCTGGGGTAAACCATGGAAAGCTGTGTAGGTATGTATATTTGTGTGTGTGGACGTATGTATATACATGTGTATGGGGGTGGGTTGGGCCATTTTCTTTCGTCTGTTTCCTTGCGCTACCTTGCAAACGCGGGAGACAGCGGCAAAAAAAAAAAAAAGAAATATATATATATATATATATATATATATATATATATATATATATATATATATATATATATATATATATATAAGAATACTTTCCACGTATTCCCTGCGTGTCGTAGAAGGCGACTAAAAGGGAAGGGAGCGGGGGGCTGGAAATCCTCCCCTCTCATTTTTTTTTTTTTTTAATTTTCCAAAAGAAGGAACAGAGAAGGGGGCCAGGTGAGGATATTCCCTCAAAGGCCCAGTCCACTGTTTTTAACGCTACCTCGCTAATGTGGGAAATGGCGAATAGTATGAAAAAAAGAAAAGAAAGATATATATATATATATATATATATATATATATATATATATATATATATATATATATATATGTATCTTTTTATTGTACAAAGGCAAAGGGGATAAGAGTGAGTGCTCAAATTACAGAGGTACAAGTTTGTTGAGTATTCCTGGTAAATTATATGGGAGGGTATTGATTGAAAGGGTGATGGCATGTACAGAGCATCAGATTGGGGAAGAGCAGTGTGGTTTCAGAAGTGGTAGACAATGTGTGGATCAGGTGTTTGCTTTGAAGAATGTATGTGAGAAATACTTAGAAAAGCAAATGGATTTGTATGTAGCATTTATGGATCTGGAGAAGGCATATGATAGAGTTGATAGAGATGCTCTGTGGAAGGTATTAAGAATATATGGTGTGGGAGGCAAGATGTTAGAAACAGTGAAAAGTTTTTATCGAGGATGTAAGGCATGTGTACGTGTAGGAAGAGAGTAAAGTTGTTAGGGAGGTGAATGCAAGAGTTTTGGAAAGAGGGGCAAGTATGAAGTCTGTTGTGGATGAGAGAGCTTGGGAAGTGAGTCAGTTGTTGTTCGCTGATGATACAGCGCTGGTGGCTGATTCATGTGAGAAACTGCAGAAGCTGGTGACTGAGTTTGGTAAAGTGTGTGAAAGAAACAAGTTAAGAGTAAATATGAATAAGAGCAAGGTTATTAGGTACAGTAGGGTTGAGGGTCAAGTCAATTGGGAGGTAAGTTTGAATGGAGAAAAAACTGGAGGAAGTAAAGTGTTTTAGATATCTGGGAGTGGATCTGGCAGCAGATGGAACCATGGAAGCGGAAGTGGATCATAGGGTGGGGGAGGGGGCGAAAATCCTGGGAGCCTTGAAGAATGTTTGGAAGTCGAGATCATTATCTCGGAAAGCAAAAATGGGTATGTTTGAAGGAATAGTGGTTCCAACAATGTTGTATGGTTGCGAGGCGTGGGCTATGGATAGAGTTGTGCGCAGGAGGATGGATGTGCTGGAAATGAGATGTTTGAGGACAATATGTGGTGTGAGGTGGTTTGATCGAGTAAGTAACGTAAGGGTAAGAGAGATGTGTGGAAATATAAAGGGCGTGGTTGAGAGAGCAGAAGAGGGTGTTTTGAAATGGTTTGGGCACATGGAGAGAATGAGTGAGGAAAGATTGACCAAGAGGATATATGTGTCGGAGGTGGAGGGAACGAGGAGAAGTGGGAGACCAAATTGGAGGTGGAAAGATGGAGTGAAAAAGATTTTGTGTGATCGGGGCCTGAATATGCAGGAGGGTGAAAGGAGGGCAAGGAATAGAGTGAATTGGATCGATGTGGTGTACCGGGGTTGACGTGCTATCAGTGGATTGAATCAGGGCATGTGAAGCGTCTGGGGTAAACCATGGAAAGCTGTGTAGGTATGTATATTTGCGTGTGTGGACGTATGTATATACATGTGTATGGGGGTGGTTTGGGCCATTTCTTTCGTCTGTTTCCTTGCGCTGCCTCGCAAACGTGGGAGACAGCGACAAAGCAAAAAATATATATATATATATATATATATATATATATATATATATATATATATATATTTTTTTTTTCTTTTTTTTTTTGCTTTGTCACTGTCTGCCGCGTTTGCGAGGTAGCGCAAGGAAACAGACGAAAGAAATGGCCCAACCCACCCCCATACACATGCCTTGATTCAATCCACTGACAGCACGTCAACCCCGGTATACCACATCGCTCCAATTCACTCTATTCTTTGCCCTCCTTTCACCCTCCTGCATGTTCAGGCCCCGATCACACAAAATCTTTTTCACTCCATCTTTCCACCTCCAATTTGGTCTCCCTCTTCTCCTCGTTCCCTCCACCTCCGACACATATATCCTCTTGGTCAATCTTTCCTCACTCATTCTCTCCATGTGACCAAACCATTTCAAAACACCCTCTTCTGCTCTCTCAACCACGCTCTTTTTGTTTCCACACATCCCTCTTACCCTTACGTTACTTACTCGATCAAACCACCTCACACCACACATTGTCCTCAAACATCTCATTTCCAGCACATCATCCTCCTGCGCACAACTCTATCCGTAGTCCACGCCTCGCAACCGTACAACATTGTTGGAAACCACTATTCCTTCAAACATACCCATTTTTGCTTTCCTGAGATAATGTTCTCGACTTCCAAGCATTCTTCAAGGCTCCCAGAATTTTCGCCCCCTCCCCCACCCTATGATCCACTTCCGCTTCCATGGTTCCATCCGCTGCCAGATCCACTCCCAGATATCTAAAACACTTCACTTCCTCCAGTTTTTCTCCATTCAAACTCACCTCCCAATTGAATTGACCCTCAACCCTACTGTACCTAATAACCTTGCTCTTATTCACATTTACTCTTAACTTTCTTCTTTCACACACTTTACCAAACTCAGTCACCAGCTTCTGCAGTTTCTCACATGAATCAGCCACCAGCGCTGTATCATCAGCGAACAACAACTGACTCACTTCCCAAGCTCTCTCATCCCCAACAGACTTCATACTTGCCCCTCTTTCCAAAACTCTTGCATTGACCTCCCTAACAACCCCATCCATAAACAAATTAAACAACCATGGAGACATCACACACCCCTGCCGCAAACCTACATTCACTGAGAACCAATCACTTTCCTCTCTTCCTACACGTACACATGCCTTACATCCTCGATAAAAACTTTTCACTGCTTCTAACAACTTGCCTCCCACACCATATATTCTTAATACCTTCCACAGAGCATCTCTATCAACTCTATCATATGCCTTCTCCAGATCCATAAATGCTACATACAAATCCATTTGCTTTTCTAAGTATTTCTCACATACATTCTTCAAAGCAAACACCTGATCCACACATCCTCTACCACTTCTGAAACCACACTGCTCTTCCCCAATCTGATGCTCTGTACTATATTATTCGCCATTTCCTGCGTTAGCGAGGTAGCGTTAAGAACAAAGAACTGAGCCTTTGAGTGAATATCCTTACTTAGCCCCATTCTCTGTTCCTTATTATAGAAAATCTAAAAATGAGAGGAGAGGATTTCCAGCCTCCCTGCTACTTCCCCTTTTAGTAACCTTCTACGACACGCAGGGAATACGTGGGAAGTATTCTTTCTCCACCCCACCACGCATGAAATGAAAACCCCCTCCCTTTGCATGTGTGCAAGGTAGCGCTAGGAAAAGACAACAAAGGCCACATTCGTTCACACTCAGTCTGTAGCTGTCATGTATAACGCACCGAAGCCACAGCTCCCTTTCCACATCCAGGCCCCACAAAACTTTCCTTGGTTTACCCCAGACGCTTCACATGCCCTGGTTCAGTCCATTGACAGCTCGTCAACCCCGGTATACCACATCGTTCCAATTCACTCTATTCCTTGTATGCCTTTCACCCTCCTGCATGTTCAGGCCCCGATCACTCAAAATCTTTTTCACTCCATCTTTCCACCTCCAATTTGGTCTCCCTCTTCTCCTCGTTCCCTCCACCTCCGACACATATATCCTCTTTGTCAATTTTTCCTCACTCATTCTCTCCATGTGACCAAACCACTTCAAAACACCCTCTTCTGCTCTCTCAACCACACACTTTTTATTACCACTCATCTCTTTTACCCTTTCATTACATACTCGATCAAACCACCTCACACCACATATTGTCCTCAAACATCTCAATTCCAACGTATCCACCCTTCTCCGCACAACTCTATCTATAGCCCATGCCTCACAACCACATAACATTGTTGGAACCACTATTGCTTCAAACATACCCATTTTTGCTTTTGAAGATAATGTTCTCGACTTCCACACATTTTTCAATGCTCCTAGAACTTTCGCCCCCTCCCCCACCCTATGATTCACTTTCACTTCCATGGTTCCATCTGTTGAAAAATCCACTCCCAGATATCTAAAACACTTCACTTCCTCCAGTTTTTCTCCATTGAAACTTACCTCCCAAATTACTTGTCCCTCAGCCCTACTGTACCTAATAACCTTGCTCTTATTTACATTTACTCTCAGCTTTCTTCTTTCACACACTTCACCAAACTCAGTCACCAGCTTCTGCAGTTTCTCCCCCGATCAGCTACCAGTGCTGTATCATCAGCGAACAACAACTGACTCACTTCCCAAGCTCTCTCATCCAGAACAGACTGCATACTTGCCCCTCTTTTCAAAATTCTTGCATTCGTCCCCCTAACAACCCCATCCATAAACAAATTAAACAACTATGGAGACATCACGCACCCCTGCCACAATCCAACATTCACTGAGAACCAACCTTTTTCCTCTCTTCCTACATGTACACATGCCTTACATCCTCGATAAAAACTTCACTGCTTCTAACAATTTGCCTCCCACACCATGTATTCTTAATACCTTCCACAGAGCATCTCTATCCACTCTATCATATGCCCTCTCCAGATCCATAAATGCTACATACAAATCCATTTGCTCTTCTAAGTATTTCTCACATACATTCCTCAAAGCAAACACCTGATCCACACATCCTCTACCACTTCAGAAACCACACTGCTCTTCCCCAATCTGATGCTCTGTACATGCCTTCACCCTCTCAATCAATACCCTCCCCTATAATTTCCCAGGAATACTCAACAGACTTAAACCTCTGTAATTTGAGCACTCACTTTTATCCCCTATGCAAGCATTCTGCCAATCCTCAGGCACCTTACCATGAGTCATACACACATTAAATAACCTTACCAACCAGTCAACAATACAGTCACCCCTTTTTTTAATAAAGTCCACTGCAATACCATCCAAACCTACTGTCTTGCCAGCTTTCATCTTCCGCAAAGCTTTTACTACCTCTTCTCTGTTTCCCAAATCATTCTCCCTAACCCTCTCACTTTGCACACCACCTCGACCAAAACACTCTATATCTGCCACTCTATCATCAAACACATTCAAGAAACCTTCAAAGTACTCACTCCATCTCCTTCTCACATCACCACTACTTATTATCACCTCCCCATTAGCCCCCTTCACTGAAGTTCCCATTTGTTTCCTTGTCTTACGCACTTTATTTACCTCCTTCCAAAACATCTTTTTATTCTCCCTAAAATTTAATGATACTCTCTCACCCCAACTCTCATTTGCCCTCTTTTTCACCTCTTGCACCTTTCTCTTGACCTCCTGCCTCTTTCTTTTATACATCTCCCAGTCATTTGCATTATTTCCCTGCAAGTATCATCCAAATGCCTTTCTCTTCTCTTTCACTAATAATCTTACTCCTTCATCCCACCACTCACTACCCTTTCTAATCTGCCCTCCTCCCATGCTTCTCATGCCACAAGCATCTTTTGTGCAATCCATCACTGCTTCCCTAAATACATCCCATTCCTCCCCCACTCCCCATATGTCCTTTGTTCTCACCTTTTCCCATTCTGTACTCAGTCTCTCCTAGGTATTTCCTCTCACAAGTCTCCTTCCCAAGCTCACTTTCTCTCACCACTCTCTTCACCCCAATATTCTCTCTTCTTTTCTGAAAACCTCTACAAATCTTCACCTTTGCCTCCACAAGATAATGACCAGACATCCCTCCAGTTGCACCTCTCAGCACATTAACATCCAAAAGTCTCTCTCGCACGCCTATCAATTAACATGTAATCCAATAATGCTCTATGGCCATCCCTCCTACTTGCATATGTATATTTATGTATATCTCTCTTTTTAAACCAGGTATTTCCAATCACCAGTCCTTTTTCAGCAGATAAATCTACATATATATATATATATATATATATATATATATATATTCTTTCTTTTAAACTATTCGCCATTTCCCGCGTTAGCGAGGTAGCGTTAAGAACAGAGGACTGGGCCTTTCTTGGAATATCCTCACCTGGCCCCCTCTGTTCCTTCTTTTGGAAAATGAAAAAAAAAACGAGAGGGGAGGATTTCCAGCCTCCTGCTCCCTCCCCTTTTAGTCGCCTTCTACGACACTCAGGGAATACGTGGGAAGTATTCTTAATCTCCTATCCCCAGGGATAATATATGTATATATATATATATTTTTTTTTTTTTGCTTTGTAGCTGTCTCCCGCGTTTGCGAGGTAGCGCAAGGAAACACATGAAAGAAATGGCCCAACCCACCCCCATACACATGTATACACATACTTCCACACACGCAAATATACATACCTACACAGCTTTCCATGGTTTACCCCAGACGCTTCACATGCCCTGATTCAATCCACTGACAGCACGTCAACCCCGGTATACCACATCGATCCAATTCACTCTATTCCTTGCCCTCCTTTCACCCTCCTGCATGTTCAGGCCCCAGTCACACAAAATCTTTTTCACTCCATCTTTCCACCTCCAATTAGGTCTCCCACTTCTCCTCGTTCCCTCCACCTCTGACACATATATCCTCTTGGTCAAGCTTTCCTCACTCATTCTCTCCATGTGCCCAAACCATTTCAAAACACCCTCTTCTGCTCTCTCAACCACGCTCTTTTTATTTCCACACATCTCTCTCACCCTTACATTACTTACTCAATCAAACCACCTCACACCACACATTCTCCTCAAACATCTCATTTCCAGCACATCCATCCTCCTGCGCACAACTCTATCCATAGCCCACGCCTCGCAACCATACAACATTGTTGGAACCACTATTCCTTCAGACATACCCATTTTTGCTTTCCGAGATAATGTTCTCGACTTCGACACATTCTTCAAGGCTCCCAGAATTTCCACTTCTGCTTCCATGGTTCCATCCTTTGCCAGATCCACTCCCAGATATCTAAAACACTTTACTTCCTCCAGTTTTTCTCCATTCAAACTTACCTCCCAATTGACTTGACCCTCAACCCTACTGTACCTAATAACCTTGCTCTTATTCACATTTACTCTTAACTTTCTTCTTCCACACACTTTACCAAACTCAGTCACCAGCTTCTGCAGTTTCTCACATGAATCAGCCACCAGCGCTGTATCATCAGTGAACAACAACTGACTCGCTTCCCAAGCTCTCTCATCCCCAACAGACTTCATACTTGCCCCTCTTTCCAAAACTCTTGCATTCACCTCCCTAACAACCCCATCCATAAACAAATTAAACAACCATGGAGACATCACACACCCCTGCCGCAAACATACATTCACTGAGAACCAATCACTTTCCTCTCTTCCTACACGTACACATGCCTTTCATCCTCGATAAAAATTTTCACTGCTTCTAACAACTTGCCTCCCACACCATATATTCTTAATACCTTCCACAGAGCATCTCTATCAACTCTATCATATGCCTTCTGATCCATAAATGCTACATACAAATCCATTTGCTTTTCTAAGTATTTCTCACATACATTCTTCAAAGCAAACACCTGATCCACACATCCTTTACCACTTCTGAAACCACACTGCTCTTCCCCAATCTGATGCTCTGTACATGCCTTCACCCTCTCAATCAATACCCTCCCATATAATTTCCCAGGAATACTCAACAAGCCTTTACCTCTGTAATTTGAGCACTCACTCTTATCCCCTTTGCCTTTGTACAATGGCACTATGCGCGCATTCCACCAATCCTCAGGCACCTCACCATGAGTCATACATACATTGAATAACCTTACCAACCAGTCAATAATACAGTCACCCCCTTTTTTAATAAATCCACTGCAATACCATCCAAACCTGCTGCCTTGCCGGCTTTCATCTTCCGCAAAGCTTTTACTACCTCCTCTCCTTTTACCAAATCATTTTCCCCAACCCTCTCGCTTTGCACACCACCTCGACAAAAACACCCTATATCTGCCACTCTTATCATCAAACACATTCAACAAACCTTCAAAATACTCACTCCATCTCCTTCTCACATCATCACTACTTGTTATCACCTCCCCATTTGCGCCCTTCACTGAAGTTCCCATTTGCTCCCTTGTCTTACGCACTTTATTTACGTCCTTCCAGAACATCTTTGTATTCTCCCTAAAATTTAATGATACTCTCTCACCCCAACTCTCATTTGCCCTTTTTTTCACCTCTTGCACCTTTCTCTTGACCTCCTGTCTCTTTCTTTTATACATCTCCCACTCGATTGCATTTTTTCCTTGCAAAAATCGTCCAAATGCCTCTCTCTTCTCTTTCACTAATAATCTTACTTCTTCATCCCACCACTCACTACCCTTTCTAATCAACCCACCTCCCACTCTTCTCATGCCACAAGCATCTTTTGCGCAATCCATCACTGATCCCTAAATACATCCCATTCCTCCCCCACTCCCCTTACTTCCATTGTTCTCACCTTTTTCCATTCTGTACTCAGTCTCTCCTGGTACTTCCTCACACAAGTCTCCTTCCCAAGCTCACTTACTCTCAACCACCCTCTTCACCCCAACATTCACTCTTCTTTTCTGAAAACCCATACAAATCTTCACTTTAGCCTCCACAAGATAATGATCAGACATCCCTCCAGTTGCACCTCTCAGCACATTAACATCCAAAAGTCTCTCTTTTGCGCGCCTGTCAATTAACACATAATCCAATAACGCTCTCTGGCCATCTCTCCTACTTACATACGTATACTTATGTATATCTCGCTTTTTAAACCAGGTATTCCCAATCACCAGTCCTTTTTCAGCACATAAATCTACAAGCTCTTCACCATTTCCATTTACAACACTGAACACCCCATGTATACCAATTATTCCCTCAACTGCCACATTACTCACCTTTGCATTCAAATCACCCATCACTATAACCCGGTCTCGTGCATCAAAACCACTAACACACTCATTCAGCTGCTCCCAAACCACTTGCCTCTCATGATCTTTCTTCTCATGCCCAGGTGCATATACACCAATAATCACCCATCTCTCTCCATCAACTTTCAGTTTTACCCATATTAATCGAGAATTTACTTCCTTACATTCTATCACATACTCCCACAACTCCTGTTTCAGGAGTACTGCTACTCCTTCCCTTGCTCTTGTCCTCTCACTAACCCCTGACTTTACTCCCCAGACATTCCCAAACCACTCTTCCCCTTTACCCTTGAGCTTCGTTTCACTCAGAGCTAAAACATCCAGGTTCCTTTCCTCAAACATACTACCTATCTCTCCTTTTTTCATATCTTGGTTACATCCACACGCATTTAGACACCCCAGTCTGAGCCTTCGAGGAGGATGAGCACTCCCTGCGTGACTCCTTCTTCTGTTTCCCATATATATATATATATATATATATATATATATATATATATATATATATATATATATATATATATATATACCACATTGATCCAGTTCACTCTATTCCTTGCCTGCCTTTCACCCTCCTGCATGTTCAGGCCCCGATCACTCAAAATCTTTTTCACTCCATCCTTCCACCTCCAATTTGGTCTCCCACTTCTCCTCGTTCCCTCCACCTCTGACCCATATATATCCTCTTGGTCAATCTTTCCTCACTCATTCTCTCCATGTGCCCAAACCATTTCAACACAACCTCTTCTGCTCTCTCAACCACGCTTTTTTTATTTCGACACATCTCTCTTACCCTTACATTACTTACTCGATCAAACCACCTCCCACCACACATTGTCTTCAAACATCTCATTTCCAGCACATCCACCCTCCTGTGCACAACTCTATCCATAGCCCACGCCTCGCAACCATACAACATTGTTGGAACCACTATTCCTTCAAACATAGCCATTTTTCCTTTCGGAGATAATGTTCTCGACTTCGACACATTCTTCAAGGCTCCCAGGATTTTCTCCCCCTCTCCCCACCCTTGATTCACTTCTGCTTCCATGGTTCCATCGGCTGCCAGATCCACTCCCAGATACCTAAAACACTTTACTTCCTCCAGTTTTTCTCCATTCAAACTTACCTCCAATTGACTTGACCCTCAACCCTACTGTACCTAATAACCTTGCTCTTATTCACATTTACTCTTAACTTTCTTCTTTCACACACTTTACCGAACTCAGTTACTAGCTTCTACAGTTTCTCACATGAATCAGCCACCAGCGCTGTATCATTTTGCTTTGTCGCTGTCTCCCGCGTTTGCAAGGTAGCGCAAGGAAACAGATGAAAGAAATGGCCCAAGCCACCCCCATATACATGTATATACATACACTTCCACACATGCAAATATACAAACCTATACATCTCAATGTACACATATATATACACACACAGACATATACATATATGCACATGTATTTAATTCATACTGTCTGCCTTTATTCATTCCCATCGCCACTTCGCCACACATGGAATAACATCCCCCTTCCCCCTCGTGTGTGCGAGGTAGCGCTAGGAAAAGACAACAAAGGCCCCATTCATTCACGTTCAGTCTCTAGCTGTCATGTAATAATGCCTGGAACCACAGCTCCCTCTCCACATCCAGGCCCTATAGAACTTTCCATGGTTTACTCCAGACGCTTTATATACCCTGATTCAATCCATTGACAGCACGTCAACCCCGGTATACCACATCGATCCAGTTCACTCTATTCCTTGCCCGCCTTTCACCCACCTGCAAGTTCAGGCCCCGATCACTCAAAATCTTTTTCACTCCATCTTTCCACATCCAATTTGGTCTCCCACTTCTCCTCATTCCCTCCAGCTCCGACACATATATCCTCTTGGTCAATGTTTCCTCACTCATTCTCTCCATGTGCCCAAACCATTTCAAAACACCCTCTTCTGCTCTCTCAACCACGCTCTTTTTATTTCCACACATCTCTCCTACCCTTACAATACTTACTCGATCACACCACCTCACACTACATATTGTCCTCCAACATCTCATTTCCAGCACATCCACCCTCCTGCGCACAACTCTATCCATAGCCCACGCCTCGCAACCATATAGTTTTTTGGAACCACTATTCCTTCAAACATACCCATATATATATATATATATATATATATATATATATATATATATATATATATATATATATATATATATATATATATTTATTATTTTATTTATTATACTTTGTCACTGTCTCCCGCGTTTGCGAGGTAGCGCAAGGAAACAGAGGAAAGAAATGGCCCAACCCCCCCCATACACATGTATATACATACGTCCACACACGCAAATATACATACCTACACAGCTTTCCATGGTTTACCCCAGACGCTTCACATGCCTTGATTTAATCCACTGACAGCACGTCAACCCCGGTATACCACATCGCTCCAATTCACTCTATTCCTTGCCCTCCTTTCACCCTCCTGCATGTTCAGGCCCCGATCACACAAAATCTTTTTCACTCCATCTTTCCACCTCCAATTTGGTCTCCCTCTTCTCCTCGTTCCCTCCACCTCCGACACATATATCCTCTTGGTCAATCTTTCCTCACTCATTCTCTCCATGTGCCCAAACCACTTCAAAACACCCTCTTCTGCTCTCTCAACCACGCTCTTTTTATTTCCACACATCTCTCTTACCCTTACGTTACTCACTCGATCAAACGACCTCACACCACACATTGTCCTCAAACATCTCATTTCCAGCACATCCATCCTCCTGCGCACAACTCTATTCATAGCCCACGCCTCGCAACCATACAACATTGTTGGAACCACTATTCCTTCAAACATACCCATTTTTGCTTTCCGAGATAATGTTTTCGACTTCCACACATTCTTCAAGGCCCCCAGAATTTTCGCCCCCTCCCCCACCCTATGATCCACTTCCGCTTCCATGGTTCCATCCGCTGCCAGATCCACTCCCAGATATCTAAAACACTTCACTTCCTCCAGTTTTTCTCCATTCAAACTCACCTCCCAATTGACTTGACCCTCAACCCTACTGTACCTAATAACCTTGCTCTTATTCACATTTACTCTTAACTTTCTTCTTCCACACACTTTACCAAACTCAGTCACCAGCTTCTGCAGCTTCTCACATGAATCAGCCACCAGCGCTGTATCATCAGCGAACAACAACTGACTCACTTCCCAAGCTCTCTCATCCACAACAGACTTCATACTTGCCCCTCTTTCCAAAACTCTTGCATTTACCTCCCTAACAACCCCATCCATAAACAAATTAAACAACCATGGAGACATCACACACCCCTGCCGCAAACCTACATTCACTGAGAACCAATCACTTTCCTCTCTTCCTACACGTACACATGCCTTACATACTCGATAAAAACTTTTCACTGCTTCCAACAACTTTCCTCCCACACCATATATTCTTAATACCTTCTCTATCAACTCTATCATATGCCTTCTCCAGATCCATAAATGCTACATACAAATCCATTTGCTTTTCTAAGTATTTCTCACATACATTCTTCAAAGCAAACACCTGATCCACACATCCTCTACCACTTCTGAAACCACACTGCTCTTCCCCAATCTGATGCTTTGTACATGCCTTCACCCTCTCAATCAATACCCTCCCATATAATTTACCAGGAATACTCAACAAACTTATACCTCTGTAATTTGAGCACTCACTCTTATCCCCTTTGCACTATGGCACTATGCACGCATTCCGCCAATCCTCAGGCACCTCACCATGAGTCATACATACATTAAATAACCTTACCAACCAGTCAACAATACAGTCACCCCCTTTTTTAATAAATTCCACTGCAATACCATCCAAACCTGCTGCCTTGCCGGCTTTCATCTTCCGCAAAGCTTTCATTACCTCTTCTCTGTTTACCAAATCATTTTCCCTAACCCTCTCACTTTGCACACCACCTCGACCAAAACACCCTATATCTGCCACTCTATCATCAAACACATTCAACAAACCTTCAAAATACTCACTCCATCTCCTTCTCACATCACCACTACTTGTTATCACCTCCCCATTTGCACCCTTCACTGAAGTTCCCATTTGCTCCCTTGTCTTACACACTTTATTTACCTCCTTCCAAAACATCTTTTTATTCTCCCTAAAATTTAATGATACTCTCTCACCCCAACTCTCATTTGCCTTTTTTTTCACCTCTTGCACCTTTCTCTTGACCTCCTGTCTCTTTCTTTTATACATCTCCCACTCAATTGCATTTTTTCCCTGCAAAAATCGTCCAAATGCCTCTCTCTTCTCTTTCACTAATACTCTTACTTCTTCATCCCACCACTCACTACCCTTTCTAATCAACCCACCTCCCACTCTTCTCATGCCACAAGCATCTTTTGCGCAATCCATCACTGATTCCCTAAATACATCCCATTCCTCCCCCACTCCCCTTACTTCCATTGTTCTCACCTTTTTCCATTCTGTACTCAGTCTCTCCTGGTACTTCCTCACACAGGTCTCCTTCTCAAGCTCACTTACTCTCACCACCCTCTTCACCCCAACATTCACTCTTCTTTTCTGAAAACCCATACAAATCTTCACCTTAGCCTCCACAAGATAATGATCAGACATCCCTCCAGTTGCACCTCTCAGCACATTAACATCCAAAAGTCTCTCTTTCGCACGCCTGTCAATTAACACGTAATCCAATAACGCTCTCTGGCCATCTCTCCTACTTACATAAGTACCAAATGGCGTCCTAGCTTTGTCTCTTCGATGTATATCAACTGACTGTTATATTCCTCTCTTGTGTCTCCCCTGATGATGTGATTATTACACAAAAGTGCACTTGGGAACTTTTCGTGTTTCATTTTCCCCGTGGACTCGTAGGAATATCTTGATCACGCTCAAAATTGTGATCCTTTCCAATATATATATATATATATATATATATATATATATATATATATATATATATATCCCTGGGGATAGGGGATTAAGAATACTTCCCACGTATTCCCTGCGTGTCGCAGAAGGCGACTAAAAGGGGAGGGAGCGGGGGGCTGGAAATCCTCCCCTCTCGTTTTTTTTTTAATTTTCCAAAACGAGGAACAGAGGGGGCCAGGTGAGGATATTCCAAAAAAGGCCAAGTCCTCTGTTCTCAACGCTACCTCGCTAACGCGGGAAATCGCGAATAGTTTAAAAGAAAAAGAAAATATATATATATATATATATATATATATATATATATATATATATATATATATATACATAGAGTTGATAGAGATGCTCTGTGGGAGGTATTAAGAATATATGGTGTGGGAGGCAAGTTGTTAGAAGCTGTGAAAAGTTTTTATAGAGTATGTAAGGCATGTGTATGTGTAGGAAGAGAGGAAAGTGATTGGTTCTCAGTGAATGTAGGTTTGCGGACAGGGGCGTGTGATGTCTCTATGGTTGTTTAATTTGTTTATGGATGGGGTTGTTAGGGAGGTGAATGCAAGAGTTTTGAAAAGAAGGGCGAGTATGGAGTCTGTTGTAGATGAGAGAGCTTGGAAAGTGTGTCAGTTGTTGTTCGCTGATGATACAACGCTGGTGGCTGATTCATGTGAGAAGCTGCAGAAGCTGGTGACTGAGTTTGGTAAAGTGTGTGAAAGAAGAAAGCTGAGAGTAAATGTGAATAAGAGCAAGGTTATTAGGCACAGTAAGGTTGAGCGACAAGTCAATTGGGAGGTAAGTTTGAATGGAGAAAAACTGGAGGAAGTGAAGTGCTCTAGATATCTGTGAGTGGATTTGGCACTGGATGGAACCATGGAAGCGGAAGTGAATCATAGGGTGGGGGAGGGGGCGAAAGTTCTGGGAGCGTTGAAGAGTGTGTGGAAGTCGAGAACATTATCTCGGAAAGCAAAAATGGGTATGTTTGAAGGAATAGTGGTTCCAACAATGTTATATGGTTGCGAGGCATGGGCTATAGATAGAGTTGTGCGGAGAAGGGTGGATGTGCTGGAAATGAGATGGTTGACGATAATATGTGGAGGGAGATGGCTTGATTGAGTAAGTAATAATAGGGTAAGAGAGATGTCTGGTAATAAAAAAGAGTGTGGTTGAGAGAGCAGAAGAGGGTGTTTTGAAATAGTTTGGTCACATGGAGAGAATGAGTGAGGAAATATTGACCAAGAGGATATATGTGTCAGAGGTGGAGGGGACGAGTAGAAGTGGGAGACTAAATTGGAGGTGGAAAGATGGAGTGTAAAAGATTTTGTGTGATCGGGGCCTGAACATGCAGGAGGGTGAAAGGAGGCAAGGAATAGAGTGAATTGGATCGATGTGGTATACCGGGGTTGATGTGCTGTCAGTGGATTGAATCAGGGCATGTGAAGCGTCTGGGGTAAACCATGGAAAGCTGTGTAGGTATGTATATTTGCGTGTGTGGACATATGTATATACATGTGTATGGTGGTGGGCTGGGCCATTTCTTTCATCTGTTTCCTTGCGCTACCTCGCAAACGCGGGAGACAGCGACAAAGCAAAAAAAAAAGAAAAAAAATATATCTATATATATATATATATATATATATATATATATATATATATATATATATATATATATGTATATATATATATATATATTTCTTTTATTTTCCCTAAAATTTAATGATATTCTCTCATCCCAACTCTCATTTGCCCTCTTTTTCGCCTCTTTCATTTTTCTCATGACCTCCTGCCCATTTCTTTTATACATCTCCCAGTTATTTGCATTATTTCCTTGCAAAAATTTTCCAAATGCCTCTCTCTTCTCTTTCACTAATAATCTTACTTCTTCATCCCACCACTCGCAACCCTTTTTAATCTGCCCACCTCCCGCACTTCTCATGCCACAAGTATTTTTTGCACAAGCTATCACTGCTTCCCTAAATACATCCCGTTCCTCCCCAACTCCCCTTATGTCCTTTGTTCTCACCTTTTTCCATTCTGTACTCAGTCTACTGGTACGTCCTCACACAAGTCTCCTTCGCAAGCTCACTTACTCTCACTACTCTCTTCACGCCAACATTCTCTCTTCTTTTCTGAAAACCTCTACAAATCTTCACCTTTGCTTCCACAAGATAATGATCAGACATCCCTCCAGCTGCATCTCTCAGCACATTATCATCCAAAAGTCTCTCTTTTGCATGCGTGTCAGTTAACACAGTAATCCAATAACACTGGCCATCTCTCCTACTTACATACATTTACTTATGTATATATCTCTTTTTAAACCAGGTATTCCCAGTCACCAGTCCTTTTTCAGCACATATATCTACAAGCTCTTCACCATTTCCATTTACAACACTGAACACCCCATGTACACCAGTTATTCCCTCAACTGCCACATTACTCACATTTGCATTCAAATGGGAGTTGTATAAAAGAAAGAGGCAAGAGGTCAAGAGAAAGGTACAAGAGGTAAAAAAGAGGGCAAATGAGAGTTGGGGTGAGAGAGTATCATTAAATTTTAGAGAGAATGAAAATATGTTTTGGAAGGAGGTAAATAAAGTGCATAAGACAAGGGAATCAATGGGAACTTCAGTGAAGGGGGCAAATGGGGAGGTGATAACAAGTAGTGGTGATGTGAGAAGGAGATGGAGTGAGTATTTTGAAGGTTTGTTGAATGTGTTTGATGATAGAGTGGCAGATATAGGGTGTTTTGGTCGAGGTGGTGTGTGCAAAGTGAGAGGGTTAGGGAAAATGATTTGGTAAACAGAGAAGAGGTAGTGAAAGCTTTGCAGAAGATGAAAGGCGGCAAGGCAGCAGGTTTGGATGCTGTTGCAGTGGAATTTAGTAAAAAAAAAGGGGATGACTGTATTGTTGACTGGTTGGTAAGGTTATTTAATGTATGTATGACTCATAGTGCGGTGCCTGAGGACTGGCGGAATGCTTGCATAGTGCCAATGTACAAAGGCAAAGGGGATAAAAGTAAGTGCTCAAATTACAGAGGTATAAGTTTGTTGAGTATTCCTGGGAAATTATATGGGAGGGTATTGATTTAGAGGGTGAAGGCATGTACAAAGCATCAGATTGGGGAAGAGCAGTGTGGTTTCAGAAGTGGTAGAGGATGTGTGGATCAGGTGTTTGCTTTGAAGAATGTATGTGAGATATACTTAGAAAAGCAGATGGATTTGTATGTAGCATTTATGGATCTGGAGAAGGCATATGATTAGAGTTGATAGAGATGCTCTGTGGAAGGTATTAAGAATATATGGTGTGGGAGGCAAGTTGTTAGAAACATTGAAAAGTTTTTATCGAGGATGTAAGGCATGTGTACGTGTAGGAAGAGAGGAAAGTGATTGGTTCTCAGTGAATGTAGGTTTGCGGCAGGGGTGTGTGATGTCTCCATGGTTGTTTAATTTGTTTATGGATGGGGTTGTTAGGGAGGTAAATGAAAGAGTTTTGGAAAGAGGGGCAAGTATGAAGTCTGTTGGGGATGAGAGAGCTTGGGAAGTGAGTCAGTTGTTGTTCGCTGATGATACAGCGCTGGTGGCTGATTCATGTGAGAAACTGCAGAAGCTGGTGACTGAGTTTGGTAAAGTGTGTGAAAGAAGAAAGTTAAGAGTAAATGTGAATAAGAGCAAGGTTATTAGGTACAGTAGGGTTGAGGGTCAAGTCAATTGGGAGGTGAGTTTGAATGGAGAAAAACTGGAGGAAGTGAAGTGTTTTAGATATCTGGGAGTGGATCTGGCAGCGGATGGAACCATGGAAGCGGAAGTGGATCATAGGGTGGGGGAGGGGGCGAAAATTCTGGGGGCCTTGAAGAATGTGTGGAAGTCGAGAACATTATCTCGGAAAGCAAAAATGGGTATGTTTGAAGGAATAGTGGTTCCAACAATGTTGTATGGTTGCGAGGCGTGGGCTATGGATAGAGTTGTGCGCAGGAGGATGGATGTGCTGGAAATGAGATGTTTGAGGACAATGTGTGGTGTGAGGTGGTTTGATCGAGTGAGTAACGTAAGGGTAAGAGAGATGTTTGGAAATAAAAAGAGCGTGGTTGAGAGAGCAGAAGAGGGTGTTTTGAAGTGGTTTGGGCACATGGAGAGAATGAGTGAGGAAAGATGGACCAAGAGGATATATGTGTCGGAGGTGGAGGGAACGAGGAGAAGAGGGAGACCAAATTGGAGGTGGAAAGATGGAGTGAAAAAGATTTTGTGTGATCGGGGCCTGAACATGCAGGAGGGTGAAAGGAGGGCAAGGAATAGAGTGAATTGGAGCGATGTGGTATACCGGGGTTGACGTGCTGTCAGTGGAGTGAATCAAGGCATGTGAAGCGTCTGGGGTAAACCATGGAAAGCTGTGTAGGTTTGTATATTTGCGTGTGTGGACGTATGTATATACATGTGTATGGGGGGGGGTTGGGCCATTTCTTTCGTCTGTTTCCTTGCGCTACCTCGCAAACGCGGGAGACAGCGACAAAGTATAAAAAAAAAAAGAAAAATATATATACACCTATGCATTTCAACGTATACATATATATATATACATACACAAACATGTACATATGTACACATGTACATATTCATATTTGCTGCCTTCATCTATTCCTGTCGCCACCCTGGCACTCATAAAATGGCACCCCCCACCCCTCATGCGCATGTGAGGTAGTGCTAGGAAAAGATAACAAAGGCCACATTCGTTCACACTCGGTATCTAGCTGTCATGTGTAATGCAACGAAACCATAGCTCCCTTTCTACGTTCAGGCCCGACAAAACTTTCCATGTTTTAACCCAGACACTTCATGTGGCCTGGTTCAATCTATTGACAGCACATTGACCCTTGTATTCCACATCTTTCCAATTCATTCTATTCCTTGCGCTCCTTTCACCCTCTTGTATGTTCAGGCCCTGATTGCTCAAAATCTTTTTCACTCCATCCTTCCACCTCCAATTTGGTCTCCCACTTCTCGTTTCCTCCACCTCTGACATATATATCCTCTTTGTCATTTTTTCCTCACTCATTCTCTCCATGTGACCAAATAATTTCAATACACCCTCTTCTGCTCTCTCAACCACACTCTTTTTATTACCACACATCACCCTCACACTTTCATTACTTTCTCGGTCAAACCACATCACACCACATATTGTCCTCAAACATCTCATTTCCAACACATCCATCCTTCTCCACACAACCTTATCTATAGCCCATGCTTCACAACCATATAGCATTGTTGGAACCACTATTCCTTCAAACATACCCATTTTTGCTCTCCGAAATAATGTTCTCGCCTTCCACACATTCTTCAGTGCTTCCAGAACTTTCGCCCCCTCCCCACCCTGTGACTCACTTCCATGGTTCCATCTGCTGCCAAATCCTCTCCCAGATATCTAAAACACTTCACTTCCTCCAGTTTTTCTCCATTCAAACTCGCCTCCCAATTTATTTGTCCCTCACCCCTACTGTACCTAATAAACCTTGCTCTTATTCACATTTACCCTCAGCTTTCTTCTTTTATACACTTTACTAAACTCAGTCACCAGCTTCTGCAGTTTCTCACCTGAATCAGCCACCAGCAGTGTATCGTCATCGAACAACAACTGACTCACTTCCCAAGCCCTCTCATCTACAACAGACTGCATACTTGCCCCTCCCTCTAAAACTCTTGCATTCTACAAAAGCTGATGAAAAAATTTTCATTGCATCAGCCTGACACACCATGCCTGAATTAGTTTATCAGATGATTTTCCTGTTTGTTTGAGAGTGTGGTATAGAAAACAAGTTCAGGCTTTGATTGTGTTGGCCACCTTACATACATTAATGTCTGCATCATATCAGCTTTAATTGCACTTACAGTATGTTCTTTGTTGATTAAATGTGGAGATAACAAACCAAGGATTTGTAAAATGTTTCATGTTGACAGTGGAGGAAATTGCATACTGGGTAGAGATACTTATTCTTGTATTTTTGTTGTATTTTGATAAAATCATTGTGTAAATTATATTATATCAAAGTCTTCTTTTCTTTTACTCTTTCAGAAGAGATGAAATTTAGGAGAAGCATGTGAATTCTGTTTTGGAAGTGACCACAACATGGAAGAAGAACTCTTAGCCCTAAGGTGGAATAATCATCTATCAACCTTTGCAACATTACTCTCCGACCTTCGTAATGAGGTCTGTTTAACCCATTCATTGTTTTGTGTTGATTAAAACAGTTGCTTGCACTTTTTTTTTGAGATATTGGTATTTTTTCAATTAAATAGCAATTTTAGTTACTTCATCTTGCTCAGATGATTTTAATGAATTTGGGTTATTAATGCACGAATAGCAACATACTGCATGAAAGTACAATGGCGTCCAAAGCAATGAAAGAGTAAAAAAAGTTAGAGTTAAGGAAAGTTTCAAAAACTTTGGTGATGGCAGAAGTGAGAACATCAGGGGTTAGGTTGAGGGATTATTACAGTTTCCATTGTTAGGATTGGGCTACACCAAGGCATGTTTGTAAAAAAGGAAGTAGGTTTATAAGACAAGACAAAATAGGCAAGCAACTATTGGAGCTAGTTCAGAGGTATATTCATTTAGGATGTAAAGTGGGATGCCATTTGGACCATATGCCTAGGTCACCTGTAAGTTGGGAAAGTACTTGGAAGACCTTGCATGAGGAAAGTATGTGAGTGCATAGAATCCACAGAAGTTTGGGAAGGAGGACTTTGAATGGAATCGTGTAGAGTAAATGTTGAGAAGGACAAGGTACTGAACTGAAAAGAACAGCTCTATCAGTAGAATAGCTGCAGATTAATCAAGTTGGAAGAAAGAAGGAAAGGTTGAGTTACAGGAGTTGTTGGAGATGCCGTATTTGATTTCCAGAAAGCTTTATATGTAGAAGTCAGATTAACATGCTTTCTGTTATTGAACTTGTGCTCAACATTATGAATGATAGCTTTGAATTGAGTCTGATGCTTGGTGTCATCAAGGCTCCTGTTATATCTTGGGAGGTCAAAATGATTTATCTGAGTGGGTCTTACCAGTGCGAAGAGCATAGAGACACCCAAACTTAATGGATTAAAACTTCCCTGATAGCCCAAGTTAGCACCCATTCATGTCATCTCTTTTCATGGATATCTTCCCTGGTGAAATATTTGTTCAAAGTCTTTGACTCTTAACATTATAAGTAACCAATTGATGATGGCTGTATTTACTCTTTCGCTGTTTTCATATGTAGTAGTGCATTTCATTAGATTTACCCTTTCAGGTTTTTTATGCTTAAACATGCATGTGGACCATTGTATGTAAGTTCATTGTTGGCTTTATTGCATATCACTGGCATTCATACATGTCATTTTCATTGCTGGCAGCTGCACTCTTATTTTGAATTAGCACATTTATCCAACTTTGATGTCAATCCAGAGCAATGGAACTTTGAGGGTGAGGCTATTGTGTCTGTATTTGTATAGCTTTTATTTTAACATTGTTTTAGCACTGTTATTTTAGTGTTATATTGCTACATTGCTACATTTTGAAAACTGTTTACATACCATTGATATTAAAACTGGCTGATAGCCTTAAAGCTGTTGCATCAAATATGCAGACATTCAGAAAGTGAGGATTTAGCCCTTGAGGCCTGAAGACAACAAGTGAATGGATGCCAAAAATTTTGGTGCTATACATTATACTGAAGGTAGCACTCTTTATATAAGGGAAAGTTAAACTAAAGATATACTAAGTAATTTGGATAACCTTGACATGGTAAGCTTTTTTTCTGTGAAACTAAATGTGGCATTAGCAGTGTGTGAGTGATTGAGACTTATAGACCCAGGATGCAAGCAGGTTGAATTGTTTTCGTGTTTTTGATACTGTATTTATGATACTGTGCAGTGGCAGTATCACAACCAGTGAGGGATGGAGGTTAAGCAACTGCAGTATGGGCTTGAAAGTTGGGAAAAGTTTTGAATTTCAGTGCCTGAACAAGATACTCTAGTTTTATGGAGTATCCACCTCATTATTGCACCCTTATGGGTGCAACAAAAGTGGGAGGCATTGCCTAACTCCATTCTAGCAACAGTAGTATTTTTTATGACAGACACTTGAGCTGTGCAGAAGTTTTAGTTTTTTGGACAATTTGAGAGCCATGCTGGCTCTGGGAAATACTGCACTGGAGTTGTTCTCTGAGTTTACAAAAGGCTAAGAAGCAGTACTGGAATCTATCAGTTATGTTGGGGAGTAAAAGGGATGGGTGATAGAGGGTTATGGCTCTGAATCTTAATGGGATGACTGGTGAAAGTTAAAGGAGGGAACTTACAGAGATATTTAAAAGGCATAGTTTGGATGTGCTGGGATTGGAGAAACCCATATCCTTGGGGAGGATGTATGAAGTGAAAATGGAAATGATGAATGCCAGTTGTGGGAGGGCATGGAAGGAGTTGTTTGGACTGGAATGAATGAAAATTATGAGGGAAAAGGGAAAGAAGGATGTGCAATTGTGCTATCACTGAGATGGGAGGATGTTACAGAGCAATGATGGAATGGATCAAGAAAAGTATGGATGAAAGGAAAGATTGGAGTTGTGAGTTACACATGGTTATATGCATATGCTCCTGTGAATATTAAGACTGTGTGAGGTAAGGATGAATTGGAGTGTTTCTGGAGAAATTTGAATAACTGTATGAATAGTGTTGAGAGAGAGGCCTATGGTTGTAATGGGTGATATGAGTGTGAAAATGGAATGTGTGAAGTTGGCAAGATAATTGGTGAATGGAGAGTGCTTAGAGTAGATGAGAATAGAAGTTATCTTGTGGCTGTCTGTGCTGAGAAGGGTTTATTCCTAACAACCACACTTTTTCAGTAGAAGATGATCCATAGGTGTACATGGATGAGAAGTGATGGAAGAGGAGAACAAAAGGGTGTGATTAACTATGTAGCAGTAGATAAAAGGTGAAAAAGGCTGTGCTCAGTGCTAGAGTTATGAGAGGATTCTTTGGAGAGTGACTACTTTGCAGTTCTTGAAGGGTGAGGAACAGGGAGAAGTGGAAGTAGGTTGTAAGGAAGAATGGAGAAGTGAAAGTGTTGACAAGTGAGAAGATGAATCAAAAAGAGTGCAGGGGTTATGAAAGAAGGGTGACAGAAAGTTTAGATGGAATACAGTAAATATAGGGATGCTGTCATGTGTGAATGAAATGTTTAAAATGATTAGAGAAAGACTGTTAAAGGTCGCAGACTTAGTAATTGGGTACAAGGTCCTGATTTATAAGAATAGAAATGGAAGTGCATGGTGGATGGAGAAGATTATAAATGCTTTGGAAGAGAAGAAAAAGGCAGTTGGTAGATCCTCAAAAGGATTGTAGCAGTGGGAGTTCAGCAAAAGAGTAGTGAAAAATTTAAGATATGCAAACAAATGTTAAAGAGCTGATAGAGGAAAGCAAAGGAAAAATAGATGATGCTTTTGGAAGAAAGTTGACTGAAAAGTTTAGGGAAAGTAAGTAACTGTACTGGAAGGAGGTGAAAAAGGAAAAAAATGAATGTAAAAAGTATGTGAAAAGTAAGGAAGTGCAGTTGCTGTATCAAAAGGAGGAAGTGGAAAGATGATGAAAAGTTGATTTTGAAAAACTGATGAACATAGAAGATGAGGCTACGGTTTTTACATGCATGGATATGGAGCATGGAAGGAAAAGGATAGAGGTGCAGGGGCTCATAGCAAGAGAATGAAAAACAGTGAAGGGTTGAAGATAGGAAAGGCTTCTGAAATGTTGTTGAAGTATGGATGAGAAAGTGTGATTGAGTGGATGCATTTGATGTGTAATTTAGCATAGAAACTGAAGGATGTGCATGAGGATTTGGTGATAGTTATTATTGTTCCTTTATTCAAAGGAAATGGTGCTAAGGATGTATGTAACAATTATAGTAGGATATGTCTGTTAAGTATACCATGAAAAGTGAATGCAAGAGTTTTGATAGATAGGTTGATGGAAATGAGGGGATGTGTGGATCAGATTTTTGTGGTGAAAATGACTTTAGAAAAGTATCTAGCGAAAGGTAAGAAGCTGTATGGATCTGGAGAAATTGTATGACAGAATCAAATGAAATGCTGTATGGGGTGTGTTAAGGATGTAAGGGGTAGGGAACAACTGTTGAATGGTATGAAAGCCTTCTATGTAATAGCAAATGCATTTGCAAGATTAGATGGAGAGTTGAGTGAATTTTTGTATACATGTGGGTGTGAGGCAGTTCTGTATGGTGTCACCTTGGTGTTTTAACTTATATGTGGATGGAGTGATAAGAGAAAGCAGAACTAAGGAAAAGTTTGTGGTGGTGAGGTATAATGGCTAGTGACAGGTCTTTTTGAGGGTGATACCGTGTTGTTTGCTGAGAGTGAATGGGAGATGCAGAAGGTTGCGTTTAATGATGTGCATAAGCTTCGGCAAATGAAAATATATGCAAGTACAAGTAATGTTGTTTGAAAGGAAACAGAGTGAAAGTATAGATATTGTACAATCCTGCAAGATGAAAGAAGAAAGTTCACTAAACTGTGTTATAGATATGGGAGGAGAATGACTGGAAGTGTGAGAGAATTCTAAGTATTTAGGAGCTATCTTGGATAAGTTTGGTGATGTGGAGGAGAGGTAAGGTAGAGAGCAGTACAGGGTAGGAGAGTCATTGGGTCCCTTAATAGAATGATTAAGGACAGAGGTTAAGTATGGAAGTGAAGAAAACAAGGAACTGCTTATTCCTCCCAACCCTGATATATGCATCGGAAACATGGATATGGAATGTATTCCAGAAATCAAGAATCCAGGCTGTGGAAATGAGCTATTTTAGAGGAGCATGTGTTATGACTAGATAGAGTGAAGAATGATCTGAGAGGGTATATGAGAGATTTGACATGGCAGGGAATGCAAAGGGAATGAACTGTAGAGTGAAAGACAGGGTGGAATGTAATACTTTAAGGTGGTTTGGGCATGTGATAAAAATGAAAGACAGGGAGTTTATGAGGAGAGTTTAGGGTAGTATGAATAAAGGGGTTAGTGTGAGAGGAAGATCACCCATGACATGAAAAAGATAGAATGGAAGAGTACTGGAGGGAGAGAAATGGTGGGAAGAATGCATGGAAAGATGTATGTGAGGGAGGCATGTAAGGACAAGGATAAGTGGAGACTTTTGCTGTGACCACTCCTGTGATGAGAGTTCCCAGAGGGAACAAGCATCAGAGATATAGATAGATGGATAGACTGACCTGGTCTTATCTTTGTTTTATATGTAACAAAATGTATAGACATTATAACTGAATAGTTATGTTGTTTATGAATGATGTAGATAGCATGTTTTTCATATGCACAATATAGAATATTAGAAATATTTTTTGTGTAAAGTGATTTCATTTAGAAACATATCTCTTCTTTATTTGTTTAACTAGTTAAAAGAGATTTTAGAGGAGTTTTTCTGGGATAGATTTGGAAAGGAAATGGTTGTTCTGACAGTTAGAATATGTGCTATCAGAAATGATGCAAACATGTTTAGCATTAGCGTGAAGGTCACCCAGAACCCTGGGACCGTGAATGGTTGAGAGAATCACCCTGCGAAAGACCTGCCACTTGGAAATCAGCAAGTCCAAAGAATATATAGAGTTTGAGGATTTGAAAATGATTGCTAAGAGTATGGTTTTTGACATAGAAGGTAAGAAAAGAGAACTATCAGCAAAAAGTTCGAAAAAAGTCTAGTGAATTGTTACCTTTTGACATTCCAGGTCAAGGACCCAGTTTCTGTTAATACAAGGCAGTAATCTTATGATTTCTTTTATATTAAACTCCAAGTGTTTAGTTACTTATGGGTAGGTTTTGAAATTAAATCTACTTCTCATTGTGTATGAATTTCAAAAGGCATTTATGTCATTTACTTGGATGAGTGGATATTCTTGTTGACATGATTATGCATGATCGTTTTCTCATTGAATTACCATAGACCTTCAGTATTTGGTTATTTTAAAAAGGTATGATAAACTACCTTAAAGTAAAATTACCATAGATCTTCAGTATTTGGTTATTTTAAAAAGGTATGATAAACTACCATAAAGTAAAAAGTGTGTGTGGGACAAAATAGATTGGACTGATGTGATATATTGAGTGTGATACCCTGTCAAGGGTTGAACCAGGGCATATGTATAATGATTAGTTGATTTTTGAAAATTTTTTTCTCAAGAGAAAAGAGACCCCATCAAAAGCTCAGTGAATTGTCTGCATTACAGAAGTACTTGTTTCAACTGGCTTAATGCCATATTGGCTTTAATCAATGGTCTTTTATACATAGTATTTATAGTATATCAGAAATCTAAGGTAGTCATCAAGGTAGATTTTGGAATAATCCATAGGGCTTGGCTGTCGATGTTAGACTTTGGTTCCAGTACATTGCATGGGACAATTAGAGAGTGGATGTATGTATAAGGCTATTTTTCATTTTTCCTGGTGCTAACTTGTTAAGGTGGGAAGAGAGGTCAGTTACGAAAAAAGTAATGTTTGAAAATTGTATCATTGAATTGTAGAAAAAATAAGCACATGTTGATTGTATTCATGACATGGTCATGAAACATTCTGCTCACAACAGTATTTTTCTTTTCAGGAAACATATTCAGATGTGACTATTGCCTGTGGTGGCAACCTGTACCCAGCCCACAAATTTGTGTTATCAGCATGCAGCGAGTATTTGCGGACAATGCTATGTGCTCACCCCAACAAACATCCAATTCTGTACCTCAAAGTGAGGCTTGTGAATCTATTATTCTTTCTTTTCTTGAGTTGTGGTCAGACAGGTCATTGATAGTATTTAAAGAGATAGAAGGGCTGTAATAAAAGATGGTGGAAAAACAGACAACCAGTAGCATTATATTTATCTTTGGCTCCCCGTAGTAGGCTCTTTGTAACCTTGTAACTTAGTTTTCCTTTCTGAGGAATATAACAAAGCATATAGAAAGCTGGGCTGATAGCCGATGGATCAAATAAGGAATATAAAGTGCTGTTAACCAAGTGTCGATACTGTAGATGCCTTTGATTGAAACTTTGTAAGGGTAAGTAAAGGGAAATACAATAAAACGTTGTGTTACTAGAAATCAAATTAATGAAAACACCCATGAGATTCACTGGCTTCTATGCAATTTTCAGTTTGCATGAACTTGTCCATTGTCTGGAGCTAATGTGCTGTATTTTCAATATTTGCCACTCCAAGTGCTGGTGCTGTGGTAACCCAAGCACCTCAGGGTGACATTTTTTTTTTATTTATTTAAGTCTAGTTAACCATTAGACAGCATATGGTTTAATCAGCCAATTTTTGTTTTTTCTACTTTTTGCATTCATTACACTTTAATGATACAGAAATGGTGATCAGAAGCATCGTGGTATTTAGCACCTCTTTTGAATGTTTGTGATAAGAACAGCAGCAGGAAAGTTTTTGATAGGATATTAAGTGGTTTGGAAATGTCTGGGGAGTGAAGTCAGGGGTTAGTGAGAGGACAAGAGCAAGGGAAGGAGTAGCAATACTCCTGAAACAGGAGTTTGGGTGATTATTGGTGCATATGCACCTGGGCATGAGAAGAAAGATCATGAGAGGCAAGTGTTTTGGGAGCAGCTAAATGAGTGTGTTAGCGGTTTTGATGCACGAGACCGGGTTATAGTGATGGGTGATTTGAATGCAAAGGTGAGTAATGTGGCAGTTGAGGGAATAATTGGTATGCATGGCGTGTTCAGTGTTGTAAATGGAAATGGTGAAGAGCTTGTAGATTTATGTGCTGAAAAAGGACTGATGATTGGGAATACCTGGTTTAAAAAGCGAGATATACATAAGTATACTTATGTAAGTAGGAGAGATGGCCAGAGAGCATTATTGGATTACGTGTTAATTGACAGGCGTGCGAAAGAGAGACTTTTGGATGTCAATGTGCTGAGAGGTGCAACTGGAGGGATGTCTGATCATTATCTTGTGGAGGCTAAGGTGAAGATTAGTATGGGTTTTCAGAAAAGAAGAGTTAATGTTGGGGTGAAGAAGGTGGTGAGAGTAAGTGAGCTTGGGAAGGAGACCTGTGTGAAGAAGTATCAGGAGAGACTGTGTACAGAATGGAAAAAGGTGAGAACAATGGAAGTAAGGGGAGTGGGGGAGGAATGGGATGTATTTAGGGAATCAGTGATGGATTGCGCAAAAGATGCTTGTGGCATGAGAAGAGTGGGAGGTGGGCTGTTTAGAAAGGGTAGTGAGTGGTGGGATGAAGAAGTAAGAGTATTAGTGAAAGAGAAGAGAGAGGCATTTGGACGATTTTTGCAGGGAAAAAATGCAATTGAGTGGGAGAAGTATAAAAGAAAGAGACAGGAGGTCAAGAGAAAGGTGCAAGAGGTGAAAAAAAGGGCAAATGAGAGTTGGGGTGAGAGACTATCAGTAAATTTTAGGGAGAATAAAAAGATGTTCTGGAAGGAGGTAAATAGGGTACGTAAGACAAGGGAGCAAATGGGAACTTCAGTGAAGGGCGTAAATGGGGAGGTGATAACAAGTAGTGGTGATGTGAGAAGGAGATGGAATGAGTATTTTGAAGGTTTGTTGAATGTGTCTGATGACAGAGTGGCAGATATAGGGTGTTTGGGTCGAGGTGGTGTGCAAAGTGAGAGGGTTAGGGAAAATGATTTGGTAAACAGAGAAGAGGTAGTAAAAGCTTTGCGGAAGATGAAAGCCGGCAAGGCAGCAGGTTTGGATGGTATTGCAGTGGAATTTATTAAAAAAGGGGGTGACTGTATTGTTGACTGGTTGGTAAGGTTATTTAATGTATGTATGACTCATGGTGAGGTGCCTGAGGATTGGCGGAATGCGTGCATAGTGCCATTGTACAAAGGCAAAGGGGATAAGAGTGAGTGCTCAAATTACAGAGGTATAAGTTTGTTGAGTATTCCTGGTAAATTATATGGGAGGGTATTGATTGAGAGGGTGAAGGCATGTACAGAGCATCAGATTGGGGAAGAGCAGTGTGGTTTCAGAAGTGGTAGAGGATGTGTGGATCAGGTGTTTGCTTTGAAGAATGTATGTGAGAAATACTTAGAAAAGCAAATGGATTTGTATGTAGCATTTATGGATCTGGAGAAGGCATATGATAGAGTTGATAGAGATGCTCTGTGGAAGGTATTAAGAATATATGGTGTGGGAGGCAAGTTGTTAGAAGCAGTGAAAAGTTTTTATCGAGGATGTAAGGCATGTGTACGTGTAGGAAGAGAGGAAAGTGATTGGTTCTCAGTGAATGTAGGTTTGCGGCAGGGGTGTGTGATGTCTCCATGGTTGTTTAATTTGTTTATGGATGGGGTTGTTAGGGAGGTAAATGCAAGAGTCTTGGAAAGAGGGGCAAGTATGAAGTCTGTTGGGGATGAGAGAGCTTGGGAAGTGAGTCAGTTGTTGTTCGCTGATGATACAGCGCTGGTGGCGGATTCATGTGAGAAACTGCAGAAGCTGGTGACGGAGTTTGGTAAAGTGTGTGGAAGAAGAAAGTTAAGAGTAAATGTGAATAAGAGCAAGGTTATTAGGTACAGTAGGGCTGAGGGTCAAGTCAATTGGGAGGTGAGTTTGAATGGTGAAAAACTGGAGGAAGTGAAGTGTTTTAGATATCTGGGAGTGGATCTGTCAGCGGATGGAACCATGGAAGCGGAAGTGGATCATAGGGTGGGGGAGGGGGCGAAAATTTTGGGAGCCTTGAAAAATGTGTGGAAGTCGAGAACATTATCCCGGAAAGCAAAAATGGGTATGTTTGAAGGAATAGTAGTTCCAACAATGTTGTATGGTTGCGAGGCGTGGGCTATGGATAGAGTTGTGCGCAGGAGGATGGATGTGCTGGAAATGAGATGTTTGAGGACAATGTGTGGTGTGAGGTGGTTTGATCGAGTAAGTAACGTAAGGGTAAGAGAGATGTGTGGAAATAAAAAGAGCGTGGTTGAGAGAGCAGAAGAGATTGTTTTAAAATGGTTTGGGCACATGGAGAGAATGAGTGAGGAAAGATTGACCAAGAGGATATATGTGTCGGAGGTGGAGGGAACGAGGAGAAGAGGGAGACCAAATTGGAGGTGGAAAGATGGAGTGAAAAAGATTTTGTGTGATCGGGGCCTGAACATGCAGGAGGGTGAAAGGAGGGCAAGGAATAGAGTGAATTGGAGCGATGTGGTATACAGGGGTTGACGTGCTGTCAGTGGATTGAATCAAGGCATGTGAAGCGTCCGGGGTAAACCATGGAAAGCTGTGTAGGTATGTATATTTGTGTGTGTGGACGTGTGTATGTACATGTGTATGGGGGGGGGTTGGGCCATTTCTTTCGTCTGTTTCCTTGCGCTACCTCGCAATACGCGGGAGACAGCGACAAAGTATAAAAAAAAAAAAAAAAAAAAAAAAAAAATTAAGTGCTGAAAATTATGCAAGTTCTAGGGCAAGTGTTGATGTGGGCACTAGCCCCTCTTCAAAGAAGATGAATGTTTCAGAAAAAAATATTGGAAAATTAATTGATGCACTTAAGAGAAAGAGGAATTTGTTGCCTATCCAGCAGAAAGAAGACTTGCCCAAAAAATTGGATTATGGAACAAGTGTTACAAAACTTTGGGGAAGGTTATGTTGTTGAACAAAGGAAAATATATGGTTTGAACAGAGAAAACAAAATTTTAAAGCTTTATGCTGAAAGTCGCATTGTTTTTAAGGATGGCTGAATATAGATTTGTACATGTCATCATTCTTCAGGTTGAATTTCTCTCTCTAGAAATACCAGTTCGGTATTTTTAAGTATGTGTGAACATCTTGGAATAATACACAAAATGCTTTTATCCATGATAGTTCTCTATGCTTTATGTGAAAAATATCAAATTTTTTCCAAGTATTTCACATAGGCATTCTCTTATGATATTTGGTTTATTTTTTATTGTTTCTCTCCAGAGTTGGTTTGGTTTGTCCCACGAGCTTTGAGAGAATCTGTAAGTTCCCTGGGGGTTAGAAACATCTAACTCCCTGTCCTCTGGTGAGCTTAATCTCTTTCACCTCTCACTAATCATGTTCATTTTTTAAGCTTCTCCTGCACGGGCAACTAAATGCCTTACTCAAGGCCATCTGACTTATGTTATATTTAGGAACGTCTTAAGAATGGAGTTAGGGGTTTGTGTAAAGATGAGAGCAAAGAAAGAGGATAACACCTATGCTGAGGGAGGAGTTATGGGAATGTGTAGAAAAGGGTGAGGAAGTGAGCCCCATACTGATGAGAGTTAAAATGAAAGTTGATAGTACACCTGGCCATGACAGGAATGGTGAAGAGAAACAAGTATTTGGGAGGATATATGTGAGTATGTCATCAGATTTGATGAAAAAGATCATGTATTAGTGGTGATTGACATGAATGTAATAGTGAGGAGTGTGGCTGTTGAGATTATATTTTGGGAGCATGGGTATTCAGTAAGATGAATGGAAATGACGAAGAGCATGTAGAGATATATGCTGAAAAAGGACCAATGATTGGGATTTTTTTCATACTTATTTACCTTTTCCTGCTCTGGCAAGGTAATGCTAGAAGCAAAGAAAGGCCACATCCGCTCACATCCATTCTCTAGCTGTCATGTGTAATGCGTCAAAACCACAGTCACACAAGTGATTGGAAATACTTTTTTAAAAAGAGGGATATACTTAAGTATATGTGGAGTAGGAAGGATGGTAAGCAGGCATCATAGGATATTGTACTTATTGATATAGGCTTACAAAAGAGATTCTTAAATGTGAATGTGCTGAGAGGAGCAGCAGGTGGGATGTTTGATCATTGTCTGGTAGAGGTGAGGTTGAAGATTTGTAGAGGCTTTTAGAAAAGAAGGAATGAAGTGGGTGTGGAGAGAGTTGTGAAAATAAATAAGCTTGTAGAAGAGGCTTGTGTGAAAATATACCTGAAGAGATTAAGTGTAGCTTAGCAAAAGGTGAGAGTAAATAAAGTTTGGGAAGTGGGTGAGGAATGGGAAGTATTAAGGGAAGCAATGCTGACTTGGGTGAGAGAAGTGTGTGGCATGTGGGAGGTGGGCGCATGAAAAAGGGTAGTGAGTGATGGGATAATGAAGTTGAATTGCTGATGAAAGAGAGGTGTCTGGGCATTACTTACAAGGAGGGAATGGGAGTAATTGGGAGATGTTCTTTACAAGATAAAGTGGCAGGAGGTCAGGAGGAAGGTGAAGGGGCTGAAAAAGAGGACAGATGAGAGTTGTGGTGGATGAGTATGATCATACTTCAGAGAGAATAAGAAAATGTTTTGAGAGGATGATAATAGTGCAAGAAAAATAAGAACAATTGAGGACATCGGTGAAGGAGTAGCTGGCAGAGGTGAGGTGAAGAAATGGAGTGAGTACTTTAAAGAATTCTTGAATGTGTTAAATGATAGGGTGGCAGCTTTTGTGTTTTTTGGGTTTGGGAGTTATGCAAAGTGAGAGCTGTTGCAAGTGATATGGTTAAAAGAGAAGAGATAGTGAAAGCCTAGTTAAGATGAAATGTGGTGAGGTAGATGGAATGGATGGTACTGCAGATAAATTTCTTAAGAAACGGGGTGACTATTGTTGATTGGTTTGTTACGATTTTCAGTGAGGTGCCTTAACATTTGTGGAATGCCTGTATAGTGCCATTGTATAAAGGGCAAGTGGTTTGTTTAAAAGTGAAGAGATGGTGAAAGCCTAGTTAAGATGAAATGTGGCAAGGTGGCTGGAATGGATGGTTTTTTTTTTTTTTTTTTTTTTTTTTTTTGCTTTGTCGCTGTCTCCCGCGTTTGCGAGGTAGCGCAAGGAAACAGACGAAAGAAATGGCCCAACCCACCCCCATACACATGTATATACATACGTCCACACACGCAAATATACACACCTACACAGCTTTCCATGGTTCACCCCAGACGCTTCACATGCCCTGATTCAATCCACTGACAGCACGTCAACCCCGGTATACCACATCGCTCCAATTCACTCTATTACTTGCCCTCCTTTCACCCTCCTGCATGTTCAGGCCCCGATCACACAAAATCTTTTTCACTCCATCTTTCCACCTCCAATTTGGTCTCCCTCTTCTCCTCGTTCCCTCCACCTCCGACACATATATCCTCTTGGTCAATCTTTCCTCACTCATTCTCTCCATGTGCCCAAACCATTTCAAAACACCCTCTTCTGCTCTCTCAACCACGCTCTTTTTATTTCCACACATCTCTCTTACCCTTACATTACTTACTCGATCAAACCACCTCACACCACACATTGTCCTCAAACATCTCATTTCCAGCACATCCATCCTCCTGCGCACCACTCTATCCATAGCCCACGCCTCGCAACCATACAACATTGTTGGAACCACTATTCCTTCAAACATACCCATTTTTGCTTTCCGAGATAATGTTCTCGACTTCCACACATTCTTCAAGGCTCCCAGAATTTTCGCCCCCTCCCCCACCCTATGATCCACTTCCACTTCCATGGTTCCATCCGCTGCCAGATCCACTCCCAGATATCTAAAACACTTCACTTCCTCCAGTTTTTCTCCATTCAAACTCACCTCCCAATTGACTTGACCCTCAACCCTACTGTACCTAATAACCTTGCTCTTATTCACATTTACTCTTAACTTTCTTCTTTCACACACTTTACCAAACTCAGTCACCAGCTTCTGCAGTTTCTCACATGAATCAGCCACCAGCGCTGTATCATCAGCGAACAACAACTGACTCACTTGCCAAGCTCTCTCATCCCCAACAGACTTCATACTTGCCCCTCTTTCCAAAACTCTTGCATTCACCTCCCTAACAACCCCATCCATAAACAAATTAAACAACCATGGAGACATCACACACCCCTGCCGCAAACCTACATTCACTGAGAACCAATCACTTTCCTCTCTTCCTACACGTACACATGCCTCACATCCTGGATAAAAACTTTTCACTGCTTCTAACAACTTGCCTCCCACACCATATATTCTTAATACCTTCCACAGAGCATCTCTATCAATTCTATCATATGCCTTCTCCAGATCCATAAATGCTACATACAAATCCATTTGCTTTTCTAAGTATTTCTCACATACATTCTTCAAAGCAAACACCTGATCCACACATCCTCTACCACTTCTGAAACCACACTGCTCTTCCCCAATCTGATGGATGGTGTTGTAGATAAATTTCTTAAGAAAAGGGATGACTATGCTAATGTTGTTGATTTGTTTGTTAGGATTTTTATTGTATGTACGGATTATGATGAGGTGCCTTAGGATTTGTGGAATGCCTGTATAGTGCTATTGTATGAAGGATAAGGGTTTAAAGGTGAGTATCAGAATTACAGAGGTATAAGTTTGATGATTGTACTTGATTGGTTTTATGGAAGAGTAGTGATTGAGAGGGTGGTGGCATGGACAGAATCAGACTGGGAAGGAGCAGTGTGGTTTCAGGAGTGGTAGAGGATATGTGGATCAGTTGTTTGCTTTGACATTTTATCAGCTGTCCCTTTCAGCGTATTCACATCTAAGAGTCTTTCTTTTGCTTGCTTATTGACTGATACATAATCCAATGATATCTGCTTACCAAATCTCATGCAAACCCATGAATACATATGCATGTTTTTTTTCTCATTTATTCTTAATATCCACACAGCACACAGCTTTTCATGTTGTTCACCATTTCTATTCACATCACTGGGTACCTCATGCTGCATGGTTACTTCCTCAACTACCTCATTACCATTGTTGCATTCAGATTGCCCATCACTAATACCCAATCCTTCATATCAAAATTGCTGATACACTCACTCAGCTCCTCCCAAAACACTTACCTCTCTTCCTCCCCACCTCATTGCCAGGTGCGTAGGCATAGGCTTGCCCGATGAATCCTTTGCGAGCATGCTTAAGCACAGTATAACTTAATGTGCTCACTTGAGATGTAACCTCTTAAGCTACATACTGCCATGGACAAAGTGAATGTTTTAGTTTATGTTCAGTGCATCATTTCTCCTGAATTGATTATGATGTGCTGGTGTGTGCAATGGATAACTGGCACAAGTTTTTTCTACTGTAAGATAACTGAGCAGCTTTTGTTGATCAATAGTGGAAAAAATTGTGATGCAGGAGTTTCTAATTTATTTTCTATCAATCCATTTTTCTTTTCATGCGCATCATGCTGGGGTTCAACTCTACACTTTCAGTCATTTTCACAACTCCTTCAGCAGAAATGCCTACCCCTTTCTTTGATATTTACCCTCAAACAAATTCCTGACATTACCCTAAGACATTCAAAACATTCTTCCTCCTTTCCTTAAACCCAGTTTCACTCAAAGCTAGAACATCCAAGTTCCTTTCCTTAAAGATTATACCTATCGCGTTTTCTTCTCATCATGGTTACATCCACGCACATTCAGACATCCCAGCGTGAGCCTTTGAGGAGGAATGGCCCTTGTAGCTTTGATCCCTCTTCTTTCCCAACTTTTAGAAATTGAAATACAAGAAGGTGAGGGTTTCCAGGCCCCACTCCCACCCCTGTTAATTGCCCTCTGTGAGACACAGGGAATGCACAGGGAGTCTTCTTTAATCCACACTGTACCCTAAGCAAGTTGAATAATTTATCAACCAGCCCCAAGGGGGTTATGAACAGTTTGGTTGACTGACTGACTATTGTGACTAGGATAAGAAGGAGTAACTGGGGCTAGGCGTACAATTCATGGTCTTTAAAGAGATCAGAACCCAAATTCTTGGCAGATTTTTTCTTTTCCTCTGCCTTTCTTTTTGCTAAAGAGGCAAGGACAAGTTTAGGGATGAAGAAAACTTAGTTCCAGTTTTCTTCAGAACTAGTTCTCTTTTTATGTCAACCAAGTGACTCACAAGAGTCATTGTATCAGTGCCAGAGCTGTTATCCCTAAGCACTCTTTCCCATAGCTTAATATATTCATAAAAGAGAAGAATGATCCTGGATCTGTCAATTTTCAACCGATCCATTGCTTTAGAATGTTTCAGGATGACCATCATTCAGTAGTAAAACAGATTTTTCAACATGTTCTGGATAGTAATCATCATTGTTCAAGCAGTGTGCTGACATGTTCTTATTTCCCCTCATTTGAGAAAGCAACTTTTATTTATGTTAATGTGCTGAGAGGGGTAACTGGAGGGGATGTCTGATCATTACATTATCTTGTGGAGGCGAAGGTGAAGATATGTAGAGGTTTTCAGAAAAAAAGAGAGAATGTTGGGATGAAGAGATAGTGAGAGTAACTGAGCTTGGAAAGGAGACTTGTGTGAGGAAGTACCAGGAGAGATTGAGTGCAGAATGGAAAATGGTGAGAGAAAATGATGTAAGGGGAGTGGGGGAGGAGTGGTATGTATCTAGGGAAGCAGTGATGGCTTGCACAAAAGATGCCTGTGGCATGAGAAAGATGGGAGGTGGGCAGATTAGAATGGGTAGTGAGTGGTGGGATGAAGAAGATTGTTAGTGAAAGAGAAGAGAGATGCATTTGGACGATTTTTGCAGGGAAATAATGCAAATGAGTGGGAGATGTATAAAAGAAAGAGGCAAGAGGTCAAGAGAAAGGTGCAAGAGGTGAAAAAGAGGGCAAATGAGAGTTAGGGGGAGAGAGTATCATTCAATTTTAGGGGGAATAGAAAGATATTTTTGAAGGAGGTAAATAAAGTGCATAAGACAAGAGAACAAATGGGGACATTGGTGAAGGGGATAAATGGGGAGGTAATAACAAGTAATGGTGAAGTGAGAGGGAGATGGAGTAAGGATTTTAAAGGTTTGTTGAATGTGTTTGATGATAGAGTGGCAGATGTAGGGTGTTTTGGTTGAGGTGGTGTGCGAAGTGAGAGGGTTAGGGAGAATGATTTGGTAAACAGAGAAGAGATAGTGAAAGCTTTGCGGAGGATGAAAGCCAGCAAGGCAGCGGGTTTGGATGGTATTGCAGTGGAATTTAGTAAAAAAGGGGGTGACTGTATTGTTGACTTGTTGGTGAGGATATTCAATGTATGTATGGTTCATGGTGAAGTGCCTGATGATTGGTAGAATGGTTGCATAGTGCCATTGTACAAAGGCAAAAGGATAAGGGTGAGTGTTCAAATTTCAGAGGTATAAGTTTGTTGAGTATTCTTGGGAAATTATATGGGAGGGTATTGATTGAGACGGTCTAGGCATGTACAGAGCATCAGATTGGGGCAGAGCAGTGTGGTTTCAGAAGTGGTAGAAGATGTGTGGATCAGGTGTATGCTTTGAAGAATGTATGTGAGAAATACTCAGAAGAACAAATGCATTTGTGTGTATCATTTATGGATCTGGAGAAGGCTTGTGATAGAGTTGATAGAAATGTTCTATGGAAGGTATTAAGAGTATATGGTGTGGGAGGTAAGTTGCCAGAAGCAGTGAAGTTTTTATCGAGGATGTAAGGCATGTGTATGAGTAGGAAGAGAGTAAAGTGATTGGTTCTCAGTAAATGTTGGTTTGCGGTAGGGGTGCGTGATGTCTCCATAGTGGTTTAATTTGTTTATGGATGGGGTTGTTAGGGAGGTGATTGCAAGAGTTTTGGAAAGAGGGGCATGTGTGCAGTCTGTTGTGGATGAGAGGGCTTGGGAAGTGAGTCAGTTGTTGTTTGCTGATGATACAGCGCTGGTGGCTGATTCGGATGAGAAACTGCAGAAGTTGGTGACTGAGTTTGGTAAAGTGTGTGTAAGAAGAAAGCTGTGAGTGAATGTGAATAAGAGCAAGGTTATTAGGTTCAATAAGGTTGAAGGACAAGTTAATTGGGAGTCAAGTTTGAATGGAGAAAAACTCGAGGAAGTGAAGTGTTTTAGATATCTGGGAGTGGATTTGGCAACGGATAGAACCATGGAAGTGGAAGCGAGTCACAGGGTGGGGGAGGGAACCGAGGTTTTAGGAGCATTGAAGAATGTGTAGAAGGCGGGAATGTTATTGTGGAGAGCAAAAATGGGTATGCTTGAAGGAATAGTGGTTCCAACAATGTTATACGGTTGTGAGGCATGGGCTATAGATAGGGTTGTGCGGAGGAGGGCAGATGTGTTGGAAATGAGATGTTTGAGGACAATATATGGTGTGAGGTGGTTTGATCAAGTAAGTAGTGAAAGGGTAAGAGAGATGTGTGGTAATAAAAAGAGTGTGGTTGAGAGAGCAGAAGGTGTATTGAAATGGTTTGGTCATATGGAGAGAATGAGTGAGGAAAGATTGACAGAGAGGATATATGTGTCAGAGGTGGAGGGAATGAGAAGTTGGAGACCAAATTGGAGGTGGAAGGTTGGACTGAAAAATATTTTGAGCAATCGGGGCCTGAACATACAGGAGGGTGAAAGGCGTGCAAGGAACAAAGTGAATTGGAATGGTGTGGTATACTGGGGTTGACCTACTGTCAGTGGATTGTACCAGGGCATGTGAAGTATCTGGGGTAAACTATGGAAAGTTTTGTGGGGGCTGGATGTGGAAAGGGAGCTGGGGTTTCGGTGCATTACATATGACAGCTAGAGACTGAGTGTGAATGAATGTGGCCTTTGTTGTCTTTACCTATCTCTACTTTGCGAGCACGCTGGGGGAGGGGGGTGCCATTTCATATGCGGCGAGGTGGCGATGGGAATGGATTAAGGTAGCATGTATGAATATGTACATGTGTATGTATGTCTGTATGTATATGTATGTATTTGTTGAAATGTATAAGTATGTATATGTGCATGTGTGGGCATTTATGTATATACGTGTGTATGTGGGTGGGTTGGGCTATTCTTTCGTCTGTTTCCTTGCGCTACCTCGTAAATGCAAGAGACAACGACAAAGTGAATAATAATGAAAATATTTATTTTTTATTGGAGGTTATTAAAGCAGAAAAGATGAGATGGAAAAATGGAGAGAGATGGGTGATTATTGGTGCATATGCACCTGGGCATGAGAAGAAAGATCATGAGAGGCAAGTGTTTTGGGAGCAGCTGAATGAGTGTGTTAGTGGTTTTGATGCACAAGACCGGGTTATAGTGATGGGTGATTTGAATGCAAAGGTGAGTAATGTGGCAGTTAAGGGAATAATTGGTATACGTGGAGTGTTCAGTGTTGTAAATGGAAATGGTGAAGAGCTTGTAGATTTATGTGCTGAAAAAGGACTGGTGATAGGGAATACCTGGTTTAAAAAGCGAGATATACATAAGTATACGTATGTAAGTAGGAGAGATGGCCAGAGAGCGTTATTGGATTACGTGTTAATTGATAGACGCACGAAAGAGAGACTTTTGGATGTTAATGTGCTGAGAGGTGCAACTGGAGGGATGTCTGATCATTATCTTGTGGAAGCAAAGGTGAAGATTTGTGGGGGTTTTCAGAAAAGAAGAGAGAATGTTGGGGTGAAGAGAGTGGTGAGAGTAAGTGAGCTTGGGAAGGAGACTTGTGTGAGGAAGTACCAGGAGAGACTGAGTACAGAATGGAAAAAGGTGAGAACAAAGGAGGTAAGGGGAGTGGGGGAGGAATGGGTTGTATTTAGGGAAGCAGTGATGGATTGCGCAAAAGATGCTTGTGGCATGAGAAGTGTGGGAGGTGGGTTGATTAGAAAAGGTAGTGAGTGGTGGAATGAAGAAGTATTAGTGAAAGAGAAGAGAGAGGCATTTGAACGATTTTTGCTGGGAAAAAATGCAAATGAGTGGGAGAGGTATAAAAGAAAGAGGCAGGAGGTCAAGAGAAAGGTGCAAGAGGTGAAAAAGAGGGCAAATGAGAGTTGGGGTGAGAGAGTATCATTAAATTTCAGGGAGAATAAAAAGATGTTTTGGAAGGAGGTAAATAAAGTGCGTAAGACAAGGGAGCAAATGGGAACTTCAGTGAAGGGGGCTAATGGGGACGTGACAATAAGTAGTGGTGATGTGAGAAGGAGATGGAGTGAGTATTTTGAAGGTTTCTTGAATGTGTTTGATGATAGAGTGGCAGATGTGGAGTGTCTTGGTCGAGGTGGTGTGCAAAGTGAGAGAGTTAGGGAAAATGATTTGGTAAATAGAGAAGAGGTAGTAAAAGCTTTACGGAAGATGAAAGCCGGCAAAGCAGCAGGTGTAGATGGCATTGCAGTGGAATTTATTAAAAAAGGGGGTGACTGTATTGTTGACTGGTTGGTAAGGATATTTAATGTATGTATGATTCATGGTGAGGTGCCTGAGGATTGGTGGAATTCTTGCATAGTGCCATTGTACAAAGGCAAAGGGGATAAGAGTGAGTGCTCAAATTACAGAGGTATAAGTTTGTTGAGTATTCCTGGTAAATCATATGGGATGGTATTGATTGAGAGGGTGAAGGCATGTACAGAGCATCAGATTGGGGAAGAGCAGTGTGGTTTCAGAAGTGGTAGAGGATGTGTGGATCAGGTGTTTGCTTTGAAGAATGTATGCGAGAAATACTTAGAAAAACAAATGGATTTGTATGTAGCATTTATGGATCTGGAGAAGGCATATGATAGAGTTGATAGAGATGCTCTGTGGAAGGTATTAAGAATATATGGTGTGGGAGGCAAGTTGTTAGAAGCAGTGAAAAGTTTTTATCGAGGATGTAAGGCATGTGTACGTGTAGAAAGAGAGGAAAGTGATTGGTTCTCAGTGAATGTAGGTTTGCGGCAGGGGTGTGTGATGTCTCCATGGTTGTTTAATTAGTTTATGGATGGGGTTATTAGGGAGGTGAATGCAAGAGTTTTGGAAAGAGGGGCAAGTATGCAGTCTGTTGTGGATGAGAGAGCTTGGGAAGTGAGTCAGTTGTTGTTCGCTGATGATACAGCGCTGGTTGCTGATTCATGTAAGAAACTGCAGAAGCTGGTGACTGAGTTTGGTAAAGTGTATGAAAGAAGAAAGTTAAGAGTAAATGTGAATAAGAGCAAGGTTATTAGGTACAGTAGGGTTGAGGGTCAAGTCAATTGGGAGGTAAGTTTGAATGGAGAAAAGCTGGAGGAAGTGAAGTGTTTTAGATATCTGGGAGTGGATCTGGCAGCGGATGGAACCATGGAAGCGGAAGTGAATCATAGGGTGGGCGAGGGGGCGAAAATTCTGGGAGTCTTGAAGAATGTTTAGAAGTCGAGAACATTATCTCGGAAAGCAAAAATGGGTATGTTTGAAGGAATAGTGGTTCCAACAATGTTATATGGTTGCGAGGCGTGGGCTATGGATAGAGTTGTGCGCAGGAGGGTGGATGTGCTGGAAATGAGATGTTTGAGGACAATATGTGGTGTGAGGTGGTTTGATCGAGTAAGTAATGTAAGGGTGAGAGAGATGTGTGGAAATAAAAAGAGTGTGGTTGAGAGAGCAGAAGAGGGTGTTTTGAAATGGTTTGGTCACATGGAGAGAATGAGTGAGGAAAGATTGACCAAGAGGATATATGTGTCAGAGGTGGAGGGAACGAGGAGAAGTGGGAGACCAAATTGGAGGTGGAAAGATGGAGTGAAAAAGATTTTGAGTGATCGGGGCCTGAACATGCAGGAGGGTGAAAGGCGTGCATGGAATAGAGTGAATTGGAACGATGTGGTTTACCGGGGTCGACGTGCTGTCAGTGGACTGAACCAGGGCATGTGAAGCGTCTGGGGTAAACCATGCAAACTGTGTGGGGCCTGGATGTTGAAAGGGAGCTGTGGTTTCGGTGCATTATTACATGACAGCTAGAGACTGAGTGTGAACAAATGGGGCCTTTGGTGTCTTTCCTAGTGCTACCTCGCACACATGAGGGGGGAGGGGGTTGTTATTCCATGTGTGGCGAGGTAGCGATGGGAACAAATAAGGGCTGACAGTATGAATTATGTACATGTGTATATATGTATATGTCTGTGTGTGTATATACATGTGTACATTGAGATGTATAGGTATGTATATTTTGCGTGTGTGGACATGTATGTATATACATGTGTATGTGGGCGGGTTGGGCCATTCTTTCGTCTGTTTCCTTGCGCTACCTCGCTAACGCGGGAGACAGCGACAAAGCAAAATAAATAAATAAAAAATGTGGGTGGGTTGGGCTATTCTTTCGTCTGTTTCCTTGCGCTACCTCGTAAATGCAAGAGACAACGACAAAGTAAATAATAATGAAAATATTTATTTTTTATTGGAGGTTATTAAAGCAGAAAAGATGAGATGGAAAAATATTTATGGATTTTGGAGGAAATGAAAATCCTGTCTTTTGAAATGTGCCAGGTCATGGTTAATGGGAAAGGCATGAGCAGGTAAAGAGCATCAAGCTTAGAGGTGTAGGGAAAGAAACATTTGTCAAAATGGCCCCCTTCTAAGTTGCCAATGGTCACACAGTAATCATGTGATGCAACAGCTTGCCAAGTATCATTTGGTCTAGGTGGTGGTGGATGCACACATGCAGCCAGCTCTTTGGAACAAATACCAAAGTAATACCCACTGAAGAGGGAAAGTCAACTAACATTGTGACACAGGGCAATCGGGTCAAGCTTTGAAGTTAGCGTGGGAGAGTTTATGTTGCATTTCTTTCAACTCTTTCAAACAAGGATGCAGAACTAGAACCACCGTAGATATGATACAAGGATGAATCAATCCTTTGTATAAACGGAGCAACTGTACAGAAGAAATCTTGACATCTAAACAGGACTCCCAGTTTCTTTGAGGTTGACTTATCCATTTCTGTAGCGTGAGGTTTCCAAGAAAGTGTGGATATTACAGTAATACCAAGTATGTTCATCGAGTCAAGAGGTGGAATTACAGATTCGTCTAAGGAGAGACGAGAGTTGTGGGTAGTTTTTGTTAGAGAGATGGGTAGAAATTCATTCTTCGAGGCAGTAAACTTAGGTAAATTTTCTACCCCACTGAGATATCCTATCTAAGTCTGAGTGTATCAAGGATGTTGTGACTCAGTTCTGTACAGAACCATCAGGACTGCTGTATCTTAAGATATACTCATCTTTGCTTTCATGAACACAGATTTTTTTTTTTTTCTATAGCACAATCTGTGACTCACTTCATCCTCCCATGGTTCCATTCACTGCCATGTTTACTCCCAGGCACTTAGAGTTCTGCCTCTTCCAGGTCCTACCTGTTGAAGCTCACTCATTCATCCTTGTTCTGTCTCCTCCTCCTCCTCCACTGCACTGCACTACTTTTGTTCACATTAACCTTCACCTTTCTTCTTGTGCACATACTTCCAAACTTTGTCACATTCAGCAGGCATTCAGGAAAA
>NC_092244.1:17571381-17586381 GCF_036320965.1 Panulirus ornatus | reverse complement strand
AGGATGGATTGAAAAAGATTTTGAGCGATCGGGGCCTGAACTTACAATTTTGGCGAGAGGCGTGCAAGGAATAGAGTGAATTGGAACGATGTGGTATCATGGGGTCGACGTGCTGTCAGTGGACTGAACCAGGACATGTGAAGCGTCTGGGGTAAACCATGGAAAGGTCTATGGCGCCTGGATATGGATAGGGAGCTGTGGTTTCGGTGCATTACACATGACAGCTAGAGACTGAGTGTGAACGAATGTGGCCTTTTTGTCTTTTTTTCCTAGCGCTACCTCGCTGTTGCGGTGGGCAGCGATTCTGTTTCCTGTGGGGCGGGTTAGCGCCAGAAATGGATGAAGGCAGGCAAGTAAGAATATGTATATATATATATATATATATATATATATATATATATATATATATGAGTGGATCGGCCATGCTTTGTCTGTTTCCTGGCGCTACCTCGCTGACGCGGGAAGCAGCGACCAAGTATGATAAAAAGTATAATATATATATATATATATATATATATATATATATATATATATATATATATATATATATATATATATTTATATATATATATATATATATATATATATATATATGTGTGTGTGTGTGTGTGTGTGATATAAGTACAGAAATTCCAAGTCTTATCTCGGATGTAAACGCTGATAGTTTGTGGACTTATTTTTTTTCTTTGTACAAATATTAACACCTCAAGTGAACCAGATCAGTGCGTAACTATGGCATTCAAGTCGGTCAAGGTTGTCTTGGTGAAGTTTGGGGGGGGGGGGGTGGATGGTTAGGAGGGGAGGGTTGCGTAGTAGTGGACCGTGGGTGGATCAGGAGGAGGAGGGTGGGGAACAGGACGTGTTTTTACCGAACATAACATCACGGTGAGGAAGGTTTACACTCGTGGGGTCCCATATCTTGAACCATCTCCACCATATAACTTTTTGTATCTCCGTTTTCTGTGTGCATTACCCATGTCTTCAGTCATTCCATTCAGCCACCACTCTTACGCTATAAAAGCACTTCCTCTTAGCTTTTTTTAAGAAGTTTCTTACTTAATTACATGTCATGCCCTCTGGTTACTCTTTCCCTTGGTCTTTCCAAGACTTGTTTTGTTTTGAAACGTTACAGGTTGTGATCAGATCACCCTTCACTCTTCTCTGTTCCGAAGTCGGTAAATTTAAAGTAATGATTTTTGACCCATATTTCTTTCCTTCCTCTGGACCTTCTCTGTTAGTTCTTTGTGCTTCTATATGTGCCGTGACCAAACTTGCCAAACATATTCTAAGTTTTACCCTCATGTATTATGTGAACAGGTTGCTGAATGATTTGTTATCCGTGAACCTGAATGCTATTATATTATTTGCCAGTAAACGATTGGTCTCCTTAATCATTCTCCTAAGGTGGGACTCTGGCGACAGGTTTTGGGAAAATGTCGATTCCCAAGTCTGTCTTACACACGGATTCCTGCTGCTTGTTCTTGTTGGATGATAATCATACCAACGCCTCCTTTCACTGTTACCCTTCATTTTTACTTCACATTTTCTCCGGTTGAACTTCATCATCCTTGTATCAGACCAACTATGGAGTTTGTCAAGGTCCCCTTGTAAGGTGATGCAATCTTCCTCGCTTTTCACTCCCCTAATGATCTTTGCATCATCTGCAAACATATTCAGATTGAAGTCCTCTACATAGATCAAGAAGAGTAATGGTCCCAGAAGAGTGCCCTATGGCACTTCACTGGTGACATCCCAATGTGAGAAAGGATCCTCCGACATTCGTCTTTGGTCCTCTCCCAATTAGAAAGTCTGCTTCCATCGTAAGAGTTCCCTCCGTATCCCTGGTTTGTTAGCCTTCTTCATAATCAGCCTCGTATGCGGTACAGAGTCAAATGCTTGCTTACTGGCCGTCCGGGTACAAACAATCCACTCATCCTTCCCTTTCATCTAAGACAGAGCTCTCACTCTTGTAGAAATCTAAGTGGCTTGTTACACATGACCTCCTTTCCCTATCACCGTGGCGTCTCTCACCATGGTATTCTTTAGAAAGTCATGCGTTTCCTTTCGAATTATCTTTCCCAGTACCTTACAGACCACACTCAGCAGTGAGACCAGTCTGCAGTTTAGTGCTTGGTCTTGGTCTCCTTTCTTATAGTCAGGTGTTTGCCCATTTCCATTCCCTTGACACTTGGCCACTTTCCCGTGACATTTTGAACATTATTTCAAGAGGTTTGTTTGGTGTATCTGTACGCATTGTCAGCACATATGGTGATATTCCATCAGGACTATGAACCTTTTATTATTTTCTCACTGCCATTTCTAGATATGTCAATGTTTTCTAAAGGTCCCCTCTCCACTGCGACTCACTGGTGATGAGGCTATAGTATTTTCCACCGTGAAAATACTTTTAAACTTATCATTCAGTTCCTCACAAATATTTACTTAATCCTCTACAATTCTTCCCTCTGAATCCCTTTGCCTGATTAGCCACTCTTTTAAATGACGGTTCATTTCTGATAAATTTGTGGAAAAGTTTCGGATTATCTCCGGCCTTGTCCACAATATTCTTCTCGGGGTCTTCTTAGTTCCTCCTTTTTTCATCCTGGTATACTCGTTCCTTGCACTTAAATATTTAACCAAAGGAGGATGGCTTGCTGGAGTGTCACTTATAAGTTCGTCACTGCAGATCTCGCAGTTTCTTAGCTTTTTGACATCTTCAACTAAGCCATACTTCTCTCCTTACCTCCCTCCATGTGTGTGTCTTTACGAGTTGTGTGTTGTGGGGAGAGAGGTTTATATTCGTGTTGCCCCGTCCCCTAACCATCTGTATATGTACCTTGTCTTTACTTTTATATGTACACACACACACACACACACACACAACACACACACACACACACACACACACACACACACACACACACACACACACACACACACAGCAGCCTAAGCCAGGTATACCCATCTATCGACCAGCCTTAAGGGGAAGATGAACAGCTGGGTTGGGTGTAGGCCAACTGCCACGCCTTAGATTCGAACTCATGCAGGTCCAATCCCGGGCTGGCCCGTGGAATCATGGTTAGTAATGATAACCACTACACCACAGAGGCCCATTCGTGTGTGTGTGTGTGTGTGTGTGCACTGGGGAATAGGTTAAGGGAAGGAGGATTATGTGTGTGTGTGTGTGAGTCCAGCTTGGTCTGGACCACCTCCCTTCTGACCCCCAGCCCCTCGTGAACACCTCCAGCAGGCCCTACGCACCTCCACAGCCGTCCGTGTGTACGCCCTCTGGTTTGGGCACTCTGCTGGAAGTCAGGGTCTGACTGTGGTGTGGGCTGCCTTATGCTGAGTCAGTAGTTAGTTACATTACCTCCAGGTGGTGTATGGCTGTTGACTGCGGTGTTAATCATACGTTCCATAATGTCTTTTAGAATGGTATTCTTTACTGAATGTCTCAGGTAAGAAATAATCACAGTTTCACTTCACATAAGCCCACGTATAGATGACGCAATTAGTGTCCCTTAGGCAGAGAATGTTTTGATAAATTCTTCATATTTCTCATCAAGGACGTCATGGCTCCGTAAGTTAAGCAGGAAAAATGATTAGCCTGTCATGTGTGTGATTTATTTTGATTTATCCTCATTGTCTGGTGATTTATTTCACCCATTGGGGACATATTAGGATATGGTGGTTGGGCCGTAATTGTTCACCGTAACTAAGGGTGTGGTAGCTATGCTGTGTGCCATTCACCTTAACCTAGGGTGTGGTAGCTATGCTATGCCAGTCTACCCAAGTAAGGGTGTAGGAGTTCTGCTCTTCAAAATCATCCTCTCCCTTGTTCACAACATAGCTGTGGTTGCTGTCCATATCTGTGCCACTGGGAAGGTAATTATCTCTAAGGATGATGAATGGGTGGATTTGCGATGCTCATACGGGGTGGACACTTTTCACTGTGGTAGGGACGTGTATAGCCATCCATTCACCTAGTCTCCCCTACACCGTTTGCGAAGAAGCCGAGAAAAAGAACTACTCCGCTTGCATGAACTGTTATACCACGACAGTGAAACATCTGAAAACGATAGTATGACCTTTGAGCTCGAGGTTGCGGCTTATAAGCACAACGGTGCAGCCCTTGAGTACGACGGTGCAGCCCTTCAGCACGACGGTACAACCCTTTAGCACGACGATGCGGCCTTTGAGCATGACGGTACGACTCCTGAGCACAACAGTGCGGTCTCTGAATTGCACGGCGAGACGTTTGGCAGGACCTACTCAGATTTAAGATACCTGCTTGGGTTCGATGCCATCCTGAGAGTTCGTATCTCAGGGTTCGTCACTCGTATGGTTGGTTAGAGATCCTAGCCACCTGGATCAGTATAGGTCTTATTTCACATGATGAGCAGAGATCCTAGCCAGCAAGATAGGCAGAGGTCCTAGCCAGCAAGATGGCTAGATATCCTACCCTGCAGGATGAGCAAAGATCCTGTAATGTGGATACCAGTCATCAGTCCAGCTCGGTACCAGGTGGCAGTAAACCCTCACGCCCCTTCTACCGAGTACCTACCTGCCCACCAGTTCGCCTGGTACTTACCATCTTATCAGACAATAACAAGAAGTTCTGCTATGAACCATATGGCCTCAGAGACTCTTCAAGGCTAGACGCATCATGAACTGACTTCCGTGAAATTGGCTCCGCTTTACTACCCCGGTCCTCTTGCTTGCCTTCGTGTGTGTGTGTGGTGTGCCTTCTGACGCCGGCGTAGCGGCCTGAGCGCACTCAGGGCCTGGAGATGACGTACCTGATAATACTTGTGAATGTTAGGTATATAGGTGTTCTCGGACTCCACCTGCTCCAGGTTACACCTTGAGCGAGTGAAAAGTCTCCTTCGGCGAGCCTGTATTATTGGAAGTATAGTCTCCTCAAAGAACCTCTCGCTCCAAAGGAATCTTATTTCCATGCTACTTGAAGTAGCGCAGCCTTGGGCTCCTGGAGCCTTTAGAAAGGCTCTGGGTAACAACAGGACTTTTTCATAGGAATTAGTCTTGGACTGTTGGAAATGAGATGTTTGAGAACAGTATGTGGTGTGATCTGGTTTCATCGAATAAGTAATGTAAGGGTAAGAGGGATGTGTGGTAATAAAAAGAGTTTGGCTGAGAGAGCAGAAGAGGGTGAGTTGAAATGGTTTGGTCACATGGAGAGAATGAGTGAGGAAAGATTGACAAAGAGGATATATGTGTCAGAGGTGGAGGGAACAAGGAGAAGCGGGAGACCAAATTGGAGGTGGAAGGATGGAGTGAAAATGATTTTGAGCGATCGGGGCCTGAACATACCGGAGGGTGAGAGGCGTGCAAGGAATAGAGTGAATTGGAACGATGTGGTATACCGGGGTCGACGTGCTGTCAATGGACTGAACCAGGGCATGTGAAACGTATGGGGTAAACCATTGAAAGGTCTGTGGGGCCTGGATGTGGAAAGGGAGCTGTGGTTTCGGTGCATTACACATGACAGCTATAGACTGAGTGTGAACGAATTTGGCCTTTTTTTGTTTGTTTTCCTGGTGCTACCTGGCTGAAGCAGGGGGTAGCGATGCTATTTCCTGTGGGGCGGGGTGGCGCCAGGAATGGATGAAGGCAAGCAAGTATGGATATGTACATATGTATATATGTATGTCTGTGTATATGTATATATATGTATATATGTGTATATGTTGATGCGTATATGTATATGTATGTATATGTGCGTGTATGGGCGTTTATGTATATATATATATATATATATATATATATATATATATATATATATATATATATATATATATATATTATGTATATGTGTATATGAGTGGATGGGCCATTCTTCATCTGGCGCCACCTCGCTGACGCGGGAAACAGCGATTAAGTATTATCATAATAATGATAATGATATATATATATATATATATATATATATATATATATATATATATATATATATATATATATATATATATATATATATATATATATATATTCACCATTTCCCGTGTTAACGAGGTAGCGTGAAGAACATATGACTGTGCCCCAGAGGGAAAAATCCTCACGCAGCCTACCTATCTGTTCCTTCTTTTGGGAAAGTATAACTGGAGGGGAGGATATCCAGCCCTCCCCACTCCCACTCTCTTAAGTCGCCTTCTACGACACGCAGGGAATACGTGGGAAGTATTCTTTCTATTGTATCCCCAGGATGATATATATATATATATATATATATATATATATATATATATATATATATATATATATATATATATATATATATATATATATATATAGGGTCCACCAAAAGATGTAAAGATGTGTAGGAATCTCATATTTTTCTTTTTCTTAAGTATGAACGTAAAAAAGTTTTTCTAACTACAGAAACACACACATCAAAAACCATATTTATTGTAAGCATTACGTAAGGCCATAATGTCTGGTCGGTACCCACCAGCATTAGGTGCCTCACACAGGCGCCCTTAATGATTACCACTCTCCATTCATAGAGGATCGAAGCTTCAGGCCTTATGGTATTAGTTTCCGTTCTTGTGTTATCTTTCACGATGCTCTCGCCTTCGAAGGTTGTTGATGATGTATGATTGTGGTGGTGCATGATCTTTGTGATGTATGATTGTGGTGGTGCATGATCTTGGTGATGTATGATTGTGGTGGTACATGATCTTAGTGATGTATGATTGTGGTGGTACATGATCTTTGTGATGTATGATTGTGGTGGTGCATGATCTTGGTGATGTATGATTGTGGTGGTGCATGATCTTTGTGATGTATGAGTGTGGTGGTGCATGATCTTAGTGATGTATGATTGTGGTGGTGCATGATCTTTGTGATGTATGATTGTGGTGGTGCATGATCTTGGTGATGTATGATTGTGGTGGTGCATGATCTTGGTGATGTATGATTGTGGTGGTGCATGATCTTAGTGATGTATGATTGTGGTGGTGCATGATCTTGGTGATATATGATTCTGGTAGTGCATAATCTAACTGATGTATGATTGTGGTGGTACATTGGTACATAATCTTGATGATGTATGATTGTGGTGGTGCATGATCTTGGTGGTGTATGATTGTGGTGGTGCATGATCTTGGTGGTGTATGATTGTGGTGGTGCATGATCTTGGTGGTGTATGATTGTGATGGTGCATGATCTTGGTGGTGTATGATTGTGGTGGTGCATGATCTTTGTGATGTATGATTGTGGTGGTGCATGATCTTTGTGATGTATGATTGTGGTGGTGCATGATCTTGGTGATGTATGATTGTGTTGGTACATGATCTTGGTGATGTATGATTGTGGTGGTGCATGATCTTGGTGATATATGATTCTGGTAGTGCATAATCTAACTGATGTATGATTGTGGTGGTACATTGGTACATAATCTTGATGATGTATGATTGTGGTGGTGCATGATCTTGGTGATGTATGATTGTGGTGGTGCATGATCTTTGTGATGTATGATTGTGGTGGTGCATGATCTTAGTGATGTATGATTTTGATTGTGCATGATCTTTGTGATGTATGATTGTGGTGGTGCATGATCTTTGTGATGTATGATTGTGGTGGTGCATGATCTTGGTAATATATGATTGTAGTGGTGCATGATCTTGGTGATGTACGATTGTGGTGGTGCATGATCTTGGTGGTGTATGATTGTGGTGGTGCATGATCTTGGTGGTGTATGATTGTGATGGTGCATGATCTTGGTGGTGTATGATTGTGGTGGTGCATGATCTTTGTGATGTATGATTGTGGTGGTGCATGATCTTTGTGATGTATGATTGTGGTGGTGCATGATCTTGATACTGTATGATTGTGGTGGTGCATGATCTTTGTGATGTATGATTGTGGTGGTGCATGATCTTGGTGATGTATGATTGTGTTGGTACATGATCTTGGTGATATATGATTGTGGTGGTACATGATCTTGGTGATGTATGATTTTGATTGTGCATGATCTTTGTGATGTATGATTGTGGTGGTGCATGATCTTAGTGATGTATGATTGTGGTGGTGCATGATCTTAGTGATGTATGATTTTGATTGTGCATGATCTTTGTGATGTATGATTGTGGTGGTGCATGATCTTGGTGATGTATGATTGTGGTGGTGCATGATCTTGGTGGTGTATGATTGTGATGGTGCATGATCTTGGTGATGTATGATTGTGGTGGTGCATGATCTTGGTGATGTATGATTGTAGTGGTGCATGATCTTGATAATGTATGATTGTGGTGGTGCATGATCTTGGTGATGTATGATTGTGGTGGTGCATGATCTTGATAATGTATGATTGTGGTGGTGCATGATCTTGATAATGTATGATTGTGGTGGTGCATGATCTTGGTGATGTATGATTGTGGTGGTGCGTGATCTTGGTAATGTATCATTGTGGTGGTGTATGATGTTGACGACAGATGTTCTTGGTGATATATGATCCTGATAGTAAGGATGATAAAACGGAAAAAGAATAAAGAAAGGAAAGTATTTACGAATTTTGGAGGGAGTGTAAAACCTATCTTTTAAAATGTGACTGATCTTAGGTATTGAGAAAAACATGAGAAGGTAGAGAGTTCCAAAGTTTGGAGGTGTAGGGAAAGAAACAGTTATCAAAACGGCCCACCCTCGAGTTGCCAACCTTGATGATGAATTATTCTGGTTGTTAGTGTGTATTTTGGTGGTGGGTAATCATGTTTGTTTATCATCATGATTTAGAATGTCGGTGTTGTATGACACTCACGTCGTATGATTCTCGTAGTGTATAAAGTTGACGTATGACGTATGAACCCGATATCTTGTGATTTTATGATCCTGGTAGTTTAAGTCCCCCTTATTGTATGACTTGTTGTATGATCGTAGTGTTTTATAATATTGTTGTATGATTAGGGTGTTGTATGATCGTAGCGCCGAATCATCCTGACGTCACCCTAGGGTTGAATGATTCTGGTGGTGTATAATTGTGGTTGTGTATGATCCTTTATCTTTATGATCCTTGTGTTGTATGATCGTGTTACTGTATAATCTTGGATATAGTGGTGATGTATGAACACAGGAGTGTATGATGATGGCATGACTGTGTTGCACGTGTCATTAAAGACCCATCTCCCCATGTACGATTGTAATGATTCGTGATAAAAGGAGGGCATGGACGTAGGTGACTCTTAAAATCAGCTCATCCCCAGAGCAGCCTCTCCCAACTATTTACCTTGATTACCTAATCACTGAACCTCGTTGAACCGTCGATTATCAAGTAGATTTATTATCGTTATCTTCTGAGGCAAATGACCCATAAGCCAGCGTACTGTGAGGTCAGGTAACTCTTAGGGGTAGAAACTCTCAGGCTGACGAACCTTTGAGATCCTGTGACTTGCAGACTTTCACGTTCTCAGTCCAGCTACCTGACAGGCCTCCCTAATCCTTACCTAAAACATGTTATTCCCTGAGTTAGGTAACCCTAGAGAATCCTTACCCAGACCATTGTTAATTCCTAGATTGGATAATCCTAAGGAATCCATACTCTGGACATATTATTCCCTGGATTAGGTAACACGAAGGACTCCTTACCCAAGACATGTTAATCCCTGGATTAGATAAATCTAAAGTTAGTTAACCTCATACTAGGCAACGTAAGATTACAGCATATAAACTTTCGACTCAGTGAAGCTTATGCCATCTTATGTCCATCTATCTAACTCCAGACTAGCGGGCAGACAAAGGAATTATCCCCACACCTTCTATTTCCCAGAATACCTAACCCCCAAACGCAGATAGCATGAGACTTGCTGGCACGTGAACTTCTGTGAAATTGTCACTCCGGGTCAAACCTCCAAAAGCTAACTCCAAGACTGGGTAACTGCTGGCCGGCCAACATCCGGACAAATTATCATACACGTCAAGTGATCTAGAAACTTTGTAAAAGCATTGGCCGAAAACCTCCCCTTTATAGACTTTCCTCCCTCCATGTCTATCGTGCCTTGAATGCTGGTTATAGACCAGCTGACCAACACACCAGCGACCTATCAGACTAATTAACCCTCACAGCAGTAGACCCCCTAGACCCAAACCTACATACCATCTATCCTCGGACCTTGGAAACAGCACCACTCAATTCTAGCTAAATCTTTGGCTTGCAAACCCCGAAGTAACCTCATCAACTATGTCTGTAGGTAATCGAAGTACAGAGGACTTCGATACCATGTTCTCAAAGCTCACCAGCAATGTGGGCCTTCATATCTTTTGGCCAGTTAACCCCAGCAAACCACTCATCCTATCCCGACTAACCTCAGCTTTAGAGGAACTTTACATGTAGGAGTCAGTTAAGCCTAAAGTAACCTTCACTTAACCCCAGCCGACGGATCTTCGTGGCTGGAGATCGTCCAACCCTCGCCTGAGTCCAAGCTAACCCCAAGCGAAAGCGACGCCGCCTAACCTCAAAGTCAGCAAACCCCTTCACTTTAAACCCGACCAGCCCCAGCTGAGTACAGCTCCATACTTTATGAATCATCAAACCTCAGCTACACCTTGTGAGCGAGGCTAAGCAGGCCTGTCTGTTGAGGCGGTAGCCAGCGTCCCTCCTACCCTGGCCAAACGGACGCCAGCCAAGCGGGCCTCCATACCTGGGTCGCGGCGTGGGAGAGGAAATAATTGATTAACACGTGAATGGAGAGAATCAACACGGGTCTGGCCCGTGTTGACTCTGTCTCTACCCCGCCGAAGGGTTACCCGCCCCAGGGGGTGGGGGAATAATGTAAATAATTGTCCTCTTTTTGTTCATTCTGGATATTTGAGCTCGGTCTCTACGGCAACGTTCTGTTTCCTTGTTACTACGTGTTTCTAGTCTAGATACAACGTAAGGTTTCAGTTGCTCCCGTTCCCTTTTATTGCCTAGTAGTTTTAGACACGATCCCGGTAGCTTATGAGAATGGCTCTGACGTAGCCTTGTGTAAGGGCGAGGTACATGGAATGATTTTAGTCTCCCTCTAGGACTTTGGGATCGTTTAAACGCTTGACGGAGTTCCAGCGTGATTTTTTTTTCTTTTTTTTTTCAGTGTGTTGGTTCTGGGGCTGGCGTCGAAGCTTCACTCATCTGGAACATCCAAGAAAACACGATCTGTCCGATTTCTGGAGACGGCTTATATTTTTGTCTGGAAATTTCGCGTTGCTGACGTTATTTCTCTCCCGCGTCCGATTGTCCTTTGTCCTCTGTCCATCATTCTGTCTGTCATTACGTCCGTCGGTCCGTTAAGGCCCGTCCGTGATTCTGGCCAGTTTGTCGTGAGTTACCCCCTCCGTCATGACGTGATCTGTTTTTCTTTAGGGTTCCCCTTTTCTGTTGCCGGGTAAACTCAGTATAGTTCTCGATTTAGTGGACACCTTGGCGATATGATTGGCTCCTCTCTCTCTCTCTCTCTCTCTCTCTCTCTCTCTCTCTCTCTCTCTCTCTCTCTCTCTCTCTTTGGGCTTTGAGTCTACGTTGAGTGAACAGAAACTGTACGTGGCGTGGCGGTTATGGATGGATGGTAACGAGATGAGTGAGCCAGTAGTACCTTCTTAACCCGGATTCCTGCCTACGACAGAGAGAAGAAAGTACCATAACCTGATCCTCTGCTTTTTGATCCTGGCACATGAGTTTCCCTGTAGTGTACTGATGTAGTACAGGGTTGGATGTAGTATGGCATAGGTGTAGTGTGGGCTGGGTGTAGTACAGGGCTGGGTGTAGTACAGGGCTGGGTGTAGTACAGGGCTGGGTGTAGTATGGGCTGGGTGTAGTATGGGCTGGGTGTAGTATAGGACAGAGTGTAGTACAGGGTGTAGTGCAGAACTGGATGAAGTATGGGCTAGGTGTAGTACAGGACTGGGTGTAGTACAGGACTGGGTGAAGTATGGGCTGGGTGTAGTACAGGACCGGGTGTAGTACAGGGCTGGGTGTAGTGCAGGGTTGGGTTTAGTATGGGCTGGGTGTAGTACAGGACTGGGTGTAGTACAGGACCGGGTGTAGTGCAGGGTTGGGTGAAGTATGGGCTGGGTGTAGTACAGGACTGGGTGTAGTACAGGACCGGGTGTAGTGCAGGGTTGGGTGAAGTATGGGCTGGGTGTAGTACAGGACTGGGTGTAGTACAGGACCGGGTGTAGTGCAGGGTTGGGTGAAGTATGGGCTGGGTGTAGTACAGGACTGGGTGTAGTACAGGACCGGGTGTAGTGCAGGGTTGGGTGAAGTATGGGCTGGGTGTAGGACAGGACTGGGTGTAGTACAGGGCTGGGTGTAGTGCAGGGTTGGGTGAAGTATGGGCTGGGTGTAGTACAGGACTGGGTGTAGTATGGGCTGGGTGTAGTACAGGACCGGGTGTAGTGCAGGGTTGGGTGAAGTATGGGCTGGGTGTAGTACAGGACTGGGTGTAGTTCAGGGCCGTGAATCATAACAATCACCAACTCTGGCTGAAAATTACATCCTTTGAAAAAAAATAATTAGGAAATGATCTAGTGATGATGTATGCTTAGATAAATTACATGAAACAGAAAATGACAGATATCTATGAAATTCGTACACAAAAAAGAAAATATATGAACTGACTTTTCCAAAGCGTTTGTTAACCCCGTTCGGTTATTTTCAGTCGGATAGAACCATCGTGGGGAACTCAACCGTTTGAAATTATCATCTGGAAAAAAAAAGAAAAAAGGAAACATAATTCGGCATAATTTATCTCTGTCGGGTCAACTTCACCTCTTGTATTGCGAGAGAAAACTAAAATCGTCCTCTTGTAAAAAGACTTCGAAGTATTAAGAAAACACCAGAAAGAGTTACTGGTGGGTGCCAAGAGGTGGGAAAAATTCCTTATCGTGGCTATGGAGTCAACGTGGTGGAGTGAAGGCGGGCGGGCGGGCGAGGGAGGGAGGGAAAAAAACTGATAAATAGCTTTGGATTAAGCTGTCATCCGATTACACGAGGATTGGCTTCCCTCGCCTGCTTGTTCCACCCCTACCCCGGCTCCCGCCAGATGGTCAAGAAAAGATTTATGTTCGCCACAACAGTCATATATATATATATATATATATATATATATATATATATATATATATATATATATATATATATATATATATATATATGTTCAAATAGACGCACGTACTGAAGGTGATACTCGATTCGTCTAACACTGTCTAACATGCCTTTTACAAGACATACGAGCTCAAGGTTACCATTCATACATGAGATGTGACACATCAATACACACACACGTCACCAGCGGAGAGAGGAAGAAAAGAATGTATGATTCAGCAGGTATACAGGATATGCAAGGATGAATACCCATGAAGAAGATTAACTTGCAAGGTTTTATCAACACATGTGACACGAGATGACATTGCATTGTGAGGTGTATATGCACATATGTACACAACTTACATGTATACTATTAGACGAACATGCAAATACGCACACACACATGTATGAATAAACACACCACATTCAGACAGACGGACAGTGTGCGTCATGGCCGTCGTCCCTCGTCATGCACGTCATGACCCAGCAGCAGCCAATTATACAGCACGATGCATGGTTGATATTACGAGACCCCCGTCATGTTGTTTGGAGACGTGTGGTCGATTGCCACATAGGTAATAGTGAGTGACATTAGACATTGTAGTTCCTGGTTGGTAGACCCAAAGTATTCCGTGAGGATCCATGTTTATGGTCTCGTGTCTACGAAAAGATAAGAGACTTGTGTCAGTTCTACTAGATTGATGTAGGGTTAGAATGTGAGCGTAAAGGATCAACGGAGAATTGAGGTATTTGGTTTTCTGTGTAGCTATAGGAGCCATGTGGTGCATAGGACCCTTTGGGGAAGGTGGTACAACCCTTCAGCACGAAGGTATGATCCTTGAGCACGACGGTACGACTCTTCAACACGAAGGTATGATTTTTGTCTTAATAGGTTGGTCAGAGGAGAGGAGGAAGCGGTGGGACAGGGTAAGGGATAGTTTGAAACGGAATAGAAGGATGAAGTGTGTCCAGGTGTCTGGTGTAAGTTTCTGATGCGTGTGGGTGATTTTCTGGAAGAGTGTTTTTGGTGCCTTATTTATATCCCCCCCCCACCTGGCAGACTTGGGGAGTGTGTGTGTATAGTTATGTTGTTCTTTCGGTTGTGGTAGTGGATGTACTAAGATCAGCTAAACTTCATTCACCGTGTGCATCGATGGATGGGCTGGAGCTTCTCTGACTGCTTTGATGTTTCGAGGGAACTATGGGTGTTCCATGCTCGTCCCGTTTGTCGAGGTATCGGCTTTGTCTGTAGTTTGTGTCATCGATGTCTTGAAGTCTCTGCTGCTTCTCTTCGATAAAAACCTGACTGGTTTAATATTGTAACGTTTTGTTGAATCGTAGAGCCTTCAGCTGTATCCTCCGTCACTTGAGCAAGCGTTATTTGGAGGCGAGGAACACTGGTATAGGAGAGTAGATTAGGATAGGTATTATCATGGCTTTGACCAAATGTAATGTCTGGTTCTCCGGGAGGTGCCATGGTCTGTACAGACTGGTCAGGGTCGCCTCTCCTTGTGAGGATCTCTTGTTGATTACGATCTGTTTTCAAACCTTGTGTTGTCGCTGTGAGACTCAGGACTTTGTAGCCTCTCAGGTGCGCTATCTTGTTTTCCCTCTATGATTATAGCGTTGCGTTTCATTCTTCCTCGCGCCAGTATAGCAAATTTTTTCATTATTTTGTCTTCTGTTCACCGAGTTTTGCAGTGTAACCTCACACACCTTGAAGAGAGCAGTTCCTTTCGTAGCACCTCTGGTGACCTCTGTCATAGTTGTTCTAAGGGACATTCAGAGCAGATCTGGGTGGTGTCTTAGGAAACGTCGTTCCCTTAGCAGTTCCCACCCCTGGACACTAGCTCCGCTTCGTCCAAACCCCTCATGGATACTGAAGTCATGAGATACGACTCAGGGAATGATAGTAGTGAGAGATT
>NC_092244.1:17551381-17568881 GCF_036320965.1 Panulirus ornatus | reverse complement strand
TCAAAGGTCGGTCCACAGGCTACCCAGCTGTTCATCTTCCCATAGAGATTGGTCCATAGAATAAGTACCTTGCTTATGCTAGAATATATATATATATATATATATATATATATATATATATATATATATATATATATGTATATATATATATATATATATATATATATATATATATATATTATCCCTGGGGATAGGGGATTAAGAATACTTCCCACGTATTCCCTGCGTGTCGTAGAAGGCGACTAAAAGGGGAGGGAGCGGGGGGCTGGAAATCCTCCCCTCTCGTTTTTTTTTTTAATTTTCCAAAAGAAGGAACAGAGGGGGCCAGGTGAGGATATTCCAAAAAAGGCACAGTCCTCTGTTCTTAACGCTACCTCGCTAACGCGGGAAATGGCGAATAGTTTGAAAAAAAAAAAATATGTATATATATATAGTGTTAACAAGGTGGTCATGGTTATGGTACTAAATCAACTGTGCCATCCCAGCTGACATATGAAAAAGAAATCGTAGACGGATGCAGTATATCCTCGCGCTTTCTGTTTCTCCCCATAATTATCACTGTTGATCTGAACAAATACAGTACTTTGCATGCATGGCGTCACTTCAGTAACGAAAAAATAACAAAAATGCTGATGTTTTTACTAATATCCCCTTAATTGTTGTCATTATAGTCGTTCTCATTACAAGTCTTACCACCTTTAGTGGTCATTCCACTCGTGTCGTTATCGCAACAGAAATACTGACGAGGACGTCGAATAACGTACTGACAATATTGTTATCCCCGACGTTGCCACACACACACACACACACACACACACACCTCCTCCCTTGTGGTCACAACCTTAAAGTGGCACCCGTGACGTGGCCTGTGACGCGAGTTTGTTCATGTTTGGTTGACTGACTTCAAGTGTTGAGTCAATAATGGTCTCATCTGCAACTGTTTAGCTTTATTTTTTATGTTATGATTCAATGTACAGGAACTGTTACGTTATTAGAACGTCAATGTAAGACAGAGAAACTTGGAGGTGTATATTTGATTTGTGACGGGGATTTACAGACTGTAATTTGTTCTCCTGTAACGATGTAATGCATTACATGTACCTCAGTACATGTACACTACCTACACTCGAGTAGTACGTAGGTGACGATGTAATACATTAGCAATACAAGCCATTGATCAGGTCACGACTTATTGTGTTACTTGTACTCAAACATCACTGATATGGCAACAGAAGTTATCAGCTACGTGTAGGTGGCATTCAATCTATGCCTCACTCGTGGGTGGAAAAATATCAGATAACAGTATATCAGGTATACTCAGATATATTATGACAGTGACGACAAACTCTATAGATATACGAAGCTCACCAGCTGTCACACCTACCACCACAACACGACGCCTAACCACAGCTATTTAGCTTCCCTGCAACCTCAAGATGGAAGTCGTTATGAGCGAATTTTCTCTGCCGAATCCCTAACAATACCGAGTACAAATTGAACAAAAAATGCCGGAATCCCAAATGTCATCGTGGGTATTGGTCACATATAATGGGGTTGGCAGATCAACGCTCGCACAGACGCGCCCGATCCTTCACATGTCTTCGTTCATTTTCTTGCACTTCCTCGTCAAGTGATCGTCGTCGCTGCGCTGAGGTTGCGTGAGAATGATCGATCTTCGTCTGTGCATTTATTTCAGGTATATTTTTCATAGAATATATGATTTTTTTTTTTTTTAATGATTTGGACTGGAAGTTGTGTATATGCTGGAGGGGAAAATCGTTGGTGAGGGAAAAGAGGTTGGGGAAGAATTGGTGGCGCGCTGTGAGCGGTGATGGTGGTGGCGGTGGTAAGGGAGGGAGGAAGGGGGGGGGGGGGAGCAGAGCTAGCCTCCCCCCCGTCCTAACCCCCCCCCCCCCATCACAGGATCACTTCTATACACAGAATTGAAATCCCTGCCACCCTTGTAAAGTGCTGAGTCACACCGCCATGACTGAATGCGTCTCTGGGAGATCCATTCCTTCTGCTTATCTATTATCAAGTATTTAAAAGGACTAGAGTGACGTCAATTAGAAAAATTTTGTCTGTTTTTCCCCCCTTGATGTTACCTGAAAGAGGCAGGGAGGAAGAGGAGATGCGTCTGGACGATAAAGATATCAAAATGTTACTGATGGATTCGATGCGCTGGTCAACCCTTTGACAAGTATCGACAGCCTTTGTTGTGACCTGAAAAATTATCGTACTCTTTTTTTCGAATGGTCCTTGGCTCCCTCCCAGCGCTGGCTGCAGATGTCGTCGCCTCACACCACCACACATGGCAACCCAACATTTGAATAGAGTCATTTTGTCAGATGTTTTGCCATGGGTACACCTACGGACGGACGGTCGTCGGCTATATGATGCGCCAGAACTATTCATTCTCATGGAATTCACCATCTTGGAAATCACCTATAAGGAAGGTGAGCGAAAAGTATTGAGGAGTTGAACGGTACAAAAGAGGAGAGGGAACATCGCCCCGAAGAAAGGATTACGCTCGTGAAGGTGGAATAAAGTTTTCAATCTTATTTGTGTTTACCGAATGACAAATCATGATTGCTTGCTGAAAAGAGGAGATAAAAGTCACTAAGAATCGCAACTAATACAATGTGTGTCCTCAGGGGCCGCCGTCCCTGGACCACAATGGTCGAGCACATAATTGGAAAAGGAATAAAGGGGTACGCACGGAGATAAATAAAGGTGGGAGGGACAGTTTGGGTCCGGGAAGTGAATATTAGAGGCAATTGGACTCCAGCCGTCGGAAATATACGGAACTTATAGATTATCCCAAAGTTGTTTGCAATAAGGAAAGACCAACACAGCTTTCCCACGTCATTGAAGAACATGTCAGTAGATAATGGTTCATCGTAAACATATGATTAATCTGTAGTAGATTCCTCTCAGCTCGGGTGTAAGACGGTAGAGGCTACAGCATTTCCTCGCTCTACCTGGACGGATTATAGACAAACAAGACGTAAGATATGTGAGTCGTGTTACCAGCAGGTGTGTGGGCGGTGACCCCCAGGGTGGTGGATGTGTCATGTGTGTGTGTGTGTGTGTGTGTGTGTGTGTCCCCTCCCCTCACCACTCTAACACTGGCCCAGGTGACGGTATGACGTCTGCCTCCACCACACCACCCGCCACCCGCTAACGATAGGTGGTGAAGAAGGGTTGATATTCGCCGGGTCTTTGCTTAGGAAGAAGGGCCTCCCCTCCTAGTCTTTAGATGGCTAAATCCTCCTTTGATCTCCCTCCTTCCCCCATTTTCTAACGAGAGGGGCGGTGGAGGTCGTAATGCTGATGATATAATGGCTTTGGCTCTAATGGTGGTGGTAATACGGGTGGTCACACGGGGTGGGAGATTATGTGGTGGTGGTTGTGTACGATGGTGGAGGTGTGACGGATTCAGAGACGCAGGGTGCGATAGTGTTGGAGTTGGTGGTGTTAATAGGGCGCAGAGTTGGAGATATTGGTGGAGATTCGTTGGTGGTGATGGCGTGGTGGCAAAATCAGTAACTGCGTTGGTCGAGGTGGTGGAGAAGTGGGTGAAGGTGGTGTTGTAGCAACGGCTATGATGGTGGTGATGGTGAAGGCCGTGATGGTGCTCGCGGTAGTGATGATGGTAGTTATTATGGTAGTCACTAAACTGAGAGTTGTTAGAAGTGACGGTTGTGTTATACGTGATCAGTTATGTTGGTGATGACGTTGCTGGTTGTGGTTATGGTCCTGATGGTGCTAGTTAGGGTAAGGGAGCTGGCAGTACGGTTTCTATCGTGTTGATGGTGATGGCTGGAGTTTGTTTTTTAGGTGATAGTGATGGTGATGATGACTGTAGCTGTGGTTGAGTGGAGGTACTATTGATGGTGATGATGGTGATGATGATGATGATGATGATGATGGTGGTGATGACACGAGTGATACTGAGGACTGCTGGGATGGTGATGATGGTGACTTTGGTGAAATTGTGGACTTTTGGGATGGTGACGATGACGCTTGTGCTAATAGTAGCCGTGGTGATGATAGTGATCATGGTTGTGACTGGCGCAATAGTGATGATGATGGTGATAGTTAAGAGATTTTTTTTGCTGGGAACTGATGGCAGTGTTGATAGTAATGATGGTCTGTGGTGAAAATGATGTGGACGTGGAATTTCTTATGGCACTTAGTATGAAATTTGTAGTAATGATGATGATGATGGTGATAAAGATGGTGATACTTGTGGTGATTATGGCACTGATAGTTATGATGATGTTAGTGGTGGTTGGTGAGAGATGTGGTGATCACAGTATGGTGAATACAGTATAGTGGTGACGGGATAGAGTTGATAAATGATATATGTTGTGGTGACGGAATAGAAGTATTGATAAGTGGATTGGAGACGGGATTAATTATGATGGTTATAGGAGAGGCAGTTCTAGTAGTAATGGTGAGTGTGGTGTTGATATTAATGATTACCCATTTGTACTGTGCTGGGGAGGGTGTTCTAGACTGATGGGGCCCCATCCACTGAACAGTCTCTACTTATCATATGACCCAGTACATTCCTGGATGTTGTCAGTGTTGACAATTTATAACTCAGTTTACTTCAGTCATCAACTTGTCCTATTATAAAAGCATTTCTTTACATCTTTTCTTTGCCTAATTTCATGTCAGCTTCTGGTTGTCCTGTGCGTTGCAGCTTTCGAACAAATGTTCACTGTTGACGTCATCAAACAGGTTTAAAAATTTCATACGTTGTGATCGTTACCCCTTACTCTTCTCTCTTCCATGGTGGACCCATGGTGGACATATTTATGGCCTCTAACCCGTCGCTGTAACTCAGTCTCTTAATTCTGGAACCATCTTTGTTGCCCTTCTCTGGACCTTCTCTATGAGTTCTTTATGCCAGTTTAAGTGTGGTGACCAAAGCTTGAGAAGCATATCCTAGCTTTGGTCTAACCCAACATGTGACCAGTGTGCCGAACGTCAACTTAGCCATGTCTTTGAATGCAGTTCTATTATTGGCTAGAAGGCAGTTTGTCTCCTTTACATTTCTCCTGAGATGGGCTTTGGCGACATGTTAGGTACAATGTCGACACCCAAGTCCCTCTTACACACAGATTCCTACAGCTTACATATCGACTTATATTCGTATCGAGACCTTCTCTCACTGTGTACCTTCCTCGTTACTTTGGATTTACTGTAGACGAATTTCATCGACCATGTATCTGAATAAATCTGAGTTATATCTTGGTCGACTTGTAAGTTGGTGTAATCCTCCTCGCGCTATATTTCTTTCATGACTTTGGCATCATCAGCAAACTTTATCAGGTATGAGTTTAATTCCTCTGGTAAGTCGTTAACATAGACCAAGATGTTCCTTTGACATAATTTTCTTTCTGTTTTACTAAGGCACTTTCTATTTCAATCATCGAAGGAGTCTCCGCTTTATTCATGCCTGAAGATCCATTTTCTTTATTAGCCTCCCATGTGGGACAGCATCAAACGCTCTCAGGCAGTCTAGGTACTGAAGACTGCACCCGACTTCTCTTTTGTCGGTTATGGAACTCGCTCTCTCATAGAAGCCTAAGAGATTTATACACGACCTCCTTTCTAGCTTTGGTAGTTTCTCATAAATATTTCCTCATCCTTTCATTTCCTAATTATCTTCCCCAGTAGCTTACAAACCACAATTGCCATAAAGGCTGGTTAGCGCAATTTTCCTGTCTCCTTAAAGATAAGTACAACAGCATCCTTACGATCCTCTGGTACTTCACTCTCCTCCAGCGACACCCTGAAGAGCATTTCAGGTGGCTTGGGAAATGCATCTACACACATTTCTTTATCATATACAGAGAAACCTCGACAGGAGTATAAAGGCTGTAATTGGTCAAGGACCTTATTATCCTCTTGTTTCTATGTCATTGGTGTCGGGGAATATAGTGTGTGCCAGTGCAAAACACTTCTGAACTCAGTCATCTCCTGGCATATCCCTACATCATCTACTGAAAGTCTCCCTCTGAGTCTCTGAACCTGATGGACCGTTCTTTAAGGGATATTTCACGATTGATGAATCCTAGTGTGGATTTATATAATCCGCCTTTGTCCATAATAATCTTTACAAAGTTTCTCGGTTCCTCCTTTCTTATCCTACCGTACACGTTATTTGCTTTCTTATATTGTACCTTTTAAATTCTGGCTAGCTGTAATGTCGCCTGTATTCCCCCCACAGTACATTCCTAAGCTCTTTCGCCCTTTTGACCTCTTTTATCGAACCATATCTCTCTCTTTTCTAATCGTCCCTCTGTCTCTACAGCTGAAGATACCCATTTTCTTATTCCTTCATTGTGAATTTCACAGAACCTTCAGCGACGTGTATCGTGTTGCTGAACTCCATTTTCCAATTTATATTCAAATTGTTAATGTTAGGGTTGTGGTGATGGTCTTGGCAGTGGTATGTGATGTGGTAGTTGTGATGGTGATAGTAGCGGTAGGTAAGGGGGAGTTAGGAAAGGTGATGGTGATTTGATGGTGTTGGTTGTGATGAAATAGATAGCTTATCTGTGGCGACTGTTGGTCGCTGTGGTGATGATAGTGGTAGTGGTGGTGCTGGTGTTGGTGATGGTGATGGTGATGGAGAGGATATCTATGTTGACGATGGTGATGATGATGCTAAATGCTCTTTTTTTTTTTTACCACTGATGATGACAGGGGTAAGTCGATGGCTCACTTCGTTCAAGATGGTCGATAATCCCTTGCTGATGACGTTTGTTTTCAAGCCTTGGAGGTTGAATTTTCATCTTATTTTCTATAGAATAAGGAGGTTCGTCTGTCCCGTGATCCTACCATTGTGTTCGTCAGTTCCTGTATAGGCTTATGGACGGCTGTCGGGATCCATGATGTAACATCCTGCGTATTTCTCTCTTTCGCCTTCACAACATTTACGATTATTCAACTTAGTTATATTTATTCAGTAACGAGTGACCTTCTGTGCACTGTGAATGTATGATATTGTAGAATCGTTTCTATAAGCTTAATGAACGTGTGATGCTTTGCTTTTTGAGCGATATGATGGTAGTACTGTAGTAATGCTATCGATCACACACACACACACACACACACACACACACACACACACACACCAACAAGGCAATCAGCACTCACAAGATAATTCTACTTATCCGTCAATTTATACCATGGGTCTGGGCCGGTGGCTGGCTGCCGTCTGCAGAGCCCGACGATAAGGCTGCCTCGGTAATGAACATTGCCAGGTTAATTTCGAGGGGCATCCCCTAGACGGCATGCAAATGTGCCGATGGGCTGCGCGTTATATCATAGGAGGCGAGTAATTAAATATTCTTCCCACGCTAAGGGGGGTTGTCGCTGAGGCTACGACAAGTGGAGGTCATCGTGATAGACAGGGGCAAGCAGTAACTAATCTCATTAATTGGATAGTAACTCAGGGGCCAGAATACTCGAAGACGCTAATAACTGGCCAGCCCGGTAAGGAAGAAGACAGTAATCTCAAGATTAGTTTGGAGATGGTTTCACCAGATGACGTTGACGAAGAGCAGACTCAGCTTGGGTGAAGACTGCGGCCGTGGACGAGAGGCCAGCCAGCACGTTGTTGGGTTGTGTGAGAATACGTACAAACGGTGGAGTGGAAGAGAGTGAATGCTGCTGATAAGACGAGACAGAGAGGATAAGATTTATGCTGAAAGTCAAGATTATACGATGACAATAATCCTCACAATAAGGATCTGTCGATCTATCTGTCTCTATCGTATATGTCGTCCTCCACTGTCCATCAGGTTGGTCCATCTTGTCTCTTCGAAGCACATCTGTCTCTCGGCAGATGACAGTACATACCTTCCAGCGTGCTACTACACATGGTATACAGAATGTCTTACCCTCACCTATCGATCTACTCCCTCCTCATCTCTCCGCTTATCTCACTCACATGCACTCTATGTGTCATCTTCTCTGTATCACATCTCTCCCTGTTTCCATGCAGTCTCATTTCTCAAGTAATAGTTGATTCTTCACACTAATCCTCTCTCCATTAAATACCTTACTAATATCGTAACGACGTTATCCTTTCCTCATACCCCACGTTGAGATTCTTTGCCATCAATGTGCAGTGTCTGTACTTTCCCCAGTCATTCTGGTACAATATGGTCATGCACGTGAGGGCGGGTGAGCCATGGTTCCCAGCATACACCGTCACGCCCCTCAGACCCAGGAGCCACAGTCACAGTCGGCTGCCTGCTCTGCCATAAGTCATTTGCATATTTCCATAATAAGCAGTCCAGTTCTTTCCCAAATGTTCGCAGGTGTTTGAAACTCTAAACTCCCCATCACCATCTCTATGTAAATTAGTCCAACACTAGGTTTGGTTGTAATTTCTACTCGAACAACAACACTTGTCTTTCTACAATATTACAACTTTCCATCCTTACCCACCCATCAATGTGTCCTGACGGTGTACAGGGATCGTGCTGTTTCATTCCCCAGAGTTTGCCGCCTTCATACCACAATCTTCCTCTCGTTTCTTTTCTATCCCTTTTTTTTCAGTTTTGCTCATGATCCAATGTTTCAGATCTGTCTACGCCTCCATCTATTCAGGTAATGAACCCCCATCTATACAGGTAATGAACCCCCATCTATACAGGTAATGAACCCCCATCTATACAGGTAGTGAACCTCCATCTATACAGGTAATGAACCTCCATCTATACAGGTAGTGAACCTCCATTTATACAGGAAATGAACCCCCATCTATACAGGTAGTGAACCTCCATCTATACAGGTTATGAACCCCCATCTATACAGGTAGTGAACCTCCATCTATGCAGGTAGTGAACCTCCATCTATACAGGTAATGAACCCCATCTATACAGGTAGTGAGCCTCCATCTATACAGGTAATGAACCTCCATCTATGCAGGTAATGAACCTCCATCTATACAGGTAATGAACCTCCATCTATACGGATAGTGAACCTCCATCTATACAGGTAATGAACCCCCATCTATACAGGTAGTGAACCTCCATCTTAGATATACAGGTACTGAATGGTACTAGATGGTCTACTTTGGGTGGCTTATCAAATTTCATCTTTCCTTCATCCTTTCTGAAACCTCCTTGTTTATATAAACACCACGGGTTGGATTCGAACCCTGGGAGAGGCATTCGGCTGCCTCGGCCGCGTGTAGGTTAAAAGATACGGTCACCAATTTCCCAATATTTTTCTCAACGTCTTTCTTTCGATACAAAATCCTCCTTGTGTTCACTTCCCGGTGATCACTCCCTCTGGTATTCATACCTAACCTCACCCTTAATCAAGTGGAAGTGTTCGGGTTCGCCCTGGCCACCTCTAACATTCTGTAGTTCTGCAAAATCATCATCCATCTTCCACAAGGTTCCTCTTGGCCTCGATACTGCTCCATCCATCACTCACATCTCTTATCTCTGTCGCCACTCACCCTCGCCCTCTTAATACGGCCTCAGTGAATATCTTTATTTGCTTTCTTCTCTAGACATCATTCATCCTTTTTTTTTTTATCGTTTATTGTAACGTCTTTGGCTCACTATACAGCGGCTGTTTATCTGCTTAGTTCGTCATCTTATGAATAATTTCCCTTGTTGCTGTACCCACCTCCTGTAGTGCCCCCACCCCCTGCTGTAAATGGCTCCATCCCCTTCTGTAGTGCCCCTTCCCCCTGCTGTAAGTGTATCCTCTTCTGTAGTGTTCCACCCCTTGCTGTAGTGTCCCCCTGCTGTAGTGCCTTCAGGCTGTATCCTCATTTGCCACGGCTCTTCTTCCTCTCTGATCACCTTGTTCACTTCTTCATTCCACCACGTAGCACCATCCACTCTCGCTCTCTTCGTCGTCCTCAGAATTAATTTCTTGTACTCCCGTTTTTTCTCCTTTTCGTTCAGTTCACTCTTCTACATTCTATAATGAGAGAATCACTCATCCCTAAACTCATCGCCTCTTCATTTTAATCTACGTTACTTCTTATCTTTTAACTTCAAACTTTTGATTACGCTGTCTATATTGCACTACACCTCACTGTTCATGCGACGCCACTCATGGGTCACTGTGGGAGCACTGCGCACAGTGGGGTGGTCAGCCAAACCCCCCCCCCTAGACTCCTAAGGCCACCGTGGGAGCCACTGTGCACCACCGCTGGACCGTCTGACAACATCCAGGGGCCGCTCTGGGAGAAGTGCTTTACACCACAGGGCGGTCTGACAACCCCAGACTTCTGGGCTACCGTGAGGGCACCCGGGCGCTTGACAGCCTCAAACCTTTGTCCACATCATTGCTACCAACGCTTCTCGTCTCTCATCATCTACAACTGAGCATAACATACGAATACAAAGGAAGGCATAGCGATTGGGAGTGTTCTAGAGGAAGTCAAGAGAGAAGAGCACATCATCGGTAAGAAAGCGAAGAGAAAATATTCCTCAGAAAGTAAATATAGAAAGCATGATGATCTGTGTTCTCCTGCGTCATGTCCACAGGACACTCACACACGTCGGGGTATCATGACTGGTTCCAGGAGCAAAGCAAAGAAATATAAGTAGAAGAGAAATCGATAAATAAACGTAACAGAAACGAATAATCAGATAAGCTGTTGGATCTGTTTGATGTATGCCTTTGATGTATATAAAATCACATATGACACGACGGGCACTGTTTAACCCGAACACAAATACGACACAATATATATACACCAGAATGTATATTATCGTTAAAGTGTTTCCAGACTTCAGTGAAGGAGAGGTCACCAATCGTGTAGATGAGGATGATGGAGCAAATCATGAATAAACCTAAGAACATAGATGGTTTATTGGCTGGTTCTCTCGGCTTTAGACCTGTCTACTGCAAGGATCCTAAAGACCGACAACCGTCATTTTGGAACCACCATTCGAATAGACTTCAGCCCCTTATTCATGCGTTCAAGGTAATTCAAAACCATACAGGCTCTCAGTGCATGTATGGTCTTCACCACCTTAGTGATCAGTTGGATATTTGGGCTTTAGGTTTATTGACTGCCCCGATCATTAAGGTTGTCTTCGTCAAGTTACAACCACCAATGGAAAGATAATGAACACATCTCTCAGGTGTTCAAGATAATTCTAAAATCACATACGTTCTCACTACATACTTTATGGTCCTTGCAGCTTTTTCACGATTGTCTGTCTTATATAGCCCTCCAGAAGTGGGTTAAAATTAGACTGGGTTGTAAATAATATAGGTGACTTTCCTGTTTTATGTGTCACTCGCAGATTCGGGCCCTGCGGGCCTTCGTCTGTTAGCTCCTGCTGAGGGCTGGGGGCCCAAACCAGCTGGCCATTGACCTTTAGGCTCGGGCATACATTGAGGGAACGTTTCCGACAACAACAAACACATGTATTATGTCGGAGAACGGCAGAATTGCACTATTCAAAGGTGTAACTCCCACATTTCCGGTACGACCTTCCTGAACAACAACATATTTTTCTGAGACTATGTCACCCTAGCAGGTAGCGATTTTTATCATACCAGGGAAATGAGTGAGCTAGCGGCAGTTGTATATGGGGATTAGTCATCTTGCGTCTGCTAATTTCCTTAGCGTGTATGCAGACAAAAGACAAACGCGACCGCTTTTTTTTTTCTACTATGGTTTCATTTTTATTCACTGAAGGAAAGCGCTAAGTACGTAGAAATGGGAAGGATTCAAGACAAGTTTCAACATAACTGGATGCTGAATTATGTAGTATATAGTGAATATATATGGAAAATTATAACATTAGGTTCGGAAATACATATACCAGAGGGTTTTTATTTACTTACTGCTCTGCAGGTACGTTAGGGAAAAGGCTGAAGCTCCCACAATCCTTTAACAAAATATTATTTGTATTTTTTTCCCCGCTCTTCAAACCTTGTTATGAAGGGAGCAAAGAGTCGAAGTGACAAGTATAAACGATTGGAAGAATCAGGTGCAAAACGAGTCTGCGTCTAGTAAGTGGCAAGCTGCTTCAACCCATAAGACGTGGGTTAATGCAACATAAACAATATCCATCGTTAAGGGTTGATAATTCTTCATCTGATCTGGATAAATTTCTGATTCGTTGAGACATTCATGCTTCGTATGACTTTGTCTTATGACTGAAAAAATGAAGGAAGAAGAAAAAAAAAAGAAAAGACCTGGCAACGCTGAACTATAAATGCTGAAACCTGTCCAGTCATTGTAGGTAATTGTGATTCCATGAGGATCCGAACCTATTGAAAGGGTATTAAAATCTCTATCTAAACACCTTTGTGATACGTAATTTTTCATACTTAGCCGCTCCATTGACCGTATTGAGCCGAGTGGGATCCAAACGTGCACCAGAAGCGTTTACAAATGAAGGCTATTATTCATATTTCACCAGAGGGATGGGATCTCATTGGCAAGGGACTTGACTCACAAGAGGGTTAAGGCCCTACAGCAAGCTTAAGCACCTCCCAGTATTACTCATGTCCTTTTAGGCGGCCATTATTTAAGATAAACCGGCCGGGGCAAATAGTAAATGTCCGACAACCTGACGCCTCTCGGAATTTTTCGTTGGACACGAAGGAATCAAACCGAATTTTGTAATTCCGTAATTGATCATTAGATACACGATGTTACCTGGAGGCTCTACCACCTGCCGGGTGAGGGCACCTGAAGGTACGCCGCTTGTGACAATAGGTGCTAATTGCTGGAAACTAATACTCACCTGGATGGACAGGTGAATGTGTGAACCTGGCGGTCATTTTTAGGGTCCTAATTATGTTGGGGTTGTGTCCGCCCGCGCCTCAGTGACACGTATACTGCCACGGTCTTCGCTCGATGCCTTTTATAACACGTGATAGGAAATGTATTTGGTATTTCCCAGACCTGTCTTGTGATTGGACATGTCTCTGGTATTTCCCGGACGTATTTTATGTCTGGTAAGGTGTTAAACGTCCTCACGATTGATGGCATGCTAAGAAATGTCTTCAGCTCCTTCATGATAGATGTGATGTTAGGAAATTACAGGTGCCGTGTTAGGAAATGCCTCCAGTTCCGTCACAACAGGTGCAGCTTTAAAGGAAAAGTCTTCCAGTTTCCTCAAGAGGGCTGCAATGCTGGAAAAAAGAGTCTCTTACTCATTCCAGTCCTTCACCTGCCGATGGTCCAGTATTATTAGCTTTCGAGGTTTTCATTGGTTGTAGATAAGGCTTGAGTGGTTGATTCATATGTTTTTATTGGTTACATACCAATTGGTAGTGGGCATCCACAGCCTCTGATTACTTACTGATTTTTATCGCCTGGCCAAAAGAAAAAACGAAGCCCTGGTTAAAAGTAACTTACTGATGATCATTTACAAGATGTACCTGATTAATCATAGTTTTGTTGATGATTATTCGCGATATATAGTTATCTATTTACAAGTTAGTGGTAGTTGTTTTTCACAAGATATGGTTGTTTCTCATTGACTTTCATGTTACAAGATGTATTTATTTATTTATGTTACTAATATTATAAGTTATGGTTGTTGTTCATGAGGAACTGTTGATTATTCCAAAGTTGTGATATCTTATTCTCGAGGTATGGACGATTTATTTACAAGTTGTGATTTGCTATTCATGAGACATTGATGATTAATCACGACTTGTGTTTTGTTATCACTAAACTATTTATGATTATAAGTTGTACTTAGCTATTCGTGTTATTAATGAATCTTCAAAAGATGTACCAGGTTATCCAAGGACTGTCAGTGACTATTCGCTGATTGTAGTCATCTCTTTTGTATGTGATTAATGATTTATCATTTGTAGCACCATTTATAGATCATAGTTATCTTACAGTTTATGGTTGGCTAATCATAAATTCAAGGCCGTCATGTTGAACATTCTTAATTATTGGAAGGTTGTAGATGATTATTCACACATTGTAGCTGGTTATACATAAGTTTTTGATGATAGTTATTCATTTTAAGGAAACTTGCGGTCTGTGAGTGAATATATCGAAAGCGATTTCTGAATGATTCATAGATAGTATAACTGTAAGCGATTTGGGGGGTTATAGATTGTTCATATCTGGTAAATTACCGGCTCCTCGAAGTTATGCATAACCTATTTCTGGTTGTAAATAAAACATGACCTTTTTTCATAGTGACGGATATAGCCACTGGCAAAACATGGCCCAGTCAAGCTCATCTCGGGCGTGAACAGAAGTGAGGATTATGGCTCCTAATATATTTGTAGACCTGGCCCTTAAAGTAGGATAGTCACAGGAAGAGGGAAAGACGAAAGGAGGAAGAGAATTCCACAACTTAGTTGTACGGGGGAAGAAGGGTGCTTCATAACGGCCAATCCCCGGGTGGCCAGTCTCCTCACAGAAACTGTGGGAAACCGGAGCCAGACCCGTGGTTCGGGGATGGAGGACATATGCAGACGGTTCAGGAGGACAGTAGCTAGAAAAATACCTGTAAAATTGAGAGAGAGCAGCAACACCGCGGCGTAGAGAAAGGAAAGGTTGAAGAGAGGTGATGTCAGGAGAAATTAGGGACAGAGACTTTTGATTCCACTCTAGTTAATAGAGAGGTGGAGGAAGAGCTTCTTAGATATGTGAGCAGTTCTCCATACCATGGCGAATAGAACCACTGTAAATTTGAGATAGCTGCTCGCAAGGAAATTATTACGGCAGCTGTGCAACACCCACCAGTTTATGCGATGCAGAACTGTGATGCTGGTTATTTGCCGTTTCCAGGATAGAGTCGGGTACAGGATGATGCCTGACGTGTTTATGTTATTACAGGATTGAAATTTTGTGTCTAGATATTGAATGATTTTTAAAGTGATGGAAAGAAATTGTGTTTTGGCATTAAAATTAATTATGTTACCACTTACTTGTTCTGAGATGCTGCACAGGTCTGAAGTGAGTGGAAATAAGTTCAGCACGAGAAAGAGAACAAGTATTAAAAAGAGGACATGAAAAGTGAGTTGTAGCATGCAAAGTGGAAGCACCAGCATAATGATGAATAAGAGAGGAGGGGAAAAGTCGCTCATTAACGGCCAGAGAGGAAACATACGTTAGGGGAACAAGGAAAAACAGAATTACCAAAGGGAGGGAGTTTAGAGAACAAAGGCGTATGCCAAAATCTGTCAAATGTTTGGAGATATCGAGAGCTATGACAACCAGTTCGGCTAGAATTCATAAAAGAGGAAGACTGAGGGTGACTCACACATGAGAGATGACCAGTAGACCTAGCGCTACACTACTCATAATGATGATCAGGAGGAAGGGAAAGGGATTCAAAACGTTGGAGGTAGTGAGGATTGAGGAGGGTTTCAAAGAGTTTGGAGACGGCTGATGTGAGAGCAGTAGGGTGATAGTTGGAGGGGTTATCGCCTGCGCTGCGCTGAGGAAGAATCTGTGGGATTTGAGACAGAAACGAAACAGGCGAGGAAGGATCTGTGCCAGCTCAGATCCACACTCCTTTAGAACTCGAGGAGGTATGCCATCTGAGCCGTGCGCCTTGTCCACCCGGAGCTGTGGTGGTACAAGGGAGACCCTGAGCGAAGGGAACAATGGGTGTGGCAGAGGTTGAGTGGGAAGATATGGGGGCCGGAGCATTTTAGAGACCGACTCATCCAAAAATGAATTGGGGTAAAATAAGGTACAGCAGAGCGGGTTTATTAGTTGGAGAGTTTGCAGTAGACTGATCAAATCAGAAGAGTGGAGGAAAGGTTGAATTACAGAAATTATTTGGAGGTTTTATAGGACAAGACCCAAAACGATTTGCCAGTAAGAGAGGAGGTAAGGTGAGCACACTTTCTTTTTATTAAGATGTGCTTGATTTTACGAAGAGCAGCTTTGAAATGAGTGACAGCAGAAATTGAAACAAAGCAGATTTCAGGGATGAAACCATGATCGGATCAAACATTACTGGAAGAAGAAGGTCTAAGTAGAAAGATGGTATGTAGGACTCCATCCCAGCCAAGATGACCTCTGCCATGCGTACAGCACAACACGAAGCGTCCCGCCCAGTCAAGCATATACCCGGCCCAGGGAAAGCCACTGAATGAAACCTCGCAGAGATGACTGCCGCACTCTTCCACAGTGCCAGAGTTGGTGTTTGGTGAGGAGGGAGGAAGGGAGGGTGGTATAGAGCGTCGGCATGTCCAGTCTGAAGAGATGAAGATAAGATTATGGTCGGAGGATCTTAAAAAGGGAATAAACAGTGTAATTCAAGTGACGAGAATCAGAAATTGAGAGGAAAAAAATGGTCGAGTGTTCTGGAAGAGCTGTTAAGACGGTCGGGAACACGCGCTTGTTGTTTGAGTATTTGTTCCACGTCGTTAAGGAAGGAGGAGGGAGGGGAAAAAAAGAGGTCTCAGCTTCACTGGGATTGTCACAGGTAGAGCGTAACCAGTTCCTGTGATGTGCATTGAAGTCGACTGCATACAGGACTTCACATCGTGATTGTGAAGGGAGGAGCACTGATTCGTGACTGGTAGTCAGATGGTCGAGAGCTGCACGTCGTTAAGACAGGAAGGAAGGGGAGGGGAGGGTATATGAAACACTAGAGCTAGGTCGTACTGCACGAATCATTACAGCAACGTTATATGGAGGACAAAGATTTTGAGCACGATGGCATCAAAGTCCGGACACTCAAGATCCACGAGACGAGCTTTGAGTTTTGTGAGTTTTTGTATTACAGTTTGTTCAAACGACGTCATCATCAGTTATCAAGTAGTCATCATGGTTCATCTGAAAATCTCTTTGTGTACACAGTCCATCAGAACCATCTGTACTTCATCACAGGTCATTACTTTTTACAGTATGTTATTGATACCTTCAAGTTATCGATCGTTACCTTCAATATATCACTGATCATCCACGTCATCATTACTTATTCAGGTAATGATTCCCAGTCACCTACGTCATCACCACTCAGGTAATGATCCCCAGTCACCTACGTCATCACCACTTACTCAGGTAATGATCCCCAGTCACCTACGTCATCATCACTTACTCAGGTAATGATCCCCAGTCACCTACGTCATCATCACTTACTCAGGTAATGATCCCCAGTCACCTACGTCATCACCACTCAGGTAATGATCCCCAGTCACCTACGTCATCACCACTCAGGTAATGATCCCCAGTCACCTACATCATCATCACTTACTCAGGTAATGATCCCCAGTCACCTACGTCATCACCACTTACTCAGGTAATGATCCCCAGTCACCTACGTCATCACCACTCAGGTAATGATCCCCAGTCACCTACGTCATCACCACTCAGGTAATGATCCCCAGTCACCTACGTCATCATCACTTACTCAGGTAATGATCCCCAGTCACCTACGTCATCACCACTTACTCAGGTAATGATCTCCAGTCACCTACGTCATCACCACTCAGGTAATGATCCCCACTCACCTACGTCATCATCACTTACTCAGGTAATGATCCCCAG
>NC_092244.1:17478881-17543881 GCF_036320965.1 Panulirus ornatus | reverse complement strand
AGTGGCAGGGAAGTTAAGCACGTATAGTAGCTGTTGAATCTACTCCAGGTGAATATGTCTATGGTGATGAGAATGGAGAAGGAAAAAACGCAGATTGGAATACAGTTGTTCATCAGGAGCGAATGTAAGATAAAGAATCATTGGGAAACATATCCAAGAGCAGATAAGCCACCAAATTTGTTGCTAGAGGAGAGCAGTAGCTTAAAGGATTACTGGCAAATACTTGAAATAGTTGTTCTGTGTAGATGTGTTTGATATATGATACACTTTTGAGCACGAGAAAACGACCCTTGGGTACGATGGCCTTCCCTCTGTCAGGTCAGACGACCAGTGGTCGTACTGTCGTCCACAATGGACGTATCGTCGTGCTCAAGGCCTAACGAAGATGATAGGGTCTTGGAAGAGGTTCGGCGAAATGCAATAAGCATAGTAATGGAATTGAAGAGTATGAGTGACGAGGATGGGAGAGGGACCAGAGACTAGTTAACGAAGACATGACAATACATTTCAAGCTTATATGTGGCACTGATGGTGTCAGAATGGAGGTGTTCGTGAGAGGTGATAGACCGCGGAAGATAAAGAAAGAAGTGAATATAGTCAGACTGGGGAAAAAAAAGGAAGACTCAAAATGAGGCAAGGGAGTTAAACGGCTATATCATACCTCAGAAGAGTCAGTCTTGTTAAGTAAGATAGGAACATTCGATTCAAATTCTTAATTGGAATTGGAGGTCTTTGAAGGCACCGAAATATGTAAGAATGACATAATCGAACTCCTAAGGGATATTAAGCTAATTTTAGGCTAATGGTTCCGTAGACATTTCCCCATCTGTCCTGAGAAAGTTTCCAAAATCTCCTAACCGACCAGCTGAGATGTTGTTCAAGGTGTCGTTGGAGGAATGTATAGTGCCAAAAGAGTAGATTGGGACAAATGTCGTACTTATCTTTACAAAAGGAGTCCAGGAGGCCGGCTGAACTACAGACCAATCTCTGTGGCGAGCGTGGTCAGTAAGATACTCGGAGAGATGTTAAGAAAACAAATGAATGACTACTTGCAAAGGAGTAACTGCTTAGGTAAGTGAGAAGACGGATTCAGACAAAGGTTGTTGTACGTTAAAATGCCTGTTACACAACCCAGTCGTGGGCCAATCAGGCTTCCTGTCGTCGGTCATTCTCATGTAAACTCATGTAAACTCCATTTCAGATAAAAAGACGAATGAAAACATTATGGATAGATTGAATTCCAGAAAGCATTTGACTCTGTCCGGTAAATAAGCCAGATCTTTAGGCATGAATAAAGGGGAGACTCCTTCCATGGACAGAAAGGTTAGGGTCTCCAGTGGTGTACCGCAGGAATCAGTCCTTGGATTATTGCTCTTCTTGATTTGACGTGTTGAGGAATGGACTCACGTCTGCATATGATTGCGGATAATGCCAAGTTCTGGAGGGAAATGAGAAGTGAAGGGGATTGCATCACCGTGCAAGGGAACTTAGACAAATTCAAAAGCTCGTCCCACACACGGCTGATGAAATTTATCCTGATTAGATGCAAAGGTATAGACAGGACATAATGAAAGAAGACCTTGATGTCAATACTAACTAGCAGGAAATAATCAGTGTGTGAGAGGAGCTTGGGAGTCGACGTTGTACCTTATCTCTCGACAGAGCAGTAACTTAGAAGAACAGTAAATGAGACAAGCTGTCTCCTGGCATGTATTGGGTATCCATTCAATTACGTAGGTAAAGAAATATCTAGCAAGCTGATCACGTTGTATATTAGACCAAACTGTAATGTGTTTCTCAGTTTCAGTCACCGCACTACAGAGGGACAAATATCTCGCAGAAAAAGTCTAAAGGACAACAAAGAAGTTACTGTAATTAAAAGATCTTAGTTATACTGAGAGGCTAGAAGTTATGATATATCCACCAGGAAAGAGAGAAGAGTAAGAAGAAACTTGATTACAACCTTTAAGGTTTTAAACCACGTTGATAAAGTCAAAGTGAACAGTTCTTCGAAAGATGCAGAGACAGAACAACCAGAGGCCACGACATGAAACTAAATAAGATAGTAGTAAGAAAAGATATAGAAAAGTAATTTAAAGTTTGAAAATAGTGGATGATCGGTATAAACTGGGAGAGAATATTGAAAAAGGCTAACAGCAGTTTTAGTTTCATATTTGTAGCGTTAGGAACAGACGAAGAAACGGCATTCATTTTCTCACATCCATCCATTCCTTTGCTGTTACATTTATCATGTACCGAAAAAAGCTTCCATTATCAGCAGCCAGACACCACATACCTCTCCATGGTTTCTCCTGATCACTGCATATGCCCTAGTTTAGCCCAGTGACTGCGCGTCGCCCGCTGTGCACCACATCACTCTAATTCGCTACATCCAATGCACGTCTCACACCCTCATGTACGTTCATGCTTAGAAAACTCAGTGTCTTTCCTTCCACCGCTCCATCTCATTCACGGTCTCCCCATTCTCCATTTTCCTTCCACCTTCCTCTCTTTTCACTCATCCTCTCAATATGTCCAAACCATTTCAATACAATCTGATCAACTCTCAAACATATTCCGCTCACTATCACCCCCCCCCCTTTTCCCTCCCCCTCCCCCTTCTCTCTCTCTCTCTCTCTCTCTCTCTCTCTCTCTCTCTCCTCTCTCTCTCTCTCTCTCTCTCTCTCTCTCTCTCTCTTCTGTAGTTGATCATCCCTTCCCGTACTACATATTGTTCACAGGCTTTCATTTCCAACACGTTCACGCTATTCCGTACTTTTGCATTAAGTACTCGCGACTCCCATCCAGACACCACCGTCGGGATCGCTTTACCATCAAACATACCCATTTTAACCCTCATAGACGTTGACCTGTCTTTCTGCATACTTCTTTATGTACCTTTTCCCCTTCACCCACTTTATGGTCCACGTTAGTCACCATAGCTTCATCCGCTGCCATGTGGACTCTCAGGTACTTAAAACACCCCACTCCCTCCAAAGGTTCTTTCCATTCAGACTGACGCTCAAGCGAACTGTGTCGTTTCCCGCTAAGCCTCATTACTTTACTTTTATTCACGTTAACTCTCAACTTCCTCCTTTCACACACTCTCCCAAGTTCAGGCAAATGCTTCTGCGTTTTTCCACTCGAGTCTGCCTCCAGGGACGTGTTATTTGTCTCGGTTCCCAGGCCCTATCACCACCAACAATCTGTAAACCCGCCCCTCTCTCCAAGCATTTCCCTTCCTTAATAGCATTTACTTTCCTCACCACCCCATCCGTAAACAGATTAAACAGCCATGGTGACATCACGCATCCTTGACGCAAACCCACTTTCACTTGGAAATATTTGCTCTTCCTACTCGCACACACGTCTTACCTTCGATAAAGACTCCTCACAAACTCAGATCCTTTTCTCCTTACACCATCTATCAGTGACACCTTCCACAAAGCATTTCTGTCAACGTTATCATACGTTTCTCAAGATCCATAAATGCCACAATTTTTTCTCTCTGAGGTTTCTCCCACAAATTTTTCAAGACAAGCACCTCTATCACGCATTCATCGCCACTCCTGAAACCAGTGTTTCTTCCAAATCTGGTGCTGTATGCATACCATCATCCTCTCAGTCACCGCTCCCTCATACAACTTACCAGGTACACTTAACAGACTTATACCTCCCCAGTTAGAACATTTACTTTTATCCCCCTTGCCTTTATATAATGGGAGTGGCAGCAAATAGAAGTTTAAAAAGTTGTATGATAGAAAATGATCAAGAAATGGGGCCGCACGAATATAACACCCCTTCCCCGTACAGGGCACATAGGAAATTAAACACACACACACACACACACACACACACACACGAGATAGATAGAGAGAGAGAGAGAGAGAGAGAGAGAGAGAGAGAGAGAGAGAGAGAGAGAGAGGTGCTCTTCATACCACTGAGGAAAAGATCGTGATGTAGGGGTCAGACCTTCGGGGAAGTGTTCGGCCTTTGAATGTTTTCCCTCACTTACGGTCGGGCTCTGGTCGCGTCACGGCTCTAACCGATCGGGTTCGTGCCAGGTTCAGACACCAGCCAGGTATCTCCAGTGCACCAGCCTGGTATCTACGGTGCTCCAGCCAGGTATATACAGTGTATCAGCCAGGTATCTACAGTGTACCTATCAGGTATATACAGTGCACCTGCCTGGTATTTACAGTGCACCAGCCAGGTATCTACAGTGCACCAGCCAGGTATCTACAGTGCACCACCCAGGTATCTACAGTGCACCACCCAGGTATCTATAGTGCACCAGGTATCTACAGTGTACTAGCCAGGTATCTACAGTGTACGCTGTAATAACCGCATTTATGATAGGCTTTGAAGGAATCGTTTCTGGAAAAGCACGGGTGTAGCTGCCAAACCTCCACGAAAAGGTGGTTAAGGAGCCACTTTGTAAAAAAAAGCCCATAGGATTCTGTTCTCACTGAAGCCTGGAGTAGTCGCCCCTTTAGAAGCAGCCATGGTTGTGGCTTCACAGATACACAATGTCTGGGATTTCATTCCCTTCAAGAGAGAGAGAGAGAGAGAGAGAGAGAGAGAGAGAGAGAGAGAGAGAGAGAGAATGTTCCTCCATGCCACTCCGTGCAAGATCGTCCTAGCATACTACACAAGCAAGCAGCCGCGAGCTCTCGGTGCCCTAGCGCCACAAAAGACGAGGATCTGGGTGGCACTTCTCTACCTAATGATTAGATCTGGCCACTAATTCCTCACCCAAATCCAGGGGTCTGGTCTATAACATCCCTCCCACCAAAAGCTATGGTTCTGGACGCCACTTGTCTACATGACTGGTGGGTGTGGTCAACATCCCTCTGCAAAAAAAAAAAAAAAAAAAAGTCATGCCCTGGGAATCACACAGCTGAACAAGGACGTCAGACCCTTAGCCTCACACCAACATAGTTTTAGATTTAGGGCAGCAGCGTATCTCAAAGAGCCAGTACTTAAGATTCACTCCTCCTCAGAGGTTGAAATTCTGTGCGCACTTCACAAGAGAGAAGGTTCTAAGGGGTCATTTTTTTTTTTGTTTCATTGGGTATTTCCTCTCTAGACGCCACACTCCTCGTAGGGCCAGGCTGTAGGCGTCATGCCACTACAGAAGGTTGGATTATCGAGTTTAAGAGTAATGGGGCGGAAGGGTCGTCATAGACAAGGATCCATTGCCAAGCTGATGTTTGACGAGACCTAGAAAAAAGTAAAAAAAAAGATGTCGGGTTTTGAAGGAACATTTAGATAAAAAGATGGGGTTCAGGGCGCCAAACCCGTACGGAAGCGCGGGCTATTAGGCGTCATACACCCACAAAAAGAGTTTAATGCGTTACAGCCACAGCTTAGGCGACCGCATTGTTACCGCTAATCTTTCCTATGAAGGTTAGGTTCCGCGTGTCATACCTCGACGGAGAGTTGGACTCTGGACGTCACACGTGTGAAAAGGGATCGGATTCTAAGCTCTTGGTTCCCCCGTTTCTTCAGAATGTTCAAGACGCCAGATCGAATTCGGTGTGACAACCATTTCCCAAAACGATAGGATCTATAAGCTGTACCAGGACGAAAAGGCAGACTATTTGAACCACACCACAAAAGGTCATATGCCGGGATCTACTCACATACCAGGAAAGAAAATAAAATAAAACAAAAAACGGACGAGCAGTTACAACCTTGTAAGAATATTAATGAGCAAAACCCCGTGATCGGTAGTTAACGTCAAAGGGTTAAGATCGTTAGCTTAACTAATTACCGTGATGCTCTTTTGTCTTGGTTTTTCCCGCGCTTCCCGATCCTGTTGTGGTTATTAAAAGATAATAAAGTTTATACGTCTCGATTTCTTTGGCTCCCCCTCCCGTCCTCCTCCTCCTCCTGCGCTGTCTCTGGGCTGTAAATGTCTGTCAGCAAAAACAATATGGTTTAGATGGTAAAAATCACATTATGGGAGATCTCAAAGGGATTCTTCCCAGCAGCTGAACCGTACAGGCGCAATCGCAGTTGGAGAATATATCTGTTCCCAGTTGGTAATGATGCTATCAACCACTGGGCGGGCCAGGTGCACGTCATCAATATACAGGCGCAGCGGTACCATTATGGCGCGCATGTCAGGCCGCTCCTAAACACCAGTTCACAGTACATAAATCGTGACCCATCATAATCCAACGAAACGAAATAAAAATGTTGCCTACAATGGACTCATATATCTCCCCAGCTCCACGGGAACCTCAGCACACAATCTGGCCTCCATGGTGCTGCTCCCCCAACCCCCACTCCCTTCCATCCCCTCCTTCTCCTCCATCCCCCAACACCCTCCTCCATCCATCCATCCATGCCCCACCCCGGTCCCGAGTTCCCCCACGCCGCCCCACCGCCGCCTCCCCCCGGCCCTGTACCCGCGGCGTGCCCGTCGCTGCTGTCACTCACGCCCACACAGGACCACCCACGCCCATTACTAATGATTCGCCCGCGTCTGACGCACGCCCACGCTCCAGAGCAGCAGCGAGGCTGCAGGTGGCGTGGAGCAGTGAGTGTCATTTGCGACCTCTTCACATACCAGGCGGGATATTTTATTTAATTGATGACCTGGATGGCAGAGGGGTAAAAAAAAAAAAAGAAAAAAAAGAAAAAAAAAGGTGGCCTGATACAAAGAGCGGGTCATCAATCATAATAATGTTAGGTGTCATCGTGTGGGCCAGGCTGGCCGAGGCTCGGCCAGCCTGGCCGTGGTATTAAGTCGACTACTAATTGGCTGTTGAAAGTTGATGGTGCACAGGCCCAGGCCTCTCGGCCTTCTTCACCACGCCCACTGTAGTACCCTCGTTACGAAATGGAGAGAATTTGTTTGCTTTTCGCATTTTCTTTTTTCTTTTTTTTTCACGGAAGGTTACCAGAGGGAGTTGAGTCTCACGGCGCGTGTCGCCTGAAGCAGCGATTGCCCGAGGACCATCACCAGTCTGGTGCTCCTCACAAATTTATATATTGACGAGATAGGTAAACACGTTTCAGAACCTTTACCTGAGTTGTGTGCGTCCGTAAGCCTGTGATTCCGCCGCTGGACGGAGGAGGCTAAGCTGGGCTTATATAGGTGAACCAGACCATTACCCCTCCAACTACCCCTTTTTATTGGGGGATTGCCGTAGCAGCACTCAGAGAGCTGAACTCGTCCACCGAACAGGATCACAAGTCAAGAAGTGAGGTGATGTCGTGTGGACATCTGTGTGAGGTGAGGATCAGACAAGTGAGGTGTAAGTGTTCAGTGTCCTCAGTGTGGAAGGTACGCCTTGGGAAGGAAAGATCTTTGGATATGTTCAATCGTTATTTGTAATGTTGTACAGATGGGTGGTGACAAGAACGCATACTAAAGTGCTACTTGCACGCCCGGGGAATGTCATATCAGATGGATGTGTGTGTGTGTGTGTGTGTGTGTCTGGTGGAGCGAAGTTTAAGACTGGGTTGGGACGTCATTTGTTTAGTGCTTGTCATTACTACGTGCTTAAGTTTTGTCACTGTCGTGTTTGTTAGGTGAGGGAGATCTGTGAGTATAAGTAGCTGAAGTATGAGGCAAGCATAAGCATTATTTTTTGTTGTTGTTTCTACTTGGTGGCTTGTGGTAGGTTATGAGGTGGTTTGGGTGGAAGGGGTCTTGTGCTGTTGCAAAGTACTGAGTACCGAACACATTTAGTTGAGATTGACTTGGTAGTATTTTTCATTCGCTATGTCAGGTTGAAATAATTGTGGTGTTAGGCAGCCGGTGATTGTTCGAAGAGCCTTGTTTTGCCTTGTTTGGAACTCTGTTATGTTTGCTTTTAATAGGGTGGATAATCAGGCAGGTGTGGTGTAGTTTGAGGTGGAGCGGATGAATTGTCTGAAGAGAGTACTTAGGGATTCTTTTCCTTGCTTAAATTGTTTAGATTGTTTAAATTTGTGGTGTTGGAGGTAAATGTCATGTGTGTCGCATGTAATACCCTGTGTGGTGTCGGAAATTTGTTGAGTGGTAGTGGCCGACCATTCTAGGTTAGTGCAAGTTGGATTCATTTCTGTCCGGGGTTAAGAGTGGGTCAAAGGTGGATATTAGCGGTGTACAGACATACTGTTATGGGTGAGCCAGTGTACTTATTGTGTGATGTAATGTGGCATGTTTGTTGGTCTTAGAGTAGTGTCATGTTGTTGTGGTTTTAACGGTATCTACGTGTGGGAGGATCTTCACAATGTGGACTACAGGAGGTGATGGAGGGTCACGCAGGAAGAGATTAAAGAGGGCTGGAGAAGGAACTGCTTCCTGAACCACCTGATTATATTGTCTGAAAATTCTGGAGGGGAAGCCTTTGTGAATGACTCCGACTTAGCTCTCAGAATTGAAGAAGGTTAACCACTTTATGTCATTTTTGGAGAGTGTGGTGTGTTAAGTATCTGTTTTGTATGAGGATGTATCACAGGACTCTGTCCAAGGCTTTGTAGATACGGTGCAGGAGGAGGGTTGAGGTTGGTGAAGGCCATCCAGGATGTGTGTGAGGTCGGTGTGTGTAGTGTGTGTGTGTGTATGGGTGAGAATGGGACATTTTGGTTGACTGTTGTGGATCGTTTTTTTTTTTTTTTGAGGAGTGTGGATCATATTGGTGTTATTAGTGATAAAGGGTAACGGGAGGAAGGAGAGTTGGGTGGCATGGGGTCATCAGGATGAGTTGTTTGTTAGCACATGTCCAAATGTTTGGGATTTTGCAGTACAGCCAGAGTGGTTGAAGGTATCTAAGTGAGTAGATTTCAATCGACACAAGGTGTTTTATTTTAGAAGTTTGATATGTTATCAGGGCCAGTTGCAATGGAGCTTTTTTTTAGTCTCAATGGGGATGAAGGATTGGTGTGAGCAATTACTTCGGAGAAGATTTTGCGTAAGATTATCGTGACTGTCTTGTTTTATCTGGTGTGGTTGATCTTCGGCTAATTTTTTTGAGTAGTGTTTCGTAAATAGATTTTTTCTTTTTTTTTTTTTTTTGCTTCGTGTGTGGGGCGCTGGGTGGTTGCGGGAGGTGTGGGACTCTATCATTTGCCAGAGTTGGTTGCTCTCGGTTTTGTGGTCCATCATATCAAGGATTGATCACCGGTTTAGTGTTTACTTATCAGGTATTAGGTTGATGACAGTAGTTAGAGTCTGATATTATTCTTTGGTCTCTTGTAATGGTGAGTAATTGTGGCCGACCCTGATATGATCACCAGTTCCCATGTTTAGTTCCTCTCTGCAATAAAAGGTAGGTAAAAGAATAGAGATCAAATAAAGCCGTTGTAAGACTGGAATTAGCAATAAAAGAATTGAGTCTTTTTTTTTTTTTAGATAAAAGAATTGAGTCTCTTTTTTTTTTTTTAGATAATGCATCAACGTAAGGTTGGGAGGAGCAGCCATAGACGAATGCCAAAAGAGTCAGTCAGAACCAAATAATATGGTTAGGGAGGGCGATAAGATTATGACGAAGAAGTACTGCGCAGCGCGAGTGACTGTTGTAGGAGGACGGGTGACATGCAGGAGAAACGGGAATGGTTATAGTCCCTTAGAAATCATGATTGCTGGATGTTGGAATAAAGTCATGGGTCGTGTGTCAGAGATAAGGATATCTTAGGCATGACACAACTTAGGAAAGTCCCTGTGAGGAGATTGGATTGTAGAATTACGATGAACGTTTTGACAGACGTGGTGATTTATAATGGTCATCAGATTTGAAATACACAAGAATGTGTCGGGGTGTAGCGTAAAGTATTTCCTGTGCAACACAGGGAATCTATGAAAGTAGATTCGGTCCTCGACATACACACAATCATGTCTTCCTGTGAGCAGGGCTGGCTGTGGCTTCCTGCTGGACGAGAGCCGCCACCCAAGGGGCCTTCAACACGTCGTGCACGGAACCTGTTGGTGTTGGCCCGTGAGGCAATGTGTCCTCTGCTGATAACCCATGAGGCACTGGTTGTCCCGTGGCCGACATATACGGGAGGCAGTGAGTGAGGCGACTCACCCAGAAGTGCTGGTGGTGAAGCTTGGCATCTCTGAACACTCGAAGACAATGGAGGAGAAGTTTTACTACGTAACCACATGAAAGGCAGAAAAACTCCGTTGACACACGTCTGATTCTTAAACCATAAACAAAGTACAAGTTAAGAAAAGACTGAAAGACTCCTTCATCCTATTCCATTTGGGTGAGCTTAAAGTAAGAAAAGAACTGGCACATAATGGACCCCATCCTCTCACACAACTCCAAAACATACATCAAGTTACAAGCAGCAGGGAGTCGAACGCTTCACTGATGAAGAAATTAATTGCCTTCCAGTTCCATCGAAGTAGCAAGTGAACCCCGAGTATATTTCAAGCTTTTGATATTGGGAAAAAGATAAGAAAATAAAGATACTTGCTCTCCAGAAAATGTTGTTCGATGAATACCTTTTTAAGGATTGAGTACAGAGCGTGACCTTTGACCTGGCTTAGTCCAGGTCATCATCATGCACAAGTGTCGTAGCGTCGTCTTCAAAAGTCATGCCGTTAAGCCTTCGGGTTAAGCCAGAAGTCATAATACGTAATCAAACATACTTGTATAACAAAGTACAAATGTCAAAACATTTAACTCTCATCAAACTTATCTGCACGAATGAGTCAAATTTTGACATTCTTATACTAAAATTAAACAGAAATTGTATTGATCATATCTCCAGAGAAAACAAAACGAGTATTTCTAATCACCAGAAGTTTATATATTGATTTCTATCTTTGCGTCACGGATATTGTCTTCTTAAATTGAATTGGATCCCACCCACCCCACCCGAGCTTTCTCTGAGCTCCTCCGTTTTCTTTTCTTTGATCTTGGCAAGATTAGGACAGACCCTGAAGTTTCAGGGGTCCGTGTTTTCTGGATGATGATAGATTTCAGGTCTCCGGCAGTGTCTAAATTTAAGTTCTTGCTTTGTAAATATCATCTTTGGAAGGTTTATGATTGTAAATATAATCCTAGGGGAGTTTGTAATTGTAAATGCCAACCTTGAAGAATTTGTAATTGCCAATATCATCCTTAGTGAGTCCCTTAACGTAGATATCATCCTTAGAGAGTGTATGATTATCAAGATCATTCATGGTGAGGTGATGATTGTAAGCATCATCCTTGGAGAGATTAATATTTCCTGTAGTCATTGTTAACATTCACCTGACGATTGATGAGCTGCACACCTGGGTATGGATGGTGTCGGTGGGCTGTACACAAGAGGGTATTACAGATGTACTTGTGTACGGTCCATATGGTTGAGATGTACACACTCTACTGATAATATGGATGTGATTACTGTTTGTGATTACTACTTGTGCGTCACGCGGAGAGTGTTTGACACCCGTGTTGCTCCGTCTCTTGACCTTTAAGCTGTGTGTGTGTGTGTGTGTGTGTGTGTCGCTATGAGCCAAATTATCAGGGTAGAGAATTACGTTAGATTGTAAGGTATACATGAAAACATATGTGTCCATACGACGTATAACGAGCGGTTGAGCGATCATTAGCGGACTTTTTGGATCATTTCTTAATGCTTCCATGAGGCACTAAAGGATAACACTTATCTTTATATTCTCCTTTATTAAAAGGATAACACTTATCTTTATATTCTCCTTTATTAAAGTCACCCATAGACATTTCCGTTGCTTAGGAAGAAAACGTGATAATAAGCAAAAGTCCCAACTCGCTGCTGATGGTTGTCTTAACCGCTAGTTATATGGCTTGTTCGACTGTCAATCGTCACTCCGGCCGACGTGAAGCCCCCAGCACCAGCCTGGCAGGACTGACTGACTGGCTGGCCCACAGTCAACATCATTCACTTCCCCTGTGTGTATAATAAGTGAATAATACGTGATCCTAAAACTCGTGGTGATTGCACGCTCGTCTTTCATCGTGAAAGGATGAACAGTGATGTGGATTTCTGACTTTAGAATATCGTGCCTGAGGAATAACCTAGTGATACTTTCTCTCTCATTATCACCATTGGTTGACACAGTGACCGCCTGACATAGTGAGCTGCGCACGATGAAGGAGGTCTGATAATAATGCGAAAGTCTTACATACGTGTAAGGTATTATCACTGGTACTTGCTGGTGTCTCACGTACGTGGACTATAGTGCTTGCGAATGATATGACTGGCAAAGTATGATTGGACTGATGATCAGGGATAATGAACCGTGCATTGAAGTGGTCAGATTGTTTCCATAGAATTATGAGCCATGTTGCTGTGGTGGTGTTTGAAAATCCAACCCACTCCACCCCCCACCCTCCCTGAGCTCAATGGTTCGATCCATGAGCACGAATCGACGACCCTTAAACCACGACGGTAATACTTTTGGGTATGATGACCTCGCCTTTCACCTGACAATGGAGGAACGGTACGACGAGGGTCGTGCAGTCGTAGCCAGGGGTCGCACCGTGCCATCGTGTATGAGGATCGTACCGTCATGCTCAAAAGACTCAAAAGACCAGTAAATAACATGTCATAATAACCTATTAATCCAAAGACATCTGACAGTCATGAGTGACTCACAAAAGACCATGTCATGCCGGTAGGCGGAAATCATCGTCTGCTGAAACTATGTCAAATGTGACGAGAAAATGGAAAAGGTGGAAAATGAAATGGAAATCTGTTCCCCAGGTCGTCTTCGAGGGGAGTGTGCCGAACCCAACACCGACTCGTAATAACCAGGACACCTCAGGTGAGGTAAGTACCTTCGTACGTTGTACTTAGTCTCGATTTTAAAATGTTGCAGATGATACCCATTGCATGCACATGACATACACAAACAAGTCGCTGGTTAGGGCAACATTGCAATGAGGGTCTTTTAAAAGGTAATATTTACTGTTTCGGACACCCACCTGTTTGCCATGGAAATAAAGGTCAGAATCGTTCAAAAGACGTTAAAAAAAAATGGTAAGGCAATTTCAACCAAACCTAACAAACGTAACCCAACCTAACACACATCGTTGGATGTCCTCAGCGGTAATAATACCGTTTTACCTGTATAATTATGTAACTTTGTAACTGCGTGTCGTAATGATACAGCTCATTCTAATTTCGCCAAGGATTCGATAGGTATAAAAGTTAAATCTACAAGCCACGCATTCCGTTTTCTCCTCATGAATACATGATGATTATTGAGATCCTTTTTGTCTCTGAATCGCGTCAGTTAATTCAGTTGTTCTTCTCGAGTATTCCGAGGCGATTCTTGTTCAAGATATCATAGTGTGGCATTTAGTGTAGCTCAGATGTAGTAGAACTGATATTCAGTATTGTGGGGCCTGCATTCCGTTTTCGCCATGCGAAGATATACAGTATTGTTTGTAGGGCACAAGCTTCATGGGTCTTCCCTCATTATGGTCATTTTACGTTCGGTTTACGAAGGTACAGATTTGACTTGGTTAATGATAGTTTGCTTGTAATAGGTGATAACAGGATGGAAAAACAATATACTTGGTTGCATTTTTATCAAAACCAAATTGTAAGAGTAACGTAGATACCCCTTCACCCAAGAATCATTATTAGAAAACGTAAATTGATTTTCGTAAAGCACTTTTTTGTTTTCCTTAATACTTATGAGCGAGACATGTATAGCAATGTTTAGCTTTTGTGACACGTTTTTCGAAATAAGACGGTACTTCTTTTACCCTAGGTTATGTGGAATGTTACTTTGGTCGGGGGATAACCACAGCGTGGATTGGGGGGGAGGGTACCTCCAGGTTTTGTAGTGTTTGTGTGTGTGTGTGTGTGTGTGTGTGTGTGTGTGTGTTTGGGGGGGGGGAGGAGAGGGGAGCGTGCACGGTGTGGGAGGTAGTTCCAAGGACGGTGTGTGTAGAGGTGTAGCCATGGCTGGATTACACTCTGGCTGAGAAGTGGTAAAGATAAACCTTTCCTGCCAGTGTTAAGTATGATTTACACTTGCATATGTACATCTCTGTGTAAGATATACGTACATATGTTATCATTAAAAAGTCTTATGATTCATTATCATTCTGTGTGTGTGTGTGTGTGTGTGTGTGTGTGTGTGTGTGCGAGAGAGGTTGTAAGAAACTGTGTTAAAGGTTGTGGGGTCATAGTACTCCCAGTTATAGATGGTTGTCGTAGATATCCGTGAGCAGTTATAGATAAAGATAATCTGTTATTAAGTACTAGCGAAGACAAGCTTTCGTGGCAGAGAACGCTGAAAAAAACAATGTGGTTTTCACGAACATGATAATACTGACTTAGAGTGATAGCAATAATGTGGTGATAATTCAGTTAGTATAATGCTGAAGGGCGTATGTCTTACAGCCAGATGTGAAAGAAAATGTCACCTCTGCATACTTAAAGTTTGAGGGTAAATTTACCGATATATGGGGAAATGGATCTCTTTCGTTAAGAGATGTTCATGTGAAGTACTGACGCATTTCTTCTGCTCTTGTAGTAAGATTCTTATTGTTTCCATTGTCAGATTAGACTTCTCTAGCTGGCTGTTAATTCTCTGGAAAATTGGCTTCCAAAATTAAAATGACACCCCTCACACACCCCCCACACCACCCCACCCCCACCCCAATCCGCCACAACTAGCAGAGTTTCCGTTAAGGCCGTTTTCTTTACACGAAACAATTTCCACAAAGGATATCATCAAAACTCAATGTTTTCTTGACCTGTTTCTACATGCCGACGTCATCAACTTCTGTCATCGTTTGGCTTACGTTTTATTGTGTGTAGGTATTATTCATAGTTCGTTGTAGGACATTTCATTGTACTTTGATAAAATACTTTCATGTAAAGAAAAAAAAAATGCTTATAAGGAGTGAGTAAATGGGGAAACAAAAGAAACGTTTAGAAAGTAATTTGATAAATAGTTTGGTGAAGCCATGGACGTCACCAGCTCCTCTGCTTCCTCCGTTATTTTGAGGTTCTCTCTCCGGGGAGTCACCCACCCCAACCCATCCCCTCCACAGCCAACAGTACGCCTCGTCCCCATCAGTCTGGAACCCGCTAGTCTTAGAACATTAAGAGGAAGATGATAGTATCCGTCATACGATTCACTGTAAACTAATTCCATGGTTTAGGCCAGAGGTTCCCAAACTTTTGAATCTGTCGACCTCATCACAGGCTTTCATCGACCCCTCAGTCACAATATATATATCACCAAACTGAACAAGTGTCGAACTAAAGTGGCTAATGGAAAATACCTTTTAACTGAAGAAGTTTACAGTTTACATCCTTAAAGAGGCGGATAGGCCTAGTTTTCCAGATCATGAAGAAAGGAAACTTGCTCTACCTTTCCTTCAATTTATATACGATTAACTATTTAACTAATTAAACTTATAAAGTATTTTGACCTCTTGTCGACCTCTAGACATTTATTGACCCCATGCACAGTTCGATCGACCTCTTAAGAGTTCTATTACGACCACTTTTGGAAACGCTAAATTAGGTATGGACTTGTTCAGGGTGGAAAGAGGAACAAGCGCCTTGACCATAACAAATCAGATTCAGTGACGTTGTTTACACCGCGCCAGATGATAATGGAATAGATTACATGTGCACAGACGAGCACGTCTTGCGTGCAGCGACTTGCCTGAAGCGACGAAAGGCCTTCATGGATGTGAGACAGAATTCCATACCTTTACTGTTGCCAGTGAGTCTGGTGTCAGTCAACATGCTGTAGTCCTTGTTCAATAAAGGATTCTTTAGCCTCAAGTGAAGAGTCAGGTTTCGTAAGAAATATGACGTTTAATAAAGCCTTTACGAGCCTACGTAGTTCAGTGATTAGTAATGCGAACCACCAGCCTGTTGGGCCCAGGACCGAATCCTGGACAGGGGTAGCTGGCTCACAGTCAATTTAGCTTTTCATCCTTCCCCTTAGGGCTGGTCGATAAATGGGTATCTGTGTAAATTGGGGTGTATATATAAGGTTAAGATATGGTGTATATACAAAATTAAGGGACGGGGCAACGAGAGTGTAAAACACACACACACACACAACCGAAAAACATAACATGAAATTAAGGAAGAAACTCAAGACAAATTAAAGAAGTACTTTTATAGTAAAAGAATGGTGGATGAATTGGATAGAATGACATAGTTAATGCATAAATCCAAGATGTATGACAGTAGAGAATGTTAAAGAGATGGAAGCCCACGAGTGTAAAATTACTTCCCTGTACAGTACATGTAGGTAACTACAACTAGGTAATTACACACCCACACACACACACACACACACACACACACACACACACTGTGGTAGTGGGTGGCATGCAGCCACCCGCTGGTAGGTTTTACCGCATGCGTATCGGGGGGTTGGGGGAAGTGGTGTGTTAGTCACAACGTCGCAGTGAACCAGCACTGCAGTGGCTGTCAAGTTTCCCTCCCTTGCTCAGGTGGTAGGTGGCAGAGAACCACCAACCAGGGAGATACGATCCCTTGGGTAACGGGAGACTTAGTGACAGAGACACAGTTAGGCAGTGCTTCAGTGGCTGTCACTTTCTCCTCTCTGGCCCAGGTTGATATCCCTTTTTATTCTACCTCACATACACCTAGTTCCCGGCATCCAGTCTACACACACACACACACACACACACACACACACACACACACACACACACACATACACACACACACGCGCGCGCTACACACACGCACACACACACAGACACACAGACACACACACACACACACACACACACACGCTACTCACACACGCTACACACACACACACACACACACACACACACACACGCACTCTCGCTCACACATTACACCTGACAGCATATAACTCACATGAGTCCTTATTCTCATATCTGAGTTTTCCTGTGGTAAGCGGTGAGCGCTGCGTGCCTGCCCATCCTAATGACCAAATCTTGTAGATAAAGTTCAAGAGAAGGAGCTCCACGGGTGTAGAATTCTCCCCCTGCACTGTGTATAGATGGGCGATTACCCCCAGGTTGAGATGTGATGGAAAAAATGTCGGTATTTCGTATTTCCAGTGGAAAAAGAAAGAACTTGTCTCTGTTAGTCATCATGTAGAGTAACCCATGAAGCTTGACTGGTGTGTTCAGTTGTTCTAATTCCCGTTCGCTCCGACCTACCTGTATTGGTCAGCGGAACCCGGAATTAAGGTGGACGTATTGCGCATGCTAACTAGTGCTGGTGGTGGTGTGATCTCGCTGCAATAACCGGGTTATGTAGTTTTTTTCTTTCTTTTTTTGCCCCCTGAGCACGACGGTACAATGAGCATAACGGTGCGACCTCCTGATTACGACGGTGCGACACTTGATCTGACGGTACGACCCTATACGATGATGGTAGATGTTTTGAAAGTGACGGTCTGGCCTCTAGGCCAACGCTCAAAGGCCATTGATCAAAGGCTAGGCTGTCATGCCCAAGGGTCGCACCGTCGTTCCCAAGGGTCGTGACGTCATTCTCAAGGGTCGTACCCTCGCTGTTTAATGGTTGTACCGTCGTCGTTCCCAAGAATCGTACCGTCAAAAAGCCGTACGGTCGTGGTCGAGGAGTCAAACACGGTGATAAGAGCTCTTATTGCAGTTCGACTCCTTGAAATTCATATCCATTACTCCACCAGCAGGGCAGGAGCAGCGTGCGCTTCTTATGATTTTTTTTTTCGAACACATAAACCTGCTGCTTACTGCGAATTCCTCCTCATTCCAATCTACCTCATGATATGAACCTTTGCCCTCTTTTTTTTTTCTTTTACTCTTTTATAACTCGTAATAATATTGCATACCTGTGCCTCACTGGTAGCGGAGGGGAACCTTTGAAATTGACGTGTCGGTAAAAGAAAAAAAAAATCTATATATAAATATACATATTTAAAAAAAAAGAAAAAAGAAAAAAAAGAATGAGGTGAATTTCTCTTAACACTTCACGAGACCCGTTCCTGCTCTGGGAGGTGCTTGATGGCATGTCGTCGTGGTATGTTTCTCTGGCGGCGTTCGAAGTCGACGTTGTCTATGTGCGTCGTTCTTGCCCGGAGCTCATTTACGTGTCAGCCCCTGGCCAGTGCTGCGTGACAGTTCTGAATTGATATCATTAAGCCGGGTCTTCCAGGCAAAGCAGGTAAGCTGGGCAATTATTTGAACAATTTGATCTCATTACAGGCAATCACTTGAGCGTGGTATGATCTAGCTCAATCTTATAAAGCAATTGGCGTGTTGCCTGATGAATAAGTTCTGCCCGAGCGTTAGCGAACCTTCTGTAGCGTCGAGATAATTGCTAGGGAGCAAGGGCGCGGGAGTCGACGTCGCGCAGGAATCACCATATTTCGGGTAAGAAGTGCGGAAGCCCTTCACAATTGGCAAGGTAATTATCACAAAATGTTACACCCAAATGAGCAATTTCCTCCCCGTTTCACTGCTTGCTTAAAAATTTTGGTTGATCTTTTTTTTTTTTTTTTCTGCTGCCATCATGCAGGGGAGGCGTCTAGCTTGAGATTAAACACACGACAATCTGTAAAAGTTGGGTGGCGTTGGCGAGGGAGCGGAGAGAACTTCCGCCACTTGCTTCAGCATACTCTCAAGGTGTAACCCTCCCTGAGCACGACGGTACAGACCTTGAGCACACGGTAGCACCGTTTGAGCGCGACGGTACGATCCTTAATAAGCAGGACGGTGTGTCTACGCATCTATTGATTCAACAGAGGGAGTAAGAGTGATACGAGATTCTATCCATTAAATCAGATCCTGTTTCTCTCCCACCACCACCAACACCACCACTACTCACTTTGGCGATTCGGCCAACTGCAGGTCTTCATCCCAGGGGACGAATAACTCCCGGTCAATTTACAATATTAAAACTTAAAGAGCGTGTGGGAGGATAGTTTACTGAGGTGCTTCGGTTTTGACGTAGTTTATGGACTCTAATGATCTCAGAATTTCCTTCCTTCAACTCTGTTTGGGTATTACGTTTTGATTTAGATGTTCATCAGATCACTCTATCATCATCAACTTCATTCCCACATTTCGTGGAGGTATATTTGCAGTCATTATTATGAATGCAAGTCATCACATCGTACTGTAAAATCATGTAAATAGACCTGAAATTCACCATGACTGATTTACTCTCAGTCGGGCTCTGGTCCAGACAGAGGCAGGCGACAGGTCTACAAGGAGCCGGGAACACACGTCGTGAAACATACTGTGAATAAAAAGTATCGGACCGCTTTTTGCGCGGAACAATATGACACCACGAACGATGGATTACAGGAAATGCCCATTGCTCTGGCCTCACATCGGTAGCCTTGCTTTCATGATAGTGTGATATATATATATGTAGTGATAGCGACATTTCCTGTCGTTTACCATCATAAATGTTGTATTGATTTCACCTTTCCGTGTAAGTGGGGTTACCATAATGAATAGGAAATCTGTCTCGCATTCACGCTCACCAACCCTACCGAGACAACACCACTTGCGTTAGTCATTTCGAAATTCATCGGACTTTTCCGGTAAGATACATTTTTACGGAGTGTAGTTCCTTATCTCTAGAACATTGCTTGAACCTGTGTACCTGATTCTATTATCAGTTTGAACACTAACGCTTAGATATCAGTCTATTGACAGTCACTTAGATTCATGAAATTCCCATCAAATTTCCTTCACTTTGATTGAACAGATTTAATCTAATTTGATTTTGAAATGATACCAGTGACTACAGAGGGGGGGAGGGGAGGTTGATGACGTGGTTAGGTAGTTACCGCGAGAACCATGATGAACTACAGTAATCTTCACAGACCAGATCTGGATATCCTGCATGGTAATCTTTATCTTACTGATAACAGGGTGTTGCATCTTCTGATAACAGGGTGTTGCATCTTTTGATTCTGTTTATGTCTTTATAGACAGTGTGCTTTTTTTCTAATTTTCTATAGCCTCTCAGTCATTGCAAGGATAATTAGTTGTATATACATACATAGATTCACATATATTTGAAGACTTGAGGGATGCAGTGTGTGGCATTTCCTAGAAAGAGAGGCGATGACATGTGTTTGTATCCCTCAACCCACAAGCTCAGGCAATAGCTATCTCGAATTCAGCGAGTTTCTTGTTTGCGTAATTAAAATCTTGCTTTTTAGTGAACGTTTTTCTCAGCTCCAGAACAACATCTCTTGGTTTCTAATTAATATCAGGGGGTCACATTACATGAATGTATAGATAATCATACGAAAATTGGTATAGATGCTGTATTTTGTATCAAGATTTGGGACGATACTACTTTTAATATTTCCAGAGCATTTCAGGCATTCATTTTCTTTAGTATGATACATTTCATTAGACAGAAAAATACCTTCAATTAGCCTAAAACCCCAATTGATTAGGTAGTAACTTAAAATTTCTGTTGACAGGCTTCCGCTAAGAAACGTACAACATTACCAAAAATTCTCATCGAATAGTTTCTGTGAAACATCGTAAATATGTGATTTTTTTAAATTTTCATTTTGAGTCTTTGACGATTCTTTGTTCAAATAACGAAAAATGGAGTAAGTAAATTGATTCTTTTATTTCTGACCAAAATACGACCCAGATGATGCGCTGAGAATGTGTTGTCGAAGTGTCTGGGAGGCGTCGGTGCGTGTACTGGATACACGTTGATCTCCCGTACCTGGTGTGAACCAAGTGATTCCCTCAAATTCACAGTTGAATCCTAATCTTGGTCCTTGTATTCAGACTGGAAGAGCATACGAAACTTTGTCCTTCATTATGGCTGACAACACCAGCTTATGACGCGATGACAGACAACGGTGGCACCACCAGCAGACGCACACACTCATGTCACAGTCCTACGATCGCTCGAAGATTTCTTTCTTGTTGTTGGTACATCCCTGACGGAGATGGCTCGGGAGAGGAGAGAGAGAGAGAGAGAGAGAGAGAGAGAGAGAGAGAGAGAGAGAGAGAGAGAGAGAGAGAGTACCTCAAACAGGGTTTTCTCAAAAGGCCGGGTTAGCGTATATCTCTTACGGCTAGTGATTGTCACTTTTCTTTTCTTTTCTTTCAAACTATTCGCCATTTCCCGCATTAGCGAGGTAGCGTTAAGAACAGAGGACTGGGCCTTGAGGGAATACCCTCACCTGGCCCAATTCTCCGTTCCTTCTTTTGGAAAAAAAAAAAAAAAAAAAAAAAAAAAAAATTGATTGTCACATTCTGATCATTTGTATATCAAATCGAATCGTAAATTCCAATAGGTTCACTTGTGATCATATGTTTACTGAATCGAATCGTAAATCCTAATAGGTTCACCTCTGATCATATGTCCATTGAATCGAAAAATCTTTTTTTTTATTGTTTGGCACTTGCTTTTTTATTGTATTCAGATCTTGTTATTGTACTTGTAGCCGAAGCATCACGAGGCACCTGCCAGTGAGTTTTTCTCTTGCTTAACTGTCAAAGTCTGACAGCATCATCAAAGTGGAAATTGAAAGATAAAAACCGTTCCTTGTGGTAAATTTTAGTAGACCACCTTCATCAGTCATGGCTCCATTTTTGCTGCAACTTTTAAGTTCTTTTTAAGTTCAGAGAGAGAGAGAGAGAGAGAGAGAGAGAGAGAGAGAGAGAGAGAGAGAGAGAAGCTGAAGAGGGGAAAAAAATATGCGACCAGAACAACCAGATATGAACTAACACTTGTATGAGAATGATAACACTCATCCCCCGACGTACGTGTTTAACACACATTGGCTACGGTGAACCCCTCAGGAAGTGAGCAGGTTTTAGCACGCCACACGTGATATGATTAGTGTAATATCAAGCCCCAAGTGGCAATAAACGATGTAGATTTATTCCTCGTGAACCGTGCTATTTGTTGTTTAATCACTGTGGCTTTATGCCTGAACGTCGCTCATAAGGATGAGAGCCTTTGTGCCTGTGAGGACAGCTTTGTGGAAGTGTGAGTTCGGAGGAGGAAATGTTTCCTGTCCATGTGATGACTTGTAGTACGGTGGTTCCTGGTCGAACCCACGGCTGTGGCTACCTCCCTGGTCGTTTGTTGAGTGGAGAGAGAGAGAGCCAAAAGTACCCTTCCCTCCGCTCCCAGGTCTCATGAAGAGTTGAAAGAGAACCAAGAGTTCCCTCTCCCCCACCTCCTGTCCTCTTGTTCAGCTGAGAGCCAAAAGTCTCCTCTATCTCCGCTCCCTGTCCTCATGTGAGCTGAGAGACGGCCAGAGGAGCTCTGCCTCCCAGCCCATCCACCCAGAGCAAAGTGGCCGAGAATTAGACATCATATGAAAAATGAACAAAGCTTAAACATGGCGTAAAAAAGCATACCATTAATGCTAAATTAAGTGTCATTATGTAATGCTGGGTGAATGATCGCTTGCCTGACTGTGTGAAAGACTTCGTCACCATAAGGGTGTGTGTGTGTGTGTGTGTGTGTGTGTGTGTGTGTGTGTATGAGTGGGTGGTAGGTGACTGTTTTTCCTTGGGGGGAAGTTCTCACGGTGTACTCCTCACAGTGCTACCCTACACCCTATATTCAACTCTATCTCTGTACATCTAAATCACTTCATGCACTGGAATGTAATAGACTCACACATTCCGTCGGTAACCTGCCCCTCTGTTGGAGGAGTGATTTTGGGTAACTGAGATTATGATATATGCAATTATGGGTTGATGATGCTCTGAGACAGACACAACTCTAGCCAAAGTTATGAGAAAAACGATCACATATGCTGGTCAGTTTGTATACAGTTTGTAAGTGGTATTCTCACACGATCACACACATTCTGAAGGAGGGAGAGGCCAAATCTGATACTTAGCTAGGTTAAGGAAGACAAACGTTCTGTTACTTAACCAGACTGAGGAAGAAAGACCCTCTGATCACTGGTCAGGCTGAAGAAGCCAAACCCTCTGACCACTGGGCAGGCTGAAGAAGCCAAACCCTCTGACCACTGGCTAGGTTGAAGAAGCCAAACCTTTAGACACTGGCTAGGCTGAAGAAGCCAAATCCTCTATCACTGGATAGGTTGAGGAAGCCAAACCCTCTGACCACTGGCTAGGCTGAGGAAGCCAATCAATCTAACCACTAGTCAGGTTGAGGAAGCCAAACAATCCAACCGCTAGTCGGGTTGAGGAAGTCAAACCTTATGACCACTGGTCAGGTTGAAGAAGCCAAACCTTCTGACCACTGGCTAGGTTGAAGCATCTCCGTTAGGTTACCCCGCGCGCGGGCGGCCACGGCCCACCGGACGCAGCTAATTAAACTGCTAATTCTCTCTTCACCTATAATTGAACGATCGAACCCCCGTCCAGTTGCCGTCAATTACCGCGGAGTGTACATCAGTGGGGAGCCCGCGTCACCGGACATAATTGAACACTGCTATTATAGTAATTGTAATTAATACTTGGCGAGTACATCTTTTGAAGACTGTGGCGGCTCTTGTCTCGCTAACCCCCAGGGGTGGTGGAGGCCAGCGGTGAGGTTGCTGGGGTGCAGGAAAACCTAAGGTGGGGCTGGTAATAAGGTGGGTAAGTTAGGGAATTGAGGGTGTGGTGGTTAAGGGTGATGGGGCAGCGAGGTGGGTGGGTGGTGATGAGGGTGTGGTGGGTGGGTAACGAAGCAACCAGGTGTGGTGGGTTATGATGAGGGTGTGGTGGGTGATAACGAGGGTGTGGTGGGTTGTGTGTTGGAGAGGCCAGTTGGGTTGGTGGTGTTGAGGAGGGGGAGGAGGGAGGATCTTCCCCGACAACGGGGTGCTGTAGCACTGGTAAAGTTCGGGTAAGACAGAGTGTGTGTATCCTGAAGAGAGATGGATGTGAGGGAGACGAAGAGTTGAAGTGATGCTGAGGAGATGTTCCTGTTGCTTTCCTTGCTGCTGTTCTCCTCTTGTTGTTGCTGCTGTTGCTGCTACTGTTGTCGTTGTTGATATTGTTGCCATTCCTGTTGTTACTGTTGTCCAATTATTGTTGCTGTTGCTGTTTGCTGTTGCTGCTGCGTTTGATGAAATGGTTTGGACACACGGGGAGGATGAGTGAGGAGCGGCTCATTAAGAAGTCAGTGACCGAACATTGACTCTGTTGGAATTAAAAGATTTCCCTGAACAGGTCAGAGGTCAGGGACCCTTGACCGACAGCCTCCATAGATGTATTATTTTACGTATGACCTGCAGAGATTTGGCCTCGACATACCAGTGTATATGTCAAGATAGTGGACGACACACACTAGTGACTCAAAAATGTGTCGCTCTTGTCCAGGGCTGTTACTCCGGACTGGCACTCAAGGGTTTGCGCGCAGGGCTGGCACAAAGGGTGGCGTTCAGGGGCTGATACTCAAAGCTAGCACTCAAGGCGGGCACTAAGGGCTGATACTCAAGGATGATACTCAAGGAAGACATATAGGGCTGGTGCTTAAGGCAAGCACTCAAAGGTGGCACTCAAGGCTAGCCCTCAAGGATGGCACTCAGGGCTGGAAATTATGAAAAGAGAACGGTTGCCATTAGGAAGTTAATGATTTGTTCATTAACCACTCGTTAGGGTGGTTTCGGTGCATTACACGTGACAGCTAGAGACTGAGTGTGAACGATTGTGGCTTTTGTTGTCTTTTCCTAGCGCTGCCTCGCGCACATGAGAGGGGAGGGGGTTGTTATTTAATGTGTGGCGGGTGGCGACGGGAATGGCTGAGGGCAGCAAGTATGAATTATGTACATGTGTATGTATGTATATGTCTGTGTATGTATATGTATGTATACGTTGAAATGTATAGGTATGTATATGTGCGTGTGTGGGCATGTATGTATATACATGTGTATGTGGGTTGGGCCCATTCTTCCGTCTGTTTTCTTGCGCTGCCTCGCTAAAGCGGGAGACAGCGACAAAGTATGAAAAGAAAAAAAAAAAAAAAAAAAAAAATATATATATATATATATATATATATATATATATATATATATATATATATATATATATATATATATTTTTTTTTTTTTTTTGCTTTGTCGCTGTCTCCCGGGTTTGCGAGGTAGCGCAAGGAAACAGACGAAAGAAATGGCCCAACCCACCCCCATGCACATGTATATACATACGTCCACACACGCAAATATACATACCTACACAGCTTCCCATGGTTTACCCCAGACGCTTCACATGCCCCGATTCAATCCACTGACAGCACGTCAACCCCGGTATACCACATCGCTCCAATTCACTCTATTCCTTGCCCTCCTTTCACCCTCCTGCATGTTCAGGCCCCGATCACACAAAATCTTTTTCACTCCATCTTTCCACCTCCAATTTGGTCTCCCTCTTCTCCTCGTTCCCTCCACCTCCGACACATATATCCTCTTGGTCAATCTTTCCTCACTCATTCTCTCCATGTGCCCAAACCATTTCAAAACACCCTCTTCTGCTCTCTCAACCACGCTCTTTTCATTTCCACACATCTCTCTTACCCTTACGTTACTTACTCGATCAAACCACCTCACACCACACATTGTCCTCATACATCTCATTTCCAGCACATCCATCCTCCTGCGCACAACTCTATCCATAGCCCACGCCTCGCAACCATACAACATTGTTGGAACCACTATTCCTTCAAACATACCCATATATATATATATATATATATATATATATATATATATATATATATATATAGAGAGAGAGAGAGAGAGAGAGAGAGAGAGAGAGAGAGAGTTTCGCGATCGAATTTCACTTTCCTACGAATGTATCAAATGTGATAATTTCTTAACAAAATATGAGAAGTCCCTGAATGACTTCACAGTCCACCTCCATCTGGTCCAGTAATTCGAACTCAAGAGTACCTCCAGGTTACAATATCGAGATTTGTTTGCATTTTCTAAAGTCTTTGTTTTTTATATAAAAACCTCCAGATATGGACAGAAGTTTTGATCAACTCCAGGCCTGAAATTAAAGAATGGAATAAAAGAAACATGAGAGAGAAAAAGAAGAATAAAGTATAGAAATAGAGGATGGGAAATAGTCATCGAGTACGAAGGTGTAAGATGCTTCCGTGCATCACTGCAACACTCGCACGTCAGGAGGGCAGTACTTCCCCTGGGGAGGCTGCTGTCTACAACCCATTGACACGGAGGGTGTATGAGATGGTTCCGGCCATCACCTCAACACCACAACGTCAGGAAGGTAGCACTTCCTTAGCTTGCACAGTACCAAGGGATCACCAACCAGTGGGCGTGATCGAGTATGCACCAGCGGAATAGGTGACACTTATCATAATGATGGGGGAAGCACCAGAAACCAGCGGCTATTGTACCATCCGGTCAAACTGCCTGGGGAAAAATGTATATATCCACAGTTTTGTTGTGTCTCTCGCACGCTGTCCTAGGAGCAGGAAGCGCTCGCGCCCGCCCGCCCGCCCGCTCACTTGGCAACACTGTAATAATTTCCAACCCTCTCAATGGTCAAAGGATAAATATTTGGTATTTATGTTGCAGGCGGCGCTTTCCAGGGAGTTACTGAGGCTCCGGAGGCTCTCTCGCACGGGAGCCTTATGGTGTGTAGAGGGAGCTGGGGACTTGGGGAGGGAGGGATGGGAGGTGGAGGAGGAGGGAGGTAGGTAAGGAGGTAGATGTCGTGATCACGTGACCAACCGTCTGTGTCAGGCTTGGAGGGCAACGAATTGTTAACGACTTATTTCAGCCAGAACTGAGGTGCGATTTATTTGAAAGCAAGAAAGCTTAAGCACTTTTCCTTTTGCACGAATGCTTATTTTGGGTGCCTAATTGAGGAAGCTGTGTCAATTATACGCAGGGGGGGAAAAAAGGGTACGTTTTACTGATGAGGCACCATGATGTTATAGTTAGCTGCTTGTGACGACATGTCTGATTCGCACACATTCTGAGCGGTATCGAGAGGGGACTTTTGACAACCGGTATGTTGTTGGTCAGGACTTAGGTTGTAGATAGTTAAGAACGAATGAAGTGCGAACAAGTGACGTATCCGTATCCTCCACAGTGTAATTATCAATGAGACTAGAGTGAGCTGCAGTGACGTACAACATGACATTGGTATGTGAGGTGCCATGTGTGCTATACTGTCTCCATCGTAGGATCCTAACGTTGGTCTTCGACCGATCATCAGGTCTTGTCATACGTCCTTCTCGTGTCCTCCCGTTGTTGAAGAGACTATAAAAGTTATAACTGACAGGTTGGAATACGTAAAGTACACTTAGGCGAGCCGTAACCCACCACTGTAAAGTTATAATCGATGGCTCACGTGCATTTATATGCGTGCGTTTATATATATATATATATATATATATATATATATATATATATATATATATATATATATATATATATATATATATATATCATAGATGATACGGCCTTGATTAGTATGTTCAATTGCCCGTAACGTCTCCTGCAACATCATATATATATATATATATATATATATATATATATATATATATATATATATATATATATATATATATATATTATCCCTGGGGATAGGGGATTAAGAATACTTCCCACGTATTCCCTGCGTGTCGTAGAAGGCGACTAAAAGGGGAGGGAGCGGGGGGCTGGAAATCCTCCCCTCTCTTTTTTTTTTTTTAATTTTCCAAAAGAAGGAACAGAGGGGGCCAGGTGAGGATATTCCAAAAAAGGCCCAATCCTCTGTTCTTAACGCTACCTCGCTATCGCGGGAAACGGCGAATAGTATGAAAAAAAAAAAAAAAATATATATATATATATATATATATATATATATATATATATATATATATATATATATATATATATTTCATACTATTCGCCATTTCCCGCGATAGCGAGGTAGCGTTAAGAACAGAGGACTGGGCCTTTGAGGGAATATCCTCACCTAGTCCCCTTCTCTGTTCCTTCTTTTGGAAAAAAGAAATATACACACACACACACACACACACACACACATATATATATATATATATATATATATATATATATATATATATATATATATATATACACACGCATACATGTACATATCCATACTTGCTCGTCCCTTTATCCATTTCCCAGCGCGACCCCGCCCCACAGGGAGCATAAGGAAAAAGACCGCATTCGCTCACATCCATTCTCTAGCTGTCATCTGTAGTGCACCGAAACCACAGCTCCCTATCTATATCCAGGCATCACTGACCTTTCCATGATTAACCCAGGCATTTCTTATGTCCTGGTTCATTCCATTGACAGCACGTCGACCCCTAGTATACCATATCGTTCCAGTTCAATCTTTCCGTGCACGCCTTTCACCCCCCCCCCCCCCCCCTGCATGTTCATGCCTCGATCGCTCAAAATCTTTTTCACTCCATTCTTCCACCTTCAGTTTGGTCTCCCGCTTCTCGTTCCCTCCGCTTCTGTCACATATATCCTCTCTCTCAACCTTTCCTCACTCATTCTCTCCATATGTCCAAACCGTTTCAAGACACCCTCTTCTGGTCTCTCAACCACCAATCATATCGTTTTTTTGTTTCATACTATTTGTCATTTCCCGCGTTAGCGAGGTAGCGTTAAGAACAGAGGACTGAACTTTTGAGGGAATATCCTCACTTGGCCCCCTTCTCTGTCCCTCTTTTGGAAAATTAAAAAAAAAAAAGAGAGTGGAGGATTTCCAGCCCCCTCCTCCCACCCCCCACTCCCTCCAGACCCCTGCTCCCATATTGTTGGTACTACTAATATAAATCCCTGGGGTTAGGGGAGAAAGAATACTTCCCACGTATTCCCTGCGTGTCGTAGAAGGCGACTAAAAGGGAAGGGAGCGGGTGGCTGGAAATCCTCCCCTCTCATTTTTTTTTCCAATTTTCCAAAAGAAGGAACGGAGAAGGGGGCCAGGTGAGGATATTCCCTCAAAGGCCCAGGCCTCTGTTCTTAGCGCTACCTCGCTAATGCGGGAAATGGCGAATAGTATGAAAGAAAAAAAAGATATGTATATATATATATATATATATATATATATATATATATATATATATATATATATATATATATATATATATGAGACAGGTAAGGCGCATGACCCCGTCAGGTGAGGGTCAGACAAGAAGGCCAAGTTCGAAATGTGATCACCAGAGTTGGGTTGGGGTAATCGAAGAGTCGGGTGACCAGAGCCATGTGTCAGGTGACCACAGGCAAAGGTCAGGTCGTGGATTAGCTCATACACCTGTTGTACATGTTGACAATTCCTTTAATCACGAAAGAATGTAGTTTGTACACATGCTTAACCTGATGGTGAGATTACTATTGACGCTCCGTTTAATATGCTAGATTGAATGTGATATTTCTGTCTACAATTGAATGACAGGATACAATCTTCTGAGCTATATTCCTGTCAGTAGGGTGGCCGATGTCTCGCATGTGCAAGAATCGAGCACTGGATTCTTGCCCAACATGAACGCTATACCGATGCCGCTTTATTCTTGAATTCTGTTCTTATCCACTTTGTCCCAAGTAAATTCTGTTGCTGTCTTTGCATGTATGTATCTGATAAACACACAACCATTTTGATTTCAAAGACTATTTTTTTTTAAAGCGAGTTTCTTGCTATATTGCTTTTCTTAAACGCAATATTGTCATCAACTTCCTCAACTAGTTGGGGGGCGGTCGTAGGAAGTTGTTTTTCGGTAGCACTACAAGGTATTCAGTGCCATAGGGTTCCTTGGCTCTTGGGTTGAAAATTGTTTTTATGACACTATAGAAAATATTAGTCAGTAAAGGTCTTAGGATACTTTAAGAGCGATGGAATGTCATAAATTTCGGTAATTTCATCATCAAGAAATTCTGCAATACAAATGCGGAAATGGAAGGCGACAAAGAGAAGGAGGAGACAGAAGTAGAGGTGGGAGGGTGGAGGGTAAAAGATTTTGAACATGCAGAAGGTTGCAAAGCATGCACGGGGTAAAGTGAAATAGAACGATGTGGTATACAGGGGACAACGTGTTGTCATTGGATTGAACTAGGGCACATGAGACGGTCAGGGGAAACCACAGAATGGCATGTGGGGCCTGGTTGTAGAAAGGGAGCTGTGGTTTTGGTGCAAAATTCATGACAGCGAGAGAGTGTATGTGAGCGAATGAGGTAGCTCTTTCCCTTACCTCTCCAGTTCTTCCTACGTGACCTGTACCTCTTGCAAACCACGTGAAGGTCTTTTCAAATGCAGACGACATCAAAACCGATTTACAACACCCTGACACCACAGTAACAACAGCAGACGCGCAGCCCTCCATTACACTGTAGAATTGGAACAGTTGCTGACCAGGAACAAAATGTTTGCATCTCCACAGGAGTCTTCAATCATTCTTTTAACCCCAGATAGAAACGAGTCCAGCTCACGCCTTCCAGTCACCCTGAATAGAGTCGCTCCCACTTAGCATATTAACCAACCGTTCAGGGCATTACATAAGACACACATTTAACATCAACGTAAAAGCAACACATAAAGTAAATGCTCTCAGAACGCTAACTGGCACCAGATTTGGACAAAACATTCCCTAATCATCTTCAACAAAAAATTCATCCACTTCACCCGTCGTGTCACCTACCTGGTCGTCCGCCCTCGCAAAAGCAGATATAGCACAGCTGCAAACCACACAAAGTAGTGCATGCAGAACAATCACTGGCTGCCACGCAAATACAAATGCTCAATACCTTCTCAAATGAAACAGTGATCCTCTCAATACAATCCCATTTCAACATGCTCTGCATCCAGTTTTACGCAGCAGCACTAGACCCCTCTCACCCAAACCACTTCGCAACTAAACACTAACCGCCAAGGAGAAATGTAACATTTACCTCTGCCTCATCCCCACCACTCCCAATAGATATGACACTAACATAACGCAAATACACTCAAGTAACCCGGAAAAGCACTAAACGACCACCTTGCCTACTCGGTCTTAAATACCACCTTATCAGACATACGCAACACCCATCAGAAGCCACACTCCCCAGACAAATACGGGTCACACTTTCCCGTCTGCGCTCTGGATGTCACTCATCCTTACAACACTAAACACACCGCTTCCCCACATCTCAAGACCCTTCGTGTTCACGATGCCACTGCCGTAAAGAAGATAACGTGCTGTTACTACTCAGTTGCCCTTCACACTCTGCTCCTAAACTCATTCACAATTATCACGACACTTTATGACTTAGAGTCTCGACCAGTGGACGTGGCCACCCTCCTGAGCACTGCAAGAGCGCCATGAAGACAGAAGGACCCACTGGGTACGAAGTATATATAGGAAGGAGATTTTCTTTCAGACGTCTTCTATTCAAGACCAATGCACATTTGGTATTCGCTAGTTTCTCTTTCTGTTTTCCTGACAGTGATTTTCGCACACACTCGGAAAGATTGCAAATTGGTTATCATTGTTGGTTTTTCCGTAATTATTCATGATAAGCTGGGACGCATCGAAATTCAGCATCATTGACCACTAAATCATAACACAGCACAATATGACAAGATCTAAGCATATTCACAGCTGAACAGATATTAACAAGTTACAATGAGACGGTACACTGGGTGGAGATGTGTCCGTGTGGAGGTCTGTACGTAGAGTGTGGCTGCTGAGGGAATACCTGGTGGGGATTGGAGTGTCAGGCTACATGGGAACGACTCGGGGTAGGTGAGGTCAAGTCGTGGTCTGCTGCAGGTGTGTTCCGGCTGGCATCAGGGTTTGCTTCTCTTGGATTATGGGTCTTACTTGAGTTTTCATGTTCTGCTATCCTTCGCTCAGACCTCTCTCTCTCTCTCTCTCTCTATATATATATATATATATATATATATATATATATATATATATATATATATATATATATATATATTATCCCTGGGGATAGGGGAGAAAGAATACTTCCCACGTATTCCCTGCGCGTCGTAGAAGGCGACTAAAAGGGAAGAGAGCGGGGGGCTGGAAATCCTCCCCTCTCATTTTTTTTTTTTTTTATTTTCCAGAAGAAGGAACAGAGAAGGGGGCCAGGTGAGGATATTCCCTCAAAGGCCTAGTCCTCTGTTCTTAACGCTACCTCGGTAATGCGGAAATGGCGAATAGTATGAAAGAAAGAAAGAATATATATATATATGTGTGTGTGTGTGTGTGTGAGAGAGAGAGAGAGAGAGAGAGAGAGAGAGAGAGAGAGAGAGAGAGAGAGAGAGAGAGAGAGAGAAAGTGGATTTTTGATGGATGAGTTAGGAATTGTGGTCGCGTGTGTGAATCATGGTGGCGGGGAGTTGCGTGAGGAATTTTGGTGGTGATGTGTAAGTTATGTTAGCAAGTTTATATGAGAGACTTTGCATTGGATATATGGAGGGTGGAGCATTAGATAGACTCAGCCGCAGCATATTATTAGAGAATATATTGAATGATATGTTTCCTACAACAGGAATGTGATGTATGTGATGAAGAGGGTCGTTTTGGTCATCACCGGCTGGGATCGTTAAGGTTAACAATGATTGGTGCTGGCAATGGGTCGTACCGACTATCGTTATTGGTGACGATCATTTCTAATTAATTGACAAATGTAAACTGCGTGTAATACCTGTTCTGTGTGATTAATGATCGCCTAAAATGGTGATATAAGCTGATGAACCTGTAATGATCATACTGGCTGTGGGCGTGTATTAGCAGTGGCAGCAGTTTTGTATTGTTGTTGATGTTCCTTTTCGTCCTTGGTTCCTCCTGACGAAGATGTTATTGAGGGTGGGCCATACTGACCTTCCTCAGGTGTCGGGATGGCCGCCAGGTCATTAGGCTGGGAGTTGAGCAGACAGACAGACAGACAGACAGGCTGTTCGTAGCCATAGTTAAGTTGGTCGGGAAGCAGATAAACCGATACTCAGGCAGGCAGAGCGAGAAGTAAGACAGACAACCATATAGAATCGCTTGCTACAGGGAGACGGTCGAGTTGACGAAGTGTTCATTCTCTCAGTCAGTACTCCTCCAGGGAGCTCGGGGATGACCCAAGGCCGTCACAGTACCGGCTAGGGCTTCTGCGAAGTCTGTCGACATCGAACTACGCAGACGTCATATTCATTACCAAGACACTGACTGTTTATATCGGGAAGGTGATGATGAATGATTAATGTGACCGAGCGGCGAGCAGGTGGCCAAGGGAGGGCTGGGGTTGGTCGTACATGATCAAGAGAATGTGAATGTGAATATGTAATGAGTATAACAAAACAAATTCGTCTCCTGTGTTTGTTGACACATGTTATGACCCACCAGAAATGCCATAGAGTACCACTGTTTCATCTTTGGGCAATTGGAAATAATTAAACTTTAAGAAAATCTTTCAAATTACTTAATGAAATGCAAAACGCCTTGCAATTCAGTCAAGATAGGACAAGTGTTATTGATGTATGGATGACTGTATATTTTCTGGCAGGGTAGATGCACTGGAGGCAAAATTATGTCTTAAAGAAATTATGCCAAAGAATCTAATATTTTCTCATATCACTGTACCGTTAGGAACACCTAGGAACACCTCTGCTGGACTTAAATTCTAATATCTATCAAGTTATATTTCCACTGAGTCATTTCTATATTTGATGAAATATATTGTGTTTCATATGATTTCTCTCATGATAAACATAATTCAAATATGTGCTTCAGTTTGATCTCAGAAGCAAAGACTAAATTCTCCAATTCTTAGAAATTTCTCTACATCAGGACTTTCATCTGCCTACGTGATAGTGGCACTTCAAGCCTCGAACTAACATGATGAAAAGAAATATGAGAAAAAAAAATGATATTTTCTAATGAACTTTAACTCCATGTGCAGCTAAACGTTTGATACTTATTTCAACTAGGTGTCTAGCCACTGCCTTTAAAAGATTTAATTGTCTTCGTTCAGATTAGTATGTAGGTGTTCCACGAGTGGTGTCTTGCCTTGTGCGTGATGCGATGTTGGAGGAGCTGAACACGTGTGGCATGATCCCAGCATCAGAGTCATGTCAAACTAGACGATGATGATGATGATGATGATGATGATGATGGGTGTGATAATGGGAGTGAGGAAGATAGTGATGATGGGAGCGATGATGATAGTGATGATAGTGATGATGATGAGAGTGGTGACGGCAGCAATACTGATGTAAGTGAAAACTGTGTAACCTCACAAGACTCGGATGAACCTAACCCAAACCAGGTACGATCCTTGGTAATGTTCAAAATAACAGAAATGTTATGAAACTGAATATATCTTATTAGATGTAGAACAGAAATCCTTCAGTGGAACGATAACTCAAGAAAAAAATTGAATTTCTCGATTATACTTAAATGCAGTATATCAATCATTATTCTGGACATTTGAGAAAAAAAAAAAGACGAAGATCACCTTCATAATTCCTTGAAACTTAATAATGATGTTTTCAGTGCATTTCTTCCTGCCGTAAAACGTATTAAACATCTTTACATCATAACACTGGCCCAGTGGTAGCAAATTCAGAGGCCGTTTTAGACACGCTCGTATAAGAAAAGTTGACATGGAATTTCATTTAGCACATATTACTGAAACAATGTATGAACAAATTTGCTTATGAATGGGATTTCAGTTATCGCATATTGTTGAACAAATTTATGAACCAATTTACTTATTAATGGGATTCCGGTTAGCGCCTATTACTGAACAAATTTTTGAACAAATTTACTTGTTAATAGAATTTTGGATAGCGCCTATTGCTGAACAATTTTATGAACAAATTTGTTTATTAAGTCCTATTTCAACGTCCGGAAACTCACTGTCCAACTAGGGAACAGCTGACAGGCTTGCTCTGGAGACATCGTTAGCGTCAGCCAAAGGTCTTGTTTCGTAGTTTCAAGAGTAGATATCCAGTTGCTTTCTAATGCATCATGTGAAGCAGTGGGAGGACGGCATCCACCAAAGCTTTGATAGCACCGCAAATCATATGTCCTAAATGAAAGAAGTATTCCAAAGAGACTGAGAATGCGAGAGGAATCCGTTTGATGAACATGTCGTCTTGCCGCATGTCGTGAAAAGTAGTAGGTCGACCGATAATTTGGTGCTTGTCTGACACTGTGGTATATGGGGTATATGGTGGTGGACATCGAGACGACCTTTAAATTATCAGTAGGCCTTGGGTGAGGGAGGCAGAACCCTCAGCCAATATCTCTGATCAAGACCTCATCTGTAGAACACCTGAGTGGCATTTCATTTTCTATTCATTTGTTTACCTGTAATCTTTTTTTGATTTCTAATTACAGTATCTCAGCCAATACCATTCAGCAGCGGTGATTCTCATGGCTCTGCCCTGTCTTTCCAGCTCTTCCTCATCTCTTTATTGAATCACTAGTTAATTACTGATGATATCCTTTATTCAGTAATAACCATAGGCACTCATAAGTCAGCTCCTCATTCCTTTAGTTATTACACAACCCCGTGGTGTGGATACATCTGTCTTTCTATAGATAACTATAGAGATATCTGAAGCATTGGTGTTCGTATGATGCCTAAGGTTGAAAGAATGAATCGTTAAAGAATGAAGGGTTAAACGAAAGCTATACCCCTGGAGATAGCTGATTTTCAGAGCGGTCGTTCATTGCATCGCTGACCTCATTCATTGCATCGCGAACTTCATTCATTGCATCGCTAACTTCATTCATTGCATCGCCAACCTCATTCATTGAATCGTTAACCTCATCAATTGCATCGCTAACTTCATTCATTGCATCGCTAACTTCATTCATTGCACGTAAAATCATCAAAATTTCATCGAACCTTTATTTATTGCATCGCTAACCCATTCATTTCATCGTTTAAATCATTCATTGCATCGTTTTCCCCCCCTTCTCTCTCTCTCTCTCTCTCCTCTCCTCACCCCTACCTAAGGCTGTGTATGGTTGGGGGGAGTGGCATTTTTGAGCAATTTATAGTGCACTGAGAGAGAGAGAGAGAGAGAGAGAGAGAGAGAGAGAGAGAAGGGGAAAAAGACTATGAGAAAACTACAAACTCAGCTGTTTTTAAAAAAGGATTTTCTAGTTTTCAATGAAAAGGGGTTCCATATCGTATTAGCAAAATGGAGGATCTGTCATAAGTCGCTAAGATGAGCTTTTCTTTCTGTTTTTTCCCCCCTTGTGGTCGAGGGTCTCTTCATGATGATTGGTTTATACGTATAATTCGTCTGCATTATTGTCGTTCATAACTCCATGAATGTGGTTACAGTTTCAAGGTAGACTGTATTGATCTTGTATTAATCAATATATTCGGCCATGGGAACCTAGCAAAAAGGTGGTTACAGTTTCAAGGTAGACTGTATTGATCTTGTATTAGTCAATATATTCTACCATGGGAACCTAGCAAACTCCGCGAAGGTGGTTACAGTTTCAAGATAGACTTTATTGATCTTGTTGTATTAATCAATATATTTGACTATGGGAACCTAGCAAAAAGGTGGTTACAGTTTCAAAGTAGACTGTATTGATCTTGTATTAATCAATGTATTCGGCCATGGGAACCTAGCAAAAAGGTGGTTACAGTTTCAAAGTAGACTATTGATCTTGTACTAATCAATATACTCGGCCAGGGGAACCTAGCAAAAAGGTAATTACTGTTTCAAGGTAGACTGTATTGATCTTGTATTAATCAATATATTCGATCATGGAAACCTTGCAAACTTCATGAAGGTGGTTACAGTTACAAGGTAGACTGTAGTGATCGTGTTGTACTGATCAGTACATTCGGCCATGGGAACCTCGCACAGGGACGTCGTCTTCAGGCAATGGTCATTACCTTAGATTTATAGTCATCGGTTCATTAGAACAGGTTATCATTGTTGGTCTCTTTTGCATTGTGTTTTTGCCAATGATACTTTTGTTTCCACGTCCGTCTGTCTATCTATCTGTCTATCTCTCTGTCCACTGACTTCTGACCGCCCTTCTGTCTCTGTCTGTCTCTCTCTACGTGTGTCTGCTTATCTTCACGTCTTTATCGTGTCTGTTACTCTCTCTCTCTCTCTCTCTCTCTCTCTCTCTCTCTCTCTCTCTCTCTCTCTCTCTCTCTCTCTCTCTCTCTCTCGTTACTTTTTGTTTGAATCAAACTGTCTCTTATAGTACGTTTCTGTCTCTTTATTTGTCTCTCCGTCTGCGTCTGTCTGTTTGCTGATCTGTCACCGTAACTGACGGTCACCATGCATCTCTTTCGGATATATTACATTCATTTGTTCCTTCCTAAAGTTAAGGGTGTATAAGAATTGACCATGGATAAGAATGGATAACTTACATATTCCCTTAAATAAACTGAGAGTTAGTTAGGTAGTCATACAATCCCAGAACCGCCAAGGGGTTCTTCCATCTTTGAGGCTGCGCTACACGCGTAAGCCGGATAAGGCAGGATCCTTTTGGGGTGGGAAGGTCTTCGACGACGCCATATAGCTTTACGTTCGAAGAAAATGACAAAGTCTCGTAAAAGACGAGTTCTCGATCGCGATGTTACCATTCGCAAGCGGAGATCATTGACGCCATTAGTCATATATATATATATATATATATTTTTTTTTTTTTTTTTTTTATACTTTGTCGCTGTCTCCCGCGTTTGCGAGGTAGCGCAAGGAAACAGACGAAAGAAATGGCCCAACCCCCCCCCCCCCCCCATACACATGTACATACACACGTCCACACACGCAAATATACATACCTACACAGCTTTCCATGGTTTACCCCAGACGCTTCACATGCCTTGATTCAATCCACTGACAGCACGTCAAACCCTGTATACCACATCGCTCCAATTCACTCTATTCCTTGCCCTCCTTTCACCCTCCTGCATGTTCAGGCCCCGATCACACAAAATCTTTTTCACTCCATCTTTCCACCTCCAATTTGGTCTCCCTCTTCTCCTCGTTCCCTCCACCTCCGACACATATATCCTCTTGGTCAATCTTTCCTCACTCATTCTCTCCATGTGCCCAAACCATTTCAAAACACCCTCTTCTGCTCTCTCAACCACGCTCTTTTTATTTCCACACATCTCTCTTACCCTTACGTTACTTACTCGATCAAACCACCTCACACCACACATTGTCCTCAAACATCTCATTTCCAGCACATATATATATATATATATATATATATATATATATATATATATATATATATATATATATATATATATATATATGTATGTATGTATATATATATTTTCCCTTGGGATAGGGGAGAAAGAATACTTCCCACGTATTCCCTGCGTGTCGTAGAAGGCGACTAAAAGGGAAGGGAGCGGGGGGCTGGAAATCCTCCCCTCTCGTTTTTTTTTTTTTTAATTTTCCAAAAGAGGGAACAGAGAAGGGGGCCAGGTGAGGATATTCCCTCAAAGGCCCAGTCCTCTGTTCTTAACGCTACCTCGCTATCGCGGGAAATGGCGAATAGTATGAAAGAAAAAGAAAGATATATATATATATATATATATATATATATATATATATATATATATATATATATATATATATTATCCCTGGGGATAGGGGATTAAGAATACTTCCCACGTATTCCCTGCGTGTCGTAGAAGGTGACTAAAAGGGGAGGGAGCGGGGGGCTGGAAATCCTCCCCTCTCATTTTTTTTTTTTTTTCTTTCCAAAAGAAGGAACAGAGGGGGCCAGGTGAGGATATTCCAAAAAAGGCCCAGTCCTCTGTTCTTAACGCTACCTCGCTAACGCGGGAAATGGCAAATAGTTTAAAAGAAAAAGAAATATATATATATATATATATATATATATATATATATATATATATATATATACATTCATTTATTTATTCATCTAATTGTGATTACCCTGAACCCCTTTCTGAATGAGTCCTGGTGTTCCCCAGTGCTCTTTTCCCTGGGGCTTTTATAAAGGCTGCGCTACATCCAGTAGCAGGGACGCGAGGAGTTCTTTGCAAGGGCTGCAAGCACTCTAATTCGTCAACTGACAATGACGCAGACTCGCCAAAGGCAAGTTTTCATTCGCGGTGTAACCTCGAGTAAAAGGTTAGAGTGGTTAAGGCGAGGACAGGAAACACATTTTAAAAGCTTTGGAGGAAACTGGATATTTGTATTTTGATAAGGATCAGATCACAGCTGTTTGGAAAAGACAAAGAAACCAGAGGATACCACAGCTTGCTGGTGTAGGGAGAGGGAGAGAGATGACATCGGCCAGTCCCCAGTGCAGGTGCATAAGTCGTCTCGTATGATGCATGACTTTACATACCATCCTCTTGTGTAGTTCTTCATAGAACGTCATTTGAAATTCTATGGATATTGTGTGCGAAGGGACTATTGAGTCCTTGTTATCATATGTGGTACCGAAAAATGCTGATAGAGTTGGTTGGACAAGGACTTTTGTAACGGAAGCCGTGTTCATTGTGATGTAAGAATGGAAAAGACTCTTAGAAACTGATTATGATGTAGATGACGGAGAGAGAGAGAGAGAGAGAGAGAGAGAGAGAGAGAGAGAGAGAGAGAGAGAGAGAGAGAGAGAGAGAGAGAGAGAGAGTTGAAGGGTGTGGAGGCCATGATAAGAGAAATGAATGTGAATTATAGCGATAAAACTCTTATCTAGGAAGCAATCATACGACGAGCAACATGCTGACCACAGAGAGAGGGAGGTGTTAGTATACAGATGTTTCAAGTAATGTTTATGTGTGTGTGTGTGTGTGTGTGTGTGTGTGTGTGTGTGGGTACGAGTGTGAGCAGGGAGGGAAGACATTGTCAAGTAGTGGCCAGATGCACTGAGGGCACTGCTGTATAAAGGATGCTGTGTAAAAGCATTCGAGAGAAGCATTACGATGTCGGCTTACAGATACCTGGAGGCCAACAAGATGGTTTCATTATATTGCTTCCTCCGCTCCACATATACGACACACAGTTCCTTTTCTTGAGGTAGCTATGTCTCGCAGAAATTGTTCATTGCAAACACTTGGCCTATACATCCCCCACCAATCCTGAAGCCACAATTTCCCTTCCCAGTCTGATCCTTTGTGCATAACACCACCCTCTCAGTCACTAATCTCTCATACATTTTGTCAGATACTCTGATAGGACTTATAACCTCTGAAATTGGAATATATACTCTGTGCCCCTCGCCTTTATGCAGTGGCATTATAGAAGCATTCCACCAGTCCTTGGACACCTCACCTTGAGCCATACATACAGTGAAAATTGTGACTAATCAGTCAACAACACTGTCACCCACTTTCTTGAGAAACTCGACTGTAATCCCATCCATTCCAGCTGTTATGCTACACTTAAACTTACACTAGATTTTCACCACCTCTTCTTTTTTTCACCAGAACATTAACCATGTCTCGCTATCTCTCTCCTCATACCTCCATGTCCCAAACACCTCACATCTGCCATTGTGTCATCTAAGACATTCAACAGTCCTTCACAATACTCACTCCATTTCCTATTCACGTCTTCTCTGCCTGTTATCACTTCCTCTTCTGCTTGTTTCACTGATGTTATTTCTTCTTTCTTGCTCCTTTGCTGCATCCAGAATGATCAAGGTAGCGTCAGGAACGGAAGAATGAGCCCAAGAGGTAAAATTCTTTATTTGGCTCCTTCTTCCATTCCTTCTTTTTGAAAAGCGACAAAGGAGTGGAGAATTGCCAACCCCAGCATTTCAGTTACCTTATGCAACACGTAGGAGATACGTGGGCTGTTTTCTTTCTTCCATATCCCCAGGGATATATAAATTCCTGTATCCTCCATATGTAACATATGGAGGATACAGGAATCATGAGGAAGATGGCAACCGACAGACAGTGAATGCAGAGTTTCTGAAAAAAAGTGTAATGAAAGAAAAGTGAATGAAAATGCAGATGAGTGTTACAAATTTGTACAAGAAACAAGAATCGGAATGTAAGATACATTTAACGAAGAAAATTCCATAGCTTAGAGAATTCATGTATATCTATTTCGCATTAAATGTTGCCGACGAGTGAAGGGCGAAACATGAGACTTTCTGGTTAAAGGCAAGTTTCTGATGTTTTGAAGAAAATGAGTGAGGGTGAGGGTGAGGGTTAGAAAGCTGGTGTGCCATTTGTGAGTATGTTTGTTGTGAGGGATGATGCAACCAGGTTGCTGTAGAGTGGAGTCACCGGAAGGTATTTCTTCGATGATTGCCGGACTGATTATCCTGTAATTGCCTGATTGGTTATAATCAGTGCGGAAGTAGGAGAGTAAAACAGGGGAAGGAGATATACATGAAGCTAACAGAAGACCTGTTGGCCGACAATGAGGTTCCTCAGTGACGGGATTAAGGAACTGTTGATTTCAGATCTAGATTAGCCTTTGAAGCATGACTGTACGTCCCTTGAGCACGAAGGTACGCCCCTTGACCATGACGGTACGTCCCTTGACCATGAAGGTACGTCCCTTGAACACGAAGGTACGCCCGTTGACCCCGAAGGTACGTCCCTTGAGCACGACGGTACGTCCCTTGACCACGAAGGTATGTCTATTGAGCACGACGGTACGTCCCTTGAGCACGACGGTACGTCCCTTGAGCACGAAGGTACGCCCCTTGACCCCAAAGGTACGTCCCTTGAGCACGACGGTACGTCCCTTGAGCACGAAGGTACGCCCCTTGACCACGACGGTACGTCCCTTGAGCACGAAGGTACGCCCCTTGACCACGACGGTACGGCCCTTGAGCACGAAGGTACGCCCCTTGATCACAACGGTACGTCCCTTGACCACGAAGGTACGCGCGTTGAGCACGATGATGATAATGCTTTAGAGCACTGTGGTACTGTCCCTGAGCACGTTGATAAGACCCTTAAACATGAGGGTGTGCTTTTTAGCAGACCCTCTGAAAGCCAGGTTCAAAGACCAGGCCATCACATCCAGTGGTCGTACCGTCTTCTTCAAGGATCGTAGCGTCTTGCTCCAGGGTCGTACCGTCTTGCTCAAGGTTTGTGGTTGTGCCATCTTGTTCAGGGGTAGTAGTATCGTCGTGCTTAAGCGTTGTATTGTCTTGCTCAGGGGTCGTATTGTCGTGCTCAAGGGTCGTGCCATCTTAATCAGGGGTCGTATCGTCGTGCTCAAGGGTCGTGCCATCTTAATCAGGGGTCGTATCGTCGTGCTCAAGGGTCGTACCATCTTTAATCAGGGGTTGTATCGCCGTGCTCAAGGGTCGTACCATCTTAATCAGGGGTCGTATCATCGTGCTCAAGGGTCGTACCATCTTAATCGGGGTCGTATCATCGTACTCAAGGGTCGTACCATCTTAATCAGGGGTCGTATCATCGTACTCAAGGGTCGTACCATCTTAATCAGTGGTTGTATAGCCGTGCTCAAGGGTCGTACCATCTTAGTCAGGGGTCGTATCGTATTGCTCAAGGGTCTTACTGCCTTGCTTACAGAGTTGATGATATCTAACCAATTGGGAATAATTGTCAGGTCTTTTCTGGAATGAGTTGAGGAGATTAGAGGGCGATGGGTATAATGAAGGATGTGGTCGATCAAGGAAAAGATACATTACTGTTGTGATGTTGGGAGAGTGTGAGGTACATTAGTGTTGGGAGAGTGTGAGGTACATTAGTGTTGGGAGAGTGTGAGGTACATTAGTGTTGGGGGAGTGTGAGGTACATTAGTGTTGGGAGGGTGTGAGGTACGTTAGTGTTGGGAGAGTGTGAGGTACATTAGTGTTGGGAGAGTGTGAGGTACATTAGTGTTGGGGGAGTGTGAGGTACATTAGTGTTGGGAGGGTGTGAGGTACATTAGTGTTGGGAGAGTGTGAGGTACATTAGTGTTGGGAGAGTGTGAGGTACACTAGTGATGGGAGAGTGTAAGATACATTAGTGATGGGAGGATGTAAGATACAGTAGTGATGGGAGAGTGTAAGATACTTTAGTGATGGGAGAGTGTAAGATACATTAGTGTTGGGAGAGTGTAAGATACATTAGTGATGGGAGAGTGTAAGATACATTAGTGATGGGAGAGTGTAAGATACATTAGTGATGGGAGGGAGTGAGGGAAGAGAATTACTAAAAATGAAAGATTCAAGTGAAGGTAAACCAATGGAGAGGGAAGCAACTGAGGGAGAGTAGGAGAGAGGAGCATTTGTGTGTGTGAGAGGAGTGTCACCATGGAGGGTAGTGAGGGGTCATGGGTGGGTGAGAGGAGTGTCACCATGGAGGGCAGTGAGGGGTTATGGGTGGGTGAGAGGAGTGTCACCATGGAGGGTAGTGAGGGGTCATGGGTGTGTGAGAGGGGTGTCGTCACCATGGAGGGTAGTGAGGGGTCATGGGTGGGTGAGAGGAGTGTCACCATGGAGGGTAGTGAGGGGTCATGGGTGGGTGAGAGGAGTGTTACCATGGAGGGTAGTGAGGGGTCATGGGTGTGTGAGAGGGGTGTCATCACCATGGAGGGTAGTGAGGGGTCATGGGTGTGTGAGAGGAGTGTTACCATGGAGGGTAGTGAGGGGTCATGGGTGTGTGAGAGGAGTGTCACCATGGAGGGTAGTGAGGGGTCATGGGTGTGTGAGAGGAGTGTTACCATGGAGGGTAGTGAGGGGTCATGGGTGTGTGAGAGGTGCCGTGACCATCTTGAACCTCGGTGAGGTTAGCATGAACCCCTCACCCGCACCAACGTATGAAAATTGCCCCTTCGACCGACCGTTTCACACGGGGTAACAACCCTGCATGTGTCGCACTCCGGAGCCACGTGTCTGTCAATTGCTACCGTTGTTTCCTTCGATGAGGCTCTTCACCCCGGACGGGATACCACACAACCCACGGTGGGATATGTGGGATCGTGTCCGGTGTGGGACGGGATACCACACAACCCACGGTGATGTGGGATCGTGTCCGGTGTGGGACGGGATACCACACAACCCACGGTGGGATATGTGGGATCGTGTCCGGTGTGGGACGGCGGCTATGCAAAGACTGAAAATGTTTTTGTTTTTTTTTTTTTGTTTTTTTTCCTCTCCTGTGATTTAGGATTTGTCATCCTTACGCTTGCCTCTTTGAATGAGAGAGAGAGAGAGAGAGAGAGAGAGAGAGAGAGAGAGAGAGAGAGAGAGAGAGAGAGAGAGAGAGAGAGTACTTATTTACGTGTACTTTACGACAAGATTTTGCCAGAAGGCAGGATTGAGCGCGTCCGCTCACCGCAGGAAAATCTAGAGTTACGAAGAACGAGTCGTGTGGGTGACGTGTTGTGTTTGTGAGAGATGGAGAAAATGCATATTTGTTGGGTGCATGCCAACAGCCCGCGTTTGGGTGAGGGAGAAAGAAAAATCAGCAACCTGGGCCAAAAGGGGTGAAACTAGACAGCCACTGAAGTGCTGGCTCAGTGAGTGGCCTTCATTGACCCTCGCGATACCCCGGCGGGCAGTACCGTTAATAACATGGTGGTCGGTGGCCGACTACCGCTCACCACCCGCAGAAATACCATGGAATGCACCAAAAGGATTTCAGACAAAACATACGAGGACCTTGCAAGCTTGATAGATCAAACTGTTTCTCTCTGCCGCTCGACTCATCAAGCAATTACCAATTCTTGGTTCGTCTGGGACTGACTTTTACCGTAATTCAAGTTTTCTTTTAAATGTCTCTGCGGTTACTTTTTATCCGATACTTTTTCGGTACATTCCATGGTAATTTTGTAGACTTGATAACTCTCTTTCTTCCTTTTTTTTTCTTTAGAGGCATTTAAGTTCATAAGATATTCCTCTACTCCCTTGATTTGTTTCCATGCGTAGATTATTATCTATCTTCCTCTTCTTTGTGCTCTGCTGCACAGATGGACGTGTGTGTGTGTGTGTGTGTGTGTGTGTGTGTGTGTGTGTGTGTGTGTGTTTGTGTATGTATGTGGGTGTGTGTGTGCGCGCGTGTGCTCGTGTGTGTGTGTGTGTGTGTGTGTGTGTGCCCCCAGCTTTATCGTTAATAGTATGTGTGTTTTACTAAGAAAAATATCCCGCATCGGGAATTTTCAGGTTATTAGGACCAAAACACACAATGATATAACGAAAAAGAACTTCCTAATCTTGTTTAAGAGACAAAATCCCCATAGTTGCCCAAGTCGATTATAATGGGAGGTGGTTAATATACCACAGTCGAAGTGGGGAGAATTCCTCTCCAGTAGTTGATGGGTCAGACGGTAAATAACTTTGCTGGAGAGTGACCGGATAGAATGTATGCGAGAAACCAACACCCAGAATGAACATATTAGACTTACTTGTAATTCCAGACGAGGATTTCGTTGGACAGTCGCGATTGGGGACGGGGTTAGGAACAAGTGACTTCAGATAAATTACTTACAGTATTCAATGCTGCCTCAAGCAGCCGCTAATTCTGCTTACATTATGGTTCAACACGACAGCTGTGAGAAGAAATGCCTTATCTATTCTAAAGATAGATATCTTTAAAGGTAGATATTTTCCATTGCCTTGTTCTTGACAGGATAAGGTGGGATGGCATCGTTTCTGAACACGGTTTAGACGTGGTCTCGGAAGAGTTCGACAAGACTAAATATACTAGAGGGAAGATGGTATGTGCCACTGAATTGCAGATCACCCGCTAGACCAAAGCGAAATGGTAGACGATTGAAATGAAGTGGTGTCAGTTGTTCAAACGAATAGCACAGATATTCAGAACCAAGACCAGCTTGATCACAGAGGCTTTGCAGAGTTGCGTAGACAGAAAAGATAACTTATGCGTCAAAGTAAACGTCGTTATGTAGCATATGTTACTGACGAAAACGAAGAAAATAAACCCTTAAAGAACTTTATTGTTACGTTGGAAGTGAGAGAGTCATTTACCCAGTCCATTGGCCCAATCCTCTGAACGGAAAACGGCGACGATGAATTCATAGCAAAGACAAGAAAAAAAACATATCCATCTCCACACGACTCGTACTCCAGCTGCAGATAATACATAGATCATTATCAATGACCCTCAACAGTGAGGTCAAATGCCATGCCATCATGCCTCAGGGTCGTACTGCGTTGAAGGGTCATACCGTCGTGTGCATGAGTCGTATCATGGTGGTGGCTTGCATCTCGCCAGACACAGTAACCTGCAATAATCCAGCTTGGCGGGGGGCGGCCTCTTTTATACATTTAATTGCAATTAATATCATGGCTGAGGAACCGACACCACACAGTATGGGGCGGCCAGGCTGTCTGACGGACCACGGTGATGGTGGTGGTGATGGCGATGTTGATGGGCATGGAATGTGATGGCAGTGGTGGTGGTGGTGCTGCTGGAGCGGTGGAGAGGTGTGTTGGTGATGCAGTCGGTGGTGGTGATGACGGTTGTGGTGATGGTGTTGCTGGAGCGGTGTGAGAGGTGTGTTGGTGATGCTGTGGGGCGGTGGAGAGGTGTGTTGGTGATGCCATCAGTGGTAGTGATAATGGTTGGAGTGGTGGTGGTAACAGTTGTGGTGTCAGTGGTTATGACAGCCTTAATAATGGTGATGGTGATGACGAAAATGATGGTGATTCATATGATGATATTATTCATTACAGGAGTTGCCCATGGTAATGGGTGATGGTGTCAGTGGCAACCTCTTCGTAGTGATGATGGTGATAGTAGTAGTGGTGGTGGTGCTAACTATAAGGTGATAACTCCAGTGTGTTGTCTTGCAGTTAGAATGGCTCAGTGACTGGTCATTATCCCCACAGTGGTTCGAAAATGTAGATTTAACTCACAGTTCATTATCGATATTGAGCCAAGAAACTGAGATTCAATCATGACATTACTATGGTTTTAACTGTGACTGAGGGAGATTGTGATAGACTGACTCTGTTCATAGTGATAGTGGTGACCCAAGTAATCATACTGGTGCTACACACTACTGGTGACCCGAACATCATATTGGTTCTTAATACTACTGGTGACCCGAACATCATGGAGGTGCTGCATATTACTAGCGACCCGGCCATTATGCTGGCATGAGGCACTACACACATCACTGGTAATGTTAGGTTACTCAGACCTTCTTGCCGGCCTCAAGAGACAGGAATCGTTTTTCATTGCCACAGAAAATGAAGGAGTTTTTGCTCCTGTATGGCTGAGTCCCAGAGCTGAGTAGGTCAGTGTTGACGACGAGTGGAGGGAGAACCAGTCACCAGTAACAAGAGAATTCTAAGAATTCAGAAATATCAGCAACTTTGACGCCTTAGGTCAGACGGTACGTCCCTGGCCCACGACAGTACCTCCCTGGAGCACGACAGTACCTCCCTGGAGCACGACGGTACGTACGTCCCTGGAGCACAACGGTACGTACGTCCCTGGAGCACGACGGTACTTCCCTGGAGCACGATGGTACGTTCCTGGAGCACGACGGTACTTCCCTGGAGCACGACGGTACGTACGTCCCTGGAGCACGACGGTACGTACGTCCCTGGAGCACGACGGTACTTCCCTGGAGCACGATGGTACGTTCCTGGAGCACGACGGTACTTTCCTGGAGCACGACGGTACGTAGGTCCCTGGAGCACGACGGTACTTACCTGGAGCACGATGGTACGTTCCTGGAGCACGACAGTACTGCCCCTGAGTACCACGGCACGATCCTTGAGCAGGATGACGTGATCTTTGTGTTTGAGGGGCAACTGAAAGGCCGAGCCAGAGGCCTTCATACCGTTGTGGTCAAGGGTCGTATCGTCGTGCTCAAGATTCGTACCTAATTCTTAAGAGTCGTGCCGAAGTGCTCAATATTCTTACCGTAGTGCTCAATATTCGTACCGTAGTGCTCAAGATTCTAATCGTCATGCTCAAGACTCGTACTGTAATGGTCAAGACTCGTACTGTTATGGTCAAGACACGTACTGTAATGGTCAAGACTCGTACTGTAATGATCAAGACTCGTACTGTAATGCTCAAGACTCGTACTGTAATGGTCAAGACTCGTACTGTAATGGTCAAGACACGTACTGTTATGGTCAAGACTCGTACTGTTATGGTCAAGACTCGTACTGTTATGGTCAAGACACGTACTGTTATGGTCAAGACTCGTACTGTTATGGTCAAGACTCGTACTGTAATGGTCAAGACACGTACTGTAATGGTCAAGACTCGTACTGTAATGATCAAGACTCGTACTGTAATGCTCAAGACTCGTACTGTAATGGTCAAGACTCGTACTGTAATGGTCAAGACTCGTACTGTAATGGTCAAGACACGTACTGTAATGGTCAAGACTCGTACTGTAATGCTCAAGACTCGTACTGTAATGGTCAAGACTCGTACTGTTATGGTCAAGACTCGTACTGTAATGGTCAAGACTCGTACTGTAATGGTCAAGACTCGTACTGTAATGATCAAGACTCGTACTGTAATGGTCAAGACTCGTACTGTAATGGTCAAGACTCGTACTGTAATGATCAAGACTCGTACTGTAATGGTCAAGACTCGTACTGTAATGGTCAAGACTCGTACTGTAATGGTCAAGACTCGTACTGTAATGGTCAAGACTCGTACTGTTATGGTCAAGACTCGTACTGTTATGGTCAAGACTCGTACTGTTATGGTCAAGACTCGTACTGTTATGGTCAAGACTCGTACTGTAATGGTCAAGACTCGTACTGTAATGGTTAAGACTCGTACTGTAATGGTCAAGACTCGTACTGTTATGGTCAAGACTCGTACTGTTATGGTCAAGACTCGTACTGTTATGGTTAAGACTCGTACTGTAATGGTCAAGACTCGTACTGTAATGGTCAAGACTCGTACTGTAATGGTCAAGACTCGTACTGTAATGGTCAAGACACGTACTGTAATGGTCAAGACTCGTACTGTAATGGTCAAGACTCGTACTGTAATGGTCAAGACTCGTACTGTAATGGTCAAGACTCGTACTGTAATGGTCAAGACTCGTACTGTAATGGTCAAGACACGTACTGTAATGGTCAAGACTCGTACTGTAATGGTCAAGACTCGTACTGTAATGGTCAAGACTCGTACTGTAATGGTCAAGACTCGTACTGTAATGGTCAAGACTCGTACTGTAATGGTCAAGACTCGTACTGTAATGGTCAAGACTCGTGCTGAAGAGGTTACAGCAACAACAGAAAATAGAAAGTGTGTGGAGAGTGAAAAATTAGAAATTACTTCCTAAGAAATTACAGGAGACCAAGATCTCCAACGCAGTCAAAATCCTCCGCGCGTATCCATTTACCGGGAAAAAATGAAGCCTCACTCATTACCATAAGTCTCAAGGGCTGGGAAAGCTGCAGCGCAGGTAGTAAACCATCGTCTAATATCACGGTTAGAAGTATCAAGCAAATCCCTCGAGAGAAATGTTGAGCTAACCTTGTCGAAGTGCAGCAGCGTCAGACGTAACACCACACGATATAGGACTGAAGGAGGGAAAAAATTAATCGAGTTGATATATGAAGAAAAATCATTTGAGGAACAGCAGTGTCCAGAATCGAGGGGATTTTACCCAGTGAATATAGTGGTGGTATGAAGTGTGGGGGTTACAAATCTTTGGGGTAGGATGACCTGGTGTTTGACCTTTAAGGGTGAAGGTAGAGGCGAGGTCATCATCATACTTGAAGGTCATACCTTTGTGCTCAAGGATCGCGTCTTCGTCCTCAAGGGTTGTACCTTCGTGCTCATGGGTCGCGTCTTCGTGCTCAAGGGTCGTACTTTCGTGCTGAAGGGTCGTATCATTCATACTGAAGGATTTCACTTTCTCGCTTAGAGAACCTACCCTCGTCGTACCTTCGTGCTCGAGGGTCTTGTCTTCGTGCTCAAGGGTCGTCCTGTAGTCCTCAGAAGGCTCAAGCAATGAAGCGTCTGACCAAATGTGGCTGAATTATAAGAGATGGAGGACCGGCGGCATCATAAGAAAAAGTTACGCATGCAACAGAACCATCTGGCCACCTTATCCACACCACCCACCACACAACAGACCGACAACACTGTTATGTAAGAACATCATGATGTCACTAAGGAATAAACTGAGAACATTCTTCCCTAAGAACATTACAGTATCACGAAGGAACATAACTGTAGAGTAAGTCTGGCCTCTCCACATTACGTTCAGTGTTCACTCCAAAGTTGCCTTTAGGAGCCGCTCAGAGTAAAAATGAAAATCATTTATGCCAATAACGTAACTTTTACACCTGTTCAGATAAACACTGAACCGGCAAGTTGAGGAAACGAAGACCCGTCGAACGATAGAAAAGAAGAATATGGATATAGATACATATGGTCCCCTTTTAGGTCCAGATCATGATCAGAAACACACACGGGCCACACAAGGTGAGTGAACGAAGACTGATGATTTATCAGCTCAGAAGAGCAGCGTCATATTGCCTCGGGCAGAGGCTGAGAACCTTGAGGAGTAAGATCAACACCAGAGGCACAGGAAAACGGAGCTCCTTACGTTTCATGGAGGTCATCGCTCTGCTGCAAGAAGGTGCCATGTAGGTCGTCAAAGGCAACACCTCCGAGTCTTCGTAATCTTGACCATAAATCATTGTTACAAGAACAACCCCGGTGACTCCAGGTCTGAGGCAGGGATCAGGTTGTGAAGATGCAGTCCCTACCCAACAAAGGAAAACATACAGACAGTCAGACGGTGAACGCAATGTTCATAACCTGAGACGAGGACAGCGTGGGAAAGGCTGGGAATAGACGACCGAGAAATCAGCTATACCTGAACACAGGCTGGAGGAAGCGATCGTTGCCTGTAGCTCTGCTGACGCTGGTCGTGGTGGTTGTGGTTGTGGTAGCAGGACCACCTATGGTGGTTGTGGTAGTGAGACCACTGATGGTGGTTGTGGTGGAGGGAAAGATTTTTGGTTGTTGATGATTGTACTGGTGGTCGTGATTGTAAATCATGATGTTGGTGATGGAGTGATGGTGGCGATGGTCGTGGAACTGATGGATGTTGATGGTCTTGCTGGTGTGGTGTTGCTGCGTCTATACTAGTGGCCACAGCAACTATATTAGTGGCCACAGCGACTATGTTGACTGTGATGATGATGATGATGGTGACAGACAGGATGGCGAAGGTGACAGTGATCATAGCAGTGATGCTGTTGGTGATAGTTTTAGTTTTTCTCGAGTGATGACGACGAATATTGGGATTAACATGTTGAAAGCTCGTTCAGTGATCCATTGAGGATAACGACACTCGCGATAACTTCGATGGTGAAGATGGTGTCGGTGCCTTTCATTGTGTCGGATGTTGTGATAGTGAGAGTGATGGTGTGGAAGGTGTGGGTGATGCTCCACGAGAGGACTTCAGACCCTGATAAGGAAATATGCGAAAATCGCCCCGTCACACACAGGTAAACAGCTGTGTGGAGGCGAAGTGGCAAACATCAGATAATAGCCATTTTCCTCCTCGTATATACGTACCTTTCTTGCAAACTCTGCACGGCCTGAACGAGTCAATGTCCTCCAGCAATTATTCTCAATTAGATAATATTAAGTGCATAATCTTGTGAAATAATAGGAAATTGTAAAGCTTATAAAATCATTATGTAGGAACACTTATTGGTAATTGGACATCCTGGCTGCGAGCGACGCACCACCGCCAACTCGCTGTGATGGATAACCACAAAAATCTTTGATTAAATGCACGCAGGGGAGGAGCGCGTACGGATCCCGGGTCCTCCTCACCCACCGACATTAACCTTTCAAATTATTGGATCGTAAATTGCTATTTCTTGCTTTATATCCCGCTGGAGATTCGAGATTCGTACCGTTCGCGAAACATGCATTATGTACAAGTTTGAGTAGCCAGCTGATACTGGCCGATACCAACTTGACGTTTCAACTATTAATGATTTTACGATCTTCGCTTCTCAATTAGCTCAGCATTTTATGGGTAGATGCGGGATAATTATTCTATTCTTAGGAACAATTTATTCCTCTCTCTCTGTAACTAGCGTTGGGATTGATGGATTGCACGATTCATAAACAGTAATTGGTAGTTGTGTGTTATGCTTTAGGAACCATTTGACCGGGCCCTCCCTTCTCCAACTTCGATAGACCGTCCATCAATGTCCCGAAGTATTAACTCTAATGGTAAATAGGAGAAGGTGGGTATTAGTAACGGGGGTCGTGCATTTCATGAATTCCCGATCGGGTATTGATACCCTCCGTGGATACCTCGGCAGCCACGTTATCTGTAAGTTGTGTACATGTAATTACTGCTAATTGATGGAACCGTTCAGGTGGGCAGCCCAAGTTTTTGCCGGTTCTTGTCATTTGGAATTATTGAGTTATAACCGGAGCTTTGGGCTGATCGATTGTGCACTTCATAATCACTGATTACCACCTGTACGTTATGCCTCTAAAAACTGGCTGGTCGGTCGGAGCAGCGCGCACCGGCTGACTGGCGACTGCCTGCCTCCCTCGTCTCTCGGATGGACGGACTGTCCAGCTGCCTTTTAATGCTGGAGTGATCGGCGCTCTCTCTCTCTCTCTCTCTCTCTCTCTCTCTCTCTCTCTCTCTCTCTCTCTCTCTCTCTCTCTCATTCCTAAGTCACAGCGAACGTCTCTGTCCCATCTCTAAGTCACAGCGACCGTCTCTGTTCCATCTCTAAGTCACAGCGACCGTCTCTCTCCCATCTCTAAGCAGCAGCGACCGTCTCTCCACCGCATCAATCGGCCGGTCCCCTACTCTTTACGCTCCATGAACCGTCTGAGTCATCTCTACGCTTCAGGGACTGTTCCTCTCTTCTTTGTGCTACAGTAATCATCTGTGCTACAGTGATCATCTGTGCTGCAGTAATCATCTGTGCTACAGTGATCATCTGTGCTGCCATGATCATCTGTGCTGCAGTGATCATCTGTGCTGCAGTGATCATCTGTGCTGCAGTGATCATCTGTGCTACAGTGATCATCTGTGCTACAGTGATCATCTGTGCTACAGTAATCATCTGTGCTGCAGTGATCATCTGTGCTGCCATGATCATCTGTGCTGCAGTGATCATCTGTGCTGCAGTGATCATCTGTGCTGCAGTGATCATCTGTGCTACAGTGATCATCTGTGCTGCAGTGATCATCTGTGCTGCAGTGATCATCTGTGCTACAGTGATCATCTGTGCTGCAGTGATCATCTGTGCTGTAGTGATCATCTGTGCTGCAGTGATCATCTGTGCTACAGTGATCATCTGTGCTACAGTGATCATCTGTGCTGCAGTGATCATCTGTGCTGCAGTGGTCATCTGTGCTACAGTGATCATCTGTGCTGCAGTGATCATCTGTGCTACACTGATCATCTGTGCTACACTGATCTTCTGTGCTACAGTGATCATCTGTGATGCAGTGATCATCTGTGTTGCAGTGATCATCTGTGCTACAGTGATCATCTGTGCTGCAGTGATCATCTGTGCTGCAGTGATCATCTGTGCTACAGTGATCATCTGTGCTGCAGTGATCATCTGTGCTACAGTGATCATCTGTGCTGCAGTGATCATCTGTGCTACAGTGATCATCTGTGCAGCAGTGATCACCTTCTTCTTAGCGATCACTATGCTACAGTGATTACGTATGTTGCAGTGTCCATCTCTTTCACCGTGATCATCTGTACAGCATTGATCATCTGTTCCGCAGTGATCATAAGTATTGCAATGATCATCTGAGCTACAGTGGTCATTCGTGCTCCAGTGATCAACTGTTCTCGGTGATCATCTGTTCCGCACTGATCATCTGTGCCACAGTGATCATCTGTGATGCCATGATCGTTTGTGCTGCAATGGTCGTCTGTGCTTTCGTGATGTGCAGCGGTGATTATCTGCACCACAGTGATCCAGATTTCTATTTCAGCGTGTGATATTTCATAATTTGATGTCGCTGTATACTTCCTTTAACCAAACATTTGAACGATCATATGAACACGTAAATGATTCTGTAACGACTCGACTTAGCGAGGAGGTGGATGAAGGAGGATCCAGGAGCAGGAAGGACACCTGGAGGAGGTGGTCATACATACTGGTCACCATAATCAGTTGCCACACCTGTTAGACACGTCATGAACAGGTGCCACACCTGTTGGACACGTCATGAACAGGTGCCACACATGATGAACACAGTCATCAGTCATATGTTGGACACCATCATCATCATTAAGAGCCTCAGCAGTTGCTGCATATACAGACAGTATCATCATCATCATCATCATCATCATCATCATCATCATCATCATCATATGCCCTTGCCTACTGGACGCATTCATCAGGTACCAGGCGTGATGAATAGCATAGCTAGGTGCCACATATGCTGGACACCATCATGAAGTGCCACATACCATCATCAGGTGCCAAATATGCAGGAAATCGTAATAAGCTCCTCAAGCGTAGGACACCTTCATTAGGTGCCACTCGTGCTGGACATCATCATCGGATACTATCCACGTAGGACAACGTCATGAAGTGCCACACGCGTTGGAGACACGTGCCGCTAGTCCATAAGGGTTGGTTGTGATGTTCGAGGATCTCGGTAACTCTTTTGACTGCGACAGTACCGAGCTGCTGTCCTTCGACTGGAAGATCAGTATGGGCAACTTGGTGATGCAGTGTGTGTGTGTGTGTGTGTGTGTGTGTGTGTGTAAAGAAGTTCTTGATCGAGTGCTATAGAATATATACGAGGGGAAATATAGCAAATAATGGTACGACAAACTGATATTTGGCAGAGCAAAGCCTGCCACTATGTGACTGTTACTTCCTCGTCAATTCAGGCATAACAAACCTCAACTATTTGTTCAAGACCTTGAGCATAGTGGGACGCATGACGGTACTGAACGATGTTGTGCATGACAGCCAAGCTGAGACCAGTTTCCTCATCTCTAGCTACACCATGCACGAGACGCTGAAGCTTCTACTTCAGTGTTTGACACCCAAACATCCTAGATGGAAATGCCACAGACAAAATGGGGAAAAGAAAATCACTAGTATTTCAGGAATATTCGTACAGATGGTGTTTTTCTACTCCACAGCACGACCTGCCCCATCTCTGACTGACGCCCTTGATGTTTTCCTTAAGCTGGAACCAACTCGAGGGACGAACGTACTAGACTTAGTCATATCAACAGACGGAGATCTAATTAGCTTTGGCGAGGTTGGTGAAAGGTTGGGTAACAACATCCATTTTGTCTTCAGATTCACTGTAACTTTTATCTCGTTTTCAAAGTACAAAATTATTTCGAGATATCACTAGGCAGTTGCGATACATTAGAGATTCAGTGACCAGAAATCATGGTATGAAATTAGAAGGAAGGAGATGTAATACTAATTTTTTTGCAGTTGCAAGAACAGGAGAATGGATTATCAACAGATGAAGTCAGTGAGAGGATTATCAATACCCTTAGGTCTCATCTAGACAAGTACTTCAGTGGTTTCAGATATCAGTAAAGAAGTCCACTTCAGAGACAGAAGAAAAAATTCGAGAATTCTTGATAACGTACAATTTCATCTTTGTTCCTTTCTGATCTGAGCCGCCTCTCTGGAGTACTCTGATTGTACCTGTGTTGGATGATACTTCCATTCATACTTTCCAGTAGAATTTCTATGGCAGTGTATGTATCTCTTCATTACTAGATGGCGCTTATCTTTGCTATCTTCGTACCTGTTGCTATAACGGAGGGATGGGTGGATGGGGAGGTGCCTTCTGCCTTACTGTCCTATATCTGGGTAGTGTATTAGATCAGGATAATTTGAATGTCCTCCAGCAGTTATCCTTGTCATGGACCATCAGGTCATCTGTTATCTGTCCCTCCCGTGTACTCTCACGTGCATACATAGGGGAACAGGCTAAAGGATTATCCTTGTTGATTTTACTTGAGGATTTATGTTACTAACAAGGCATCTGTCGCAACCAGCGGGATGATATCTCAGACTAGCCATAGCAAAGCTTTCCTCTCCCGGTAGTGTCTCAGTAGAGTCCAGGTGGAAGAATGACATTGTATGTTCTAGACACATATGATGGACAGGGGTCGAGGAAGGTATATCATGATACTGACGCTAGTATGTAACTATTGTGTTTAAGTATGCTGTACAATGGGTACGTAGCCAGGCCTGAACATACTTAAATTATCACTTATGTGTTCACCTAAAACACTAGTGGCTGTGGTATTGTCTCTTCCATTTAACAAGTAATAGTTTTTATCTATCTGTTATCATCACTTGACTCAGGACCTCTTTCTAGAGTTCATGGTGTTGGCAAGGACCCTTTTTCCACAGGAGTTCCTGCAGCTCCAATGTTGCGCGGCACTGAGTAGCAGGGATGGGTTGGACTCATTCGAAACGGGACGCTCTTTGACGAGACTGTACTCTGTTTTGTCATCTGACGATGATACAGCCTCAGGAATGGTGAGAGTCTAGCAACACCTCCAAGAAATAATGATAATGATAATAATAATGATAGAAATAAAGATAATAAAGAATTCCTGTTCATTAAGCCTGGAGGTTCAGATTTTTCCCTCACTATAACAACTAATTAATTTTCACATATTTCCTGTCATCTTAGCTTCAGTTGTTGTTACCCAACGTTTTCCTTAATCGAGTATCTTCAGACAGGATTAGAAATAAAAAATTGGAGGCAATTTGGTTGTAACATTTAAAATACCACCGAAAGAAGCCGGCCCGCGAATGGAATATTAAACAAGAAACACACACACACACACACACACACACACACACACACACACACACACACTGTGGTGTAGGTGATTGCTGGCATCTGGTGTCTTGCTGGAATTGTGGTTACGTCTGGAAGGAGGCCAAGCTGAGCCTGGGATATGTACACAGATCTGTCATACTGATGGATCTGTATACTGATGACTGCTGGACTGGTCTCAGCCTCCCGAAGGTGGTCAAGGCCCATTCATAATCCCCTGAGCATGACGGTACGATCCTTAGCTATGATCATATAGCTATTTTTACACGTGACCCGTAACGTTAAGTGCCGTTGTCGTACCATCATACCAGAGGGTCGTGCCATCATCCTCAAGGGTCGTACCGATGTGCAAAAGGGGTCGTACCATCATGTCTTAAGTGATCGGAACGACCTTTTCTTCCAGCCAACCTTACCAGTTTATGATTCTGTACTGTAAACATTTTAAGGTAATTTAAAAGATAATTGAGAAGGGCAAAATCTTCCAGCATTTTTACTTCGAAGTTCATTAGAGATGACCTTCCTCCAGGGCACAAAGGAAAAACAAATCGTTACAGAATATATGTATATCATCCGTCTGTACAGAAACCTCTCCCCCTCGAGACTATACTTCCCTCTCTAGTGGTGAGGGAGGGTTTGGGATGAGCCACAATGATGCAGCCAAAAGGACATTGTTCGTTATATTCTTTTTTAACCAGGCGTGATTTCATATATTGGTATATGACTCTGGATATAGCCTATGATAGGGTGGATCCATGCCATATGGAAGGTCTGGCGGTGTGGGAGGGAAGCTGTTTGAAGCAGTGATAAGTTTTTATCAAGAGTGTAAGGCGTGTGTGTCAGTAGGTAGAGGAGGGTGAATGGTACCAGGTGAAGGTGGGTCTGCGGCAGGTGTGTGTGATGTTACCATGGCTGTTGAATTTGTTTATGGATAGGGTGGTGAGGGAGGTAAATGCATCGGTCTTGGAGACGGGGTGAGTAATGGAGTCTACAGGAAATGAGTGGGCCGGGGAAGTGTCAGTTGTGTGTTGATTGATACAGCACTGGTAGTGGCAGACTCGAGTGAGAAACTGTAGAAGTTAGTGTCTCAGTTTGGGAGACAGTGTGAAAGGAAGAAGTTGAGAGCAAATGGGAACAAAGGCAAGGTTTTTAAGTTTAGCAGGGCAGAGAGAGACAGGTTAGTTGGGGTGTGAGTTTGACTGGAGAAATTTGGAGGAATAGGAGTACTTTAGTTACGTGGGAGTGGACCTGGCAGCGAACAGAACCATGGAAGCGGAAGTGAGTCTTAGGATGGGTGAGGGGGCGATGGTTTTGGGAGCATTATGGAACGTATGAAAAGAGAACGAAATCTGGGGAGGCAAAAATGGATATGGTTGAAGGTATAGGATTACTAAGGTTGTTGTATGGATGTGAGGCATGGGCTATATATGAAAATATGTGAAGCAGTTGTATGTGTTGAAAATGAAATGTTTAAGGGTATTATGTGGTGTGAAATGGTTTAATCGAATGAGTCATAAAAATGGTAAAAAAGGGGCATGGTAATAAGAATGTGGTTGAGAGAGCTGAAGAGGATGTATTGAAATGGCTTGGACATATGAGGACAATCAGTGACAAAAGGTTAAAAAAGTAAAAGATATATATGTCAGAAGTTGAGGGGAGAAGAGAGAGGGAGAGACCAAAGTAAAGGTAGAAGGATGGAGTAAAAAATAATTTGAATGGTTGGGGCCTGAATATGCAGTGGGGGAGGAAGGAGTGAAAGGTGTGCACGGGATGAAATGAATTGGAGCGACGTGGTATAGAGGAAGCGACGTGCTGTCAATGGATCGAACCCGGGCATATGAAGGAATCGGGGAAAACCACGGAAACGTCTCTGGGTCCTGGTTGTGGATGGGCGGCTGTGGTTTCGGTACATTACACATGACAGGTAGAGAATGTATGTGAGCGAATGAGATTTTTTCATCTTCTAGCGCTAACTCCATAACGCGGGAAACAGCGAACAAGTTTGAAAGTAAGAAATAAAGAGATGAAATATATATAGTTAGATAGATAGAAAGATACCCCTGAGGTAGGGAAGAAAGAATTCTACCTCCGTATTCCTCGCATGTCGTAGAAGGCGACTAAAGGGGTCGGGAACGGGGGCTGTAAACCCTCTTCTTTGTATTTCAATTTCCAAAGAGGAAATAGGTGGAGGAGGCTCAGATTGGGATGTCTGAATGTGTGTGGATGTAACCAAGATGAGAAGAGAGGAGAGATAGGTAGTATGTTTGAAGAAAGAAACCTGGATGTTTTAGCTCTCGGTGAAACGAAGCTCAAGTGTAAGGGGGTAGAAATGGTTTGGAAATGTCTTGGGAGGAAATTCAGGGGTTGATGAGAGGACAACAGCTAAGGAAGGAGTAGCACTACTTCTGAAGCAGGCGTTGTAGGAGTGTGTGATAGAGTGTAAGGAAGCAAATTCTAGATTGAAGTGGGTAAAACTGAATGTGGACGGTGAGAGATGAGTGATTATTGGTGTTCATGCACCTGGTCATGAGAAGAAAGATCATGATAAGCAAGTGTTTTGGGAGAAGCTAAGTGAATGTATCAAGAGATTTGGTGCACGAGACCAGGTTTTAGTGAGGGTGATTTAAATGCGAAGGTGAGTAATGTGGCAGTTGAGGGTATGTTTTGCGCGCTTAGGGTATTCATTGTTGTGTGCTGAAAAAAGACTGGTAATTGGGAATACCTGGTTTGAAAAGAGAGACATGTACAAGTATACGTATGTTAATAGGAGGGGTGGTCAACGAGCATTATTAGATTAGGATTTGATTGATAGGCTGGTAAAAGAGAGTATTTTGGATGTAAAGTGTTAAAAGGGGCTGCTAGTGTAATGTTTGACCACTATCTTATGGAGATGAGGGTGAAGATTTGTCGGTATTTTCGAAAAAGAGGAAACAATGTAAGGGACAAGAGAGCGGTGAGAGTAAGTGAGATTGGAAAGGAGACTTGTGCGAAGAAATATCAGGAGAGATTGAGTATTGAATAGCAAAAGGTGAAAGCAAATGAAGTGAGGGGAGTGGGTGAGAAAATGGAAGGTATTAAGGGAGGCAGTGATAACATGTGCAAGAGATGCGTGCAGCATGTGAAAGATGGCAGGTAGGCAGATTAGAAATGGTAGTGAGTGGTGGGATGAAGCAGTAAAGTTGCGAGTGAAAGAGAAAAGAGAGGCGTTAGGGCGGTACTTACAAGAAAGGAGTGCATATGATTGGGAGATATGTAAGAGAAAGCAGCAGGTCAAGAAGAAGGTGCAGGGGTTGAAATGGAGGGCAAATGAGAGTAGGGGTGAGAGAGTATCATTAATTTTTAGGGAGAATAAAAAGATGTTTTGGAAGAAGGTAAATAATGTGTGAAAGACAAGAGAACAAATTGGGGACATCAGTGGAGGGGGCAAAAGGGAAAGTGATGATGGGTACTGATGGAGTGAGGAGATGGAGTGAGTATATTGAAGAACTGTTAAATGTGTTTGATGATATAGTGGTACATGTAAGGTGGTTGGGTCATGGTGGTATGCAAAGTGAGAGAGTCATTGATAGTGGTTTGGTGAAGAGGGAAGAGGAGGTGAGAGCCTTGTATATGATGAAATGTGTAGAGGCAGCAGGATTGGATGCTATTGCAGTTGAGTTTATCAAGAAAGGGGGTTACTATGTTGTTGATTGGTTGGTAAGGATATTCATTGAATGTATGGATCATGGTGAGGTGCTTGAGGATTAACTAACTACATGTATAGTGCCATTGTATAAAGGCAAAGGGGATAAAAGTGAGTGTTCAAACTACAGAGGCATAATATTGCTGAGTATACGTGGTAAATTGTATGGGTGGGTGAAGGCATGTACTGAGTACCAGATTGGGGAGGAGCAGTGTGGTTTCAGAAGCGGTATAGGATATGCGGATCAGGTGTTTGCTTTGAAGAATGTGGGTGAGAAATACTTAAAGAATATATGGAATTGTATGTGACATTTATGGATCACGTGAAGGTATATGACAGGGCTAATAGAGATGCTTTGCGGAAGGTCTTAAGAATATATTGTAAGCTACTAGAAGTAGTGAAAAGTTTGCATTAAGGGTGTAAGGCATGTGTCCGAGTAGGAAAAGAGAAGAGTGATTGGTTCCCAGTAAAGGTCGGTCTAGGCAAGTATTTGTGATGTCGCCATGGTTGTTTAATTTGTTTATGGATAGGTTGGTTAGGGAGGTAAATGCAAGATTCTTGGAGATAGAGGCGACTATGCAGTCTCTTGGGGATGAGATGGCCTGGAAAGTGAGTCACTTGCTGTTCACCGGTGATACAGCATCGGTGGCTGATTCGAGTGATAACTGCAGAAGTTGGTGACCAAATTTTGCAGTGTGTGTGTGAAATGAGAAAGTTGAGAGTAAATGTGAATATAAGCAATGTTACTGGTTTCAGCTAGGTTGAGGGACACGTTACTTGAAATGTAAGTTTGAATGGGGGAAAATTGGAAGAATTGAAGTGTTTTAGATACCTGGGAGTGGACTTGACAGCGAATGGAACCATGGAAGTGGAAGTGAGTCATAGGATAGGGGGGGGGGTGAAGGTTCTGGGAGCGATGAAAAATATGTAAAAAGAGAGAACGTTCTCTCGGAGAGCAAAAATGGGTATGTTTGAAGGAATAGTAGGTCCAACAATGTTATATGATTGCGAGGCATGGGCTATAGATAGGATTGTGCGGAGGAGGGTGGATCTGTTGGAAATCAAATGTTTAAGGACGATACGTGGTGTGAGGTAGTTTGATTGAATAGGTAATGAAAGGGTAAGAGAGATTGTTGATATAAAATTAGTGTGGTTGAGGGAGCAGAAGAGAGTGTGTTGAAATAGTTTGGACAAATGGAGGGAATGAGTGAGGAAAGGTTGACAAAGAGGATATATGAGTCAGAAGTGGAGGGATCAAGGATAACCGGGAAACTAGATAGGAGGTGGAAGGACGGAATGAAAAAGATTTCGAGCGATCTGGGCCTGAACATGCAAGAGGGTGAAAGGCGTGCACGAAACAGAATGAATTGGAACGATATGGTATACTTGGGTCAACGTCCTGTCAGTAAACTGTACCAGGGTATGTGAAACGTAGGGGGTATAACATGGGAAGTCTGTAGATCCTGGCTTTAAATAGGGAGCTGTGGTTTTGGTGCATTACACAGGACAGCTTGAGAATGGATGTGAGCAGATGTGATCTTTCTTCGTCTGTTTCCTGGCGCTACCTCACTGACGCAGGGTGCGGCGATCGAGTGTGGGGTAAAGGAAGAGAATGTGTATGTTATTTCTTTTCTTTTCCTTCCTGCATTTGTACTGTTTCCTGTAGGGTGGGGTGGCGTCAGGAATGGATGAAGGTGAACAATTATAGATATGTACATTTTATATATATATATATATATATATATATATATATATATATATATATATATATATATCCCTGGGGATAGGGGAGAAAGAATACATCCCACGCATTTCTCACGTGTCGTAGAAGGCGACTAAAGGGAACGGGAGCGGGGGGCTAGAAACCCTCCCCTCCTTGTATTTTAACTTTCTAAAGGGGGAAACAGAAGAAGGAGTCACGCGGGGAGTGCTCATCCTCCTCGAAGGCTCAGATTGGGGTGTCTAAATGTGTGTGGATGTAACCAAGATGAGAAAAAAGGAGAGATAGGCAGTATGTTTGAGGAAAGGAACCTGGATGTTTTGGCTCTGAGTGAAACGAAGCTCAAGGGTAAAGAGGAAGAGTGGTTTGGGAATGTCTTGGGAGTAAAGTCAGGGGTTAGTGAGAGGACAAGAGCAAGGGAAGGAGTAGCAATACTCCTGAAACAGGAGTGGTGGGAGTATGTGATAGAGTGTAAGAAAGTAAAGTCTAGATTGATATGGGTAAAACCGAAAGTTGATGTAGAGAGATGGGTGATTATTGGTGCATATGCACCTGGGCATGAGAAGAAAGATCATGAGAGGCAAGTGTTTTGGGAGCAGCTGAATGAGTGTGTTAGTGGTTTTGATGCACGAGACCGGGTTATAGTGATGGGTGATTTGAATGCAAAGGTGAGTCATGTGGCAGTTGAGGGAATAATTGGTATACATGGGGTGTTCAGTGTTGTAAATGGAAATGGTGAAGAGATTGTAGATTTATGTGCTGAAAAAGGACTGGCGATTGGGAATACCTGGTTTAAAAAGAGAGATATACATAAATATATACGTATGTAAGTAGGAGAGATGGCCAGAGAGCGTTATTGGATTACGTGTTAATTGATAGGCGCGCGAAAGAGAGACTTTTGGATGTTAATGTGCTGAGAGGTGCAACTGGAGGGATGTCTGATCATTATCTTCTGGAGGCGAAGGTGAAGATTTGTAGAGATTTTCAGAAAAGAAGAGAGAATGTTGGGGTGAAGAGGGTGGTGAGAGTAAGTGAGCTTGGGAAGGAGACTTGTGTGAGGAAGTACCAGGAGAGGCTGAGTACAGAATAGAAAATGGTGAGAACAAAGGAGGTAAGTGGAGTGGGGGAGGAATGGGATGTATTTAGCGAAGCAGTGATGGCTTGCGCAAAAGATACTTGTGGCATGAGAAGCGTGGGAGGTGGGCAGATTAGAAAGGGTAGTGAGTGGTGGGATGAAGAAGTAAGATTATCAGTGAAAGAGAAGAGAGAGGCATTTGGACGATTTTTGCACGGAAATGATGCAGATGAGTGGGAGATGTATAAAAGAAAGTGGCAGGAGGTCAAGAGAAAGGTGCAAGAGTTGAAAAAGAGGGCAAATGAGAGTTGGGGTGAGAGAGCATCAGTAAATTTTAGGGAGAATAAAAAGATGTCTTGGAAGGAGGTAAATAAAGTGCGTAAGAGAAGGAAGAAATGGGAACTTCAGTGAAGGGGTCAAATGGGGAGGTGATAACATGTAGTGGTGATGTGAGAGGGAGATGGAATGAGTATTTTGAAGGTTTGTTGAATGTGTTTGATGATAGAGTGGCAGATATAGGTTGTTTTGGTCGAGGTGGTGTGCAAAGTGAGAGGGTTAGGGAAAATGATTTAGTAAACAGAGAAGAGGTAGTAAAAGCTTTGCGGAAGATGAAAGCTGGCAAGGCAGCGGGTTTGGATGGTCTTGCAGTGGAATTTGTTAAAAAAGTGGTTGACTGTATTGTTGACTGGTTGGTAAGGTTATTTAATGTATGTATGATTCATGGTGAGGTGCCTGAGGATTGGCAGAATGCTTCCATAGTGCCATTGTACAAAAGCAAAGGGGACAAAGGTGAGTGCTCAAATTACAGAGGCATAAGTTTGTTGAGCATTTCTGGTAAATCATATGCGAGGGTATTGATTGAGAGGGTGAAGGCATGTACAGAGCTTCAGATTGGGGAAGAGCAGTGTGGTTTCAGAAGTGGTAGAGGATGTGTGGATAAGGTGTTTGCTTTGAAGAATGTATGTGAGAAATACTTAGAAAAGCAAATGGATTTGTATGTAGCATTTATGGATCTGGAGAAGGTATACGATAGAGTTGATAGAGATGCTCTGTGGAAGGTATTAAGAATATATGGTGTGGGAGGCAAGTTGTTGGAAGCAGTGAAAAGTTTTTATGAAGGATGTAAGGCATGTGTACGTGTAGGAAGAGAGGAAAGTGATTGGTTCTCAGTGAATGCAGGTTTGCGGCAGGGGTGTGTGATGTCTCCATGGTTGTTTAATTTGTTTATGGATGGGGTTGTTAGGGAGGTGAATGCAAGAGTTTTTGAAAGAGGGGCATGTATACAGTCTGTTGTGGATGAGAGAGCTTGGGAAGTGAGTCAGTTGTTGTTCGCTGATGATACATCGCTCGTGGCTGATTCATGTGAGAAACTGCAGAAGCAGGTGACTGAGTTTGGTAAAGTGTGTGAAAGAAGAAACTAAGAGTAAATGTGAATAAGAGCAAGGTTATTAGGTACAGTAGGGTTGAGGGTCAAGTCAATTGGGAGGTAAGTTTGAATGGAGAAAAACTGGAGGAAGTGAAGTGTTTTAGATATCTGGGAGTGGATTTGGCAGCGGATGGAACCATGGTAGCGGAAGTGAATAATAGGGTGGGGGAGGGAGCGAAAATTCTGGGAGCCTTGAAGAATGTGTGGAAGTCGAGAACATTATCTCGGAAAGCAAAAATGGGTATGTTTGAAGGAATAGTGGTTCCAACAATGTTGTATGGTTGCGAGGCATGGGCTATGGATAGAGTTGTGCGCAGGAGGATGGATGTGCTGGAAATGAGATGTTTGAGAACAATATGTGGTGGGAGGTGGTTTGATCGAGTAAGTAATAATTGGGTAAGAGAGATGTGTGGTAATAAAAAGAGTGTGGTTGAGAGAGCAGAAGAGGGTGTTTTGAAATGGTTTGGTCACATAGAGAGAATGAGTGAGGAAAGATTGACCAAGAGGATATAT
>NC_092244.1:17378881-17473881 GCF_036320965.1 Panulirus ornatus | reverse complement strand
GTGGTGTGAGGTGGTTTGATCGAGTAAGTAACGTAAGGGTAAGAGAGATGTGTGGAAATAAAAAGAGCGTGGTTGAGAGAGCAGAAGAGGGTGTTTTGAAATGGTTTGGGCACATGGAGAGAATGAGTGAGGAAAGATTGACCAAGAGGATATATGTGTCGGAGGTGGAGGGAACGAGGAGAAGAGGGAGACCAAATTGGAGGTGGAAAGATGGAGTGAAAAGGATTTTGTGTGATCGGGGCCTGAACATGCAGGAGGGTGAAAGGAGGGCAAGGAATAGAGTGAATTGGAGCGATGTGGTATACAGGGGTTGACGTGCTGTCAGTGGATTGAATCAAGGCATGTGAAGCGTCCGGGGTGAACCATGGAAGGCTGTGTAAGTATGTATATTTGCGTGTGTGGACGTGTGTATGTACATGTGTATGGGGGGGGGGGGGTTGGGCCGTTTCTTTCGTCTGTTTCCTTGCGCTGCCTCGCAGGCGCGGGAGACGGCGACGAGGTATAAAAAAAAAAAAGGAAAATATATATATATATATATATATATATATATATATATATATATATATATATATATATATATATATGTCTCTGCGTGTATTTATATGTTATATAGGTTATTAGGTACAGTAGGGTTGAGGGTCAAGTCAATTGGGAGGTGAGTTTGAATGGAGAAAAACTGGAGGAAGTGAAGTGTTTTAGATATCTGGGAGTGGATCTGGCAGCGGATGGAACCATGGAAGCGGAAGTGGATCATAGGGTGGGGGAGGGGGCGAAAATTCTGGGGGCCTTGAAGAATGTGTGGAAGTCGAGAACATTATCTCGGAAAGCAAAAATGGGTATGTTTGAAGGAATAGTGGTTCCAACAATGTTGTATGGTTGCGAGGCGTGGGCTATGGATAGAGTTGTGCGCAGGAGGATGGATGTGCTGGAAATGAGATGTTTGAGGACAATGTGTGGTGTGAGGTGGTTTGATCGAGTGAGTAACGTAAGGGTAAGAGAGATGTGTGGAAATAAAAAGAGCGTGGTTGAGAGAGCAGAAGAGGGTGTTTTGAAGTGGTTTGGGCACATGGAGAGAATTAGTGAGGAAAGATTGACCAAGAGGATATATGTGTCGGAGGTGGAGGGAACGAGGAGAAGAGGGAGACCAAATTGGAGGTGGAAAGATGGAGTGAAAAAGATTTTGTGTGATCGGGGCCTGAACATGCAGGAGGGTGAAAGGAGGGCAAGGAATAGAGTGAATTGGAGCGATGTGTAGGTATGTATATTTGCGTGTGTGGACGTATGTATATACATGTGTATGGGGGGGGGGGGGTTGGGCCATTTCTTTCGTCTGTTTCCTTGCGCTACCTCGCAAACGCGGGAGACAGCGACAAAGTATAAAAAAAAAAAAAATATATATATATATAAATGACGAGGGGCAAAGCTGAAGAGTTGATAATAATCTGACAATTTTTATTCGATTAAATAGGTAAATTTGATACGGAAAATGAATTGATTTACATGCTTTCAAATACATATATTGAGTGAAGAAAGAATATACTCCATTTATCATTATATTATGAATACTTTCATTTTCCATTTTCCTTCATGTTAAACAATCGTGTGGGTTGGGGTGGGGGGGGGAGGATTGGTCTCCTTAGGTACCCCCTCCCATCCCCCCTCCCCCCCACGACACCAATGTGGTAGCCTAATTACCATGTGTGTACTGGCCAGCTGGTGCTCGCACGTATGTACATACTTTGGTTGGTTCAAGAGTGTCTTTATGAGGATTGGATGAAGCGCCTTTGTGTGTGCGTTCGTGGTTACCTATTTGCATTGTACGGGGAGGGAGTTGTACACTCGTGGGGGAGCCCCATCTCTTCAACATTCTTTTCTGTATTACAACTTTTGAAACCTCTGTTTTCTGTTTGCATTCACTATCTTGTAAGAGTTTCTTTCATTCATTCGTTCATCATACGCTATAAAAGTACTTCTTTACATTTTCTCTAAACAAGTTTCTTACTCAATTTCAGGTTACGTCTTTTGGTTTTCCTATAGCACAACTTTAAGATTTTTGTGATCAGGTCACCACTCACTCTTCTTTCTTCCATAATGGGCAAATTTAAGTCCTTTAGCCTATCCCCTGTACCCCAACTGTGTGAATGTATGTAAATGAATAAATGAAGAATGGTTTATTGAACTTGATCAGCCATTCGGTTGAAAATACACAATTGAAGTGTGGTGGATATCACAGAACTGGGAGGTCATAACAGTAACTAGTTAACCATTGGTAAATGACCTCAAGGTCAAGGTGGGGCTGTGATAATTCCACTCTGGGTCAACACATGAGCGAGGTACGTAGGCATAGTCAGAGTGGCAGACATACTGGAAGGTTTACAGAGTGAATCCTTTTTGGTATATACATTATGTGTATGTGTGTGTGTGTGTGTGTGTGTGTGTGTGTGTGTGTGTGTAAATATACGTTGATTCTTTTATGTAACTGAAGTATTCTCAATTTCACTACTATAATCTAAAAGTAAAATCGATGGTTTCCTTTGGTTGTGAAGGACTTATTTATGCAGGGAAATGATTAGGTTGAATAACATCACAAGTAAAAGCATAAAGCTTTACTGGCATATCAAAAAAAATAACTGTCTAAGGATACAAAAGAAGGAATATCACATAACTGAGTTAGGCAAGGCAGAGAGGAGAAATAAAGAAAACGTACGTTCTCGGCGGATCCATCAGAGAAAACGGGCCTTGGCAGCCGATCTCTGAATGACATGTAGTACTACGTCGACGGTGAATGACACATTTCTAGGCTGAGTTGTTATTGATTTTGTGTCGTCGTACACACAATGTCAAGGATATCACACGGTCAGACGATAGAAGACAAAAGAGGCATCTGAATTTCCATATGTTGTGGCATATTTATCGGCGTTTACTATTTCAGTTCACTACCCATTTATTTGTTTGTTCTTCAGAAGCGCTGAGGTCACTGGCGCACACGTCAACGCTTGATAAAGTAGCAGCTCCTGTTACACTGACACCTCTTGATACTGTAAGTACAACAGGTTGTCTGGTGTCAAGAACGAGTTGTGTACAAGCTTACGAAAGTCTCTCTCTCTCTCTCTCTCTCTCTCTCTCTCTCTCTCTCTCTCTCTCTCTCTCTCTCTCTCTCTCTCTATCTATCTATCTATCTATCTATCTATCTCTATCTCTATCTATCTATCTATCTATCTATCTATCTAGCTCTCTATCTATCTATCTCTCAAGTCCCTCACATCATCTGAGACGCTTACCTTCATACAAGATCTTTACTTCACCTATGACCCTCACATCCCCAGAGACCGTCACATCATTCGAGACGAGACCATCATCATCCGAGACCTTCACCTCAGCCGAGACCCTCGCATCCCCCGAGACCGTCACATCATTCGAAATGAGACCATCATCACCCGAGACCCTCACATCACCCGAGACCTTCACCTCAGCCGAGACCCTCGCATCCCCCGAGACCGTGACATCATTCGAGACGAGACCATCATCACCCGAGACCCACACACCACCAGAGACCTTCACATCAACCGAGACCCTCACATCAACCGAGACCCTCACACTTCCCGAGACCCTCACACTTCCTGAGACCATCACATCACCCGAGACCCTCACATCACCCGAGACTCACACTTCTCGAGACCCTCACATCCCCCGAGGCCTTCACATCACCCGAGACTCTCACATCAAAGCTCAGTATGTGTGTGTGAGACGTGCCAATAACCCGGTGCCTCATGAGTGCTGGTTAGGGACGGTGTGTCTCCTCCCTGGCTGAGGCACAACCTCACCCCTCTCCCCTGGCATGGAGGACCCTGAGGTACGTCACGCGCGTCGTTGAGTTCCCGTCGCCACGGGGAGTCGAACCACCGCTCCCGGAGCCCAGGGGCGAGGCCGGTGTGTACGAGTAGCGGGCGATTACGCCAGTAACGCCGACAGGATGTGATACAGCGTTCGATACACCGGATAAGATTTCCGTACAGTCACCCTGCATTGGAAGCGGAAATAACGTATATTGGATATCAGGAGATAGCGAGATAACAGTGATGGCTCGGTTATCATCATGAGCGTGACGTCATCAATCGACAGACAACACGGCGGCGCACCTTTACCCGCCTCCCGCGCGTCGCTTCTCTTGCCAATGGGAATGCAATTACGTTTTTCCACGCCTCATATTCTCTTGTAACTGACATGAACATTTTTTCCAATTAAAACAAAAGTAGCGTCTATTTCTCGTCTCCATCACACCTCCTTTACTACAAGCAGCGCCACCAAAGACGGGTAGGATCTCGCGTTCCCAATCGTCTCACTATTTCGCTGGTGCTCTCGTCACTCTCCTCCCGGAAGGTTCGGTGTAACAAGGTCATCATCCTCGACGATGTCTTCCACGATCTGTACACGAAACTGTTCCTTGTGTAGACAAAATATACTTTAAAAAACTAGATTGCCTGTGGGGGCCCGGTGGGTTGTGGCAACACTGCGGCGGCTGTCGGTCGGTTATACATCGACAAAATGACAGATGACTCGCGGCTCCCTCCACTCGATACTAAGATAAAAACACTTAATTAAATTTCTTGCGGCCTGTCAATTACGCTTACGGGTTGCGAGGCGACGCTTGATATGAGTTCTTCCAAGTTGAGACCGAAACTGATAAGCGGGAGAAAAAAAAAAAAGTGTAAAAAGAAAAGGGCCAATATTTTTCTTCCCTTTTTCTACCGTGTGCAAGTTTTCAGAGAAAATAGTTAGATAAATCCACCTTGTAATATCAGACGGGGTGACATGCCAGGCGATTTATGCTCGTATGGATAATTTTTTTTTCTTCTTCTTCAATGAGGACATCCATGTTATAGGACAATATTGAAGGTAATAGACCATAGATAATTGTCAGAGATCAAAGGGAAGTAATTAGACATCGGGAGAAACTATAACAAGAGAATTAATTTAGTCTCGCGTCTCCATCCCAAGAGCCACACACACACACACACACACACACACACACACACACACACACACACACACATACTCGTTTTAACCTTCTTAGAAATATCATCTTCGGTGATTGTTGACTAGAAATGAATAACAAAAAATAATACAGAATAGAATAGAGAAGAGAAGTTGTAAGTTGTTAGTGATAAGAATAGAAAAATGGAAGATAATACCGGGGTTGGAACACAGTGTTGTCAGTGGGTTGTTGTAGGAAATGACAAGGCTGTGCAAGTGAATGGCTGGCTACGCTACAGACGAGGAAGTAGTAGTGTAAAGTGTAACTTGACAAAAAAAAAATGATGATGAGTCGCATGAAGTGTGTATCGCCTGCTGTAAAGTGATTAATGGAACCATCGTATTAAAGTGCTTCGTGGTGAAGTGGACCGCTTCCACGAAAGTGTTTGGCTGTGTAATTTGCAGTTTTATAAGCAACTTGATTATAGTGAAGACGGAAGATGATGCTTCGTAAAGTGCAATGTTACACTGATAGCAAAGTAGATAGTAATGTAACATTGGTAGTTTGTAGTATTTAGTAACGAAACACTGGTAGAGTGGGCAGTAACATAACATCGGTAAAGTGGACAGTAACAATGGCAGTGTAAAGTAGGCTGTAACGTAACATTGGTAGTGTAAAGTGGGCTGTAACGTAACATTGGTAGTGTAAAGTGGGCAGTAACGTAACACTGGCAGTGTAGAATAAGTAGTAACGTTACATTGGCGGTGTAAAGTGGACAGTAACGTAACACTGGCAGTGTAGAATAAGTAGTAACGTTACATTGGCGGTGTAAAGTGGGCAGTAACGTTACACTAGCAGTGTAAAGTGTGTACTGACGTATCCTCTGAATTATTCAATGACGTATATTGTGTTTTGAAGTCATGTAAGTTAGCGTATAAACTGTAGAGGACGTAACCTGCACTTGCTACCCTGGGAGTATTATTTAACTTATCGAGCATGACGGAACGACTCTTGTGCACGATGGCGCGATCCCCGAGCACGACGATGGAGCGACCACAAGCAAAATGGAGCGTTCGTAAGCACGATGGAGCGACCCCCGAGGATGATGGCGCGACCCCTCAACACGACGGAGGGACCCCTGAGGACGATGGAGAGACCCTAAGCAAAATGGAGCACGATGGAGCGACCCCCCCCGAGGATGATGGCGCGACCCCTGAGCACGACGGAGCGACCCCCGAGGATGATGGCGCGACCCCTGAGCGTGATGGAGCGACACCTGAGCACGATGGAGGGACCTCCGAGGATGATGGCGCGACCCCTGAGCGTGATGGAACGACCCCAGAGCACGATGGAGTGATCCCCCCAAGGATGATGGCGCGACCCCTGAGCGTGATGGAACGACCCCAGAGCACGATGGAGTGATCCCCCCAAGGATGATGGCGTGACCCCTGAGCACGATGGAGCGACCCCTGAGGACGATGGAGCGACGCTGAGAAAGATGGAGTGACCCTAAGCACGATGGAGCAACCTTTGAGCACATGGGTACGATTCTTGACTGTGATGGCCTGAATTCTGACCTGATCCTGAAGGGTTCAGGACCAAGGAGAGGTTTTCATACTTAAGATATATATACCGTCGTGCTTAAAGAACGAACCGTCGTGCTCGAGGAATATAGCGTCGTACCCAAGGAACGTTCCGTCGTGCTTAAAAAGGACGTACCGTCTTGCTCAGGCAATGTACCATCATCGTGTTCAATCGACGTACCGTCGTGCACAAGGGACGTACCGTCGTACCCAAGGGACGCACCGCCGTGCTCAAGAGTAAGAAGAATATGATTGTTGTCTGCTACCATCAGCTGGGGTTGTGAACTATGTTATACAGTGTTGTGATACTTGTAGTACAGAGTAGGTTGTAATATAGACTGTAGACCAGAGAGGCAACACGTGATGATGGAGATGATGACAGGTGTGTGGAAAACTGTAGTGTACCGACCCAGTAGAAAGAGATTTAGATTTGATATTGTTGAAGTTTGTTCTCAAGAGGATAAAGACACCACATCCATAGTACGGTGTGTGCAGTTCCACACTGTAAGGCCGCGGTCACACTAGAGTTTCTACTCACAATAGATTCACTGTAGCGTTGAGTTTTCAATGAACTCCTTACGTTGTCTCTACAGTGGCAACTCTGTTGTTGACCAAGTGGGACGATCTGGAGGGTCTGAAAATCGACGGCCCGGAGGCGTCTTGAATTTTGATATAGAGTCTATTGTGTTAATGAATAATACGCCATTCTTATTTTTCCTCATTATTGTTGAAATGGACCAAAATATGTAACAGTGATATTCAGTACCAAAATATTAAAAAAAATGTCGTAGAAAATTGAAATGATAATGAGGAGAATACATCACGAAGGGAATTTCATTTGACTCGTGTGCTTTCATCACTTTTGTAAACAAACAGACATCGTTTGGACGCTACGTATCCCCCTTGGATATGAGCGACATCACCATCTGCGATAATTCTTGAAACTTTGCTTCTGTCACGCGATGGAAACCGTAGAATGACCGGGGTGTCTTCCAGTCGCAGTTCTTGTGCTAAATTATGGTAAATACTTTTATCTTGGCTTCTTGCCTACCAAGAGCGTACCCACAATCGTTTCTATTTTCCGTCTCGGTTTTCAGGACCGCACATCTCAGTAAAGCGTTGATGCTGCCATATAAACCTCCCAGTGAAGCCTTCCTGCTCTTCAGCTCAAACTTAAACGCTCGAGCTGGTGCCTCTGGCTGATGGTTCCCTTCGCCAGTGTGCCTAGTGTACGGATCGTGCGGTCGTACCGTTGATGAAATGTTAAAATGGATTTCTTAACACGAAAAACTCTAATGTAACCGTAGGTTAAGGAAGGGAAATAAAGTGAAATATGGGTTACTTGGTTTATAAAGTGGTAAGTGCTGTTAAGTATAAGAAGCTTCTCCTGTGAAGTGCGAAATTGAGAACATTCTGTAAAATGCCTAATAAAGTGACTCGAGAAGGACTTAGTGAGGTAACAACGTTGGTGAAGCTCGTACTGAAAAGTGTAATGTGGATATTTCAGTGTGAAGTGTGTGAGGTGAGGTAATGAGTATGCAATGTGGTAACGCGAGTGCAGGTGCAATGAGGTTATTTAGGGTGTGTAATAAGGTGACTTGGCTGGGCATTAAGGTAACATGAGTGAGCAATGAGGATGATTTTCATGTGAAATGAGGTTTACCTGAGTGTAGCTAGATTGCATCATGAGGAGACGTGAGTGAGCGGTGAGGTGACTTGAGTGTGAAATGAGGTTATTAGATCGCACAAGAAGGGAAACTTAAGTGCAAATTGAGGTAATATTAGTGATCACTGGTCTAACTTAAGTGCATAAAGGGTAACTTGAATGTGTAGCTTTATAACTTAAACAGGCTATGAGGTACCTCAAGTTTGTAATGAAGTTACTTGAGTATACAGTCGGATAACTTGAGTGTGCAATGAAGTAACTTGAGTGCTTAATGGGGTAACCTGAGGTAAGTTGATTTTGTAATGAATATACAATGAGCGGTCATTTAGTGTGCAATGAGCTAACCTGGGTGGGTGATGAGGTAACGTGAGTGTGCAATGAGGCACCTTGAGCGTGCAGTGAGGTGACGAGAGTGGTGAATTAGATTGCTGTGGTGGGTGGGTGTGTAGCGTGTATTGTCGCGTTATCAGGGCAAATGTTAGACCTTGTGATGAATGACTGCAGAAACCGCACTCCCCACCATCCGTGTGTCTGTCTGTTGGTGTGTCTGTCTGTCTGTAATTACGTATTTCTCAATTGGAGATGCCGTTTTAACACAGGGAGGGAGTCTTACACTCGCGGGGACCCATAGAACTGTTTTAACTTGCATTCATTATTTCAGTGCTTGGTTTATTCAATTCGTCTACCAGTGTTATACTATGAAAGTATCCCATTATGTCGTTTCTAATATGTTTATTGTCTGATGTCATGTTATGGCTTACGATTGTTTCATCTATGAACTCACTATTGGCAACATCAAAGTGGTCTAGAAACTTGACGACTTTGATCAGTTCGCTCCTTACTCTTCTCTCTTTCACAGTGGATATACTTATGGCTTCTGAATTCTCATTGTAACTCAACTTTTTTGATTGCAACATCATCATTCTTGCCCTCCCCGTAACCCTCAGTGACCACTGTTTATATGTTATTTAAGTGTGGTGACCAAACTTGGGAAGCATGCTCCAGTTTTGTCCACATATACGATGTGCATAGTTTGACGACTATTTCCTTAACCACGTACTTAATATTCTGATATTTGCCAGCAGACAGTTTGTCTCCTTCACAATTCTCCTAAGATTAGGTTCTGGCGACAGTTTAGTTACAATGTCTACTGCAAGTCCCTCTCACACGTAGATCACTGTTGCTTATTTCCATCTAGATAAACATCGTATCGAAACCTTCTTTACTGTGAACCATTTCCACTTAGGTTAAATTTTATGAACCGTCTATCAAACCCACTTTGGAGTTTACTTTGATCCTATTGTACGTTAATGTAATCCCCTTCATCACTTACCTTCCTCACGACCACATCATCAACCTCAAGCGTAATGAGGTACGAGACCAGTCCTCACAGAAGTGTTCATGAGACGATGATTCGAGACCTTATAGGAAAGTAGTTCGATGGTTTATGACAAGATGATTCGAGACTTTGTGGAAAAGTGGTTCGTGTGTTTAAAGGACAGTTATTTTGAGGCCAGAGCTCTTGCAACTGTTCCATGTCCCTTTTAATGGCAAGGGAACACGTACGGATGACACAAAGGAAATTTGGGACACCATTCTTCCTCCTTGATAGATGATAAGCTTCACAATTTATCGCTGGTTATTTTTAACTAGTATTTGATAATTATCTTTATGCTAAATTGGGATCATTGTACACGTTCTGTTTTGTTTTTATAGCACGACTATTATGCCTTTCCTTTATATAGTGACCATCTCGTCTGGTTACATATAATGGTTATCTTGTTTATCTGTTATAGAATGATTGTGTTGGCCGTTCCTTATATGATGATTGCCCCCACTGTGTTATTTTATGATTATCTTGTCTGTCTATTTATACGGTCTAATTTGCATGTCATGTAAAGATTGTGTTGTCTGTCTCCCTCATAAACCGACCCTCTTGTTTGTTGATCATATGATAATATCTATAATTTGATGATTGTCTCGTCTGCCTGGCATTTGTTAAACCTCTTGAGCCCGACGATATGACCCTTGGGCATGACGGTACGACCCTTGAACACGAAGGTACGACCCTTGAGCACGAAGGTACGACGCTCTGATCTGTTTCTTAAGGAGAATTGTACCCAAGGTCCGTACAGTCTTTACTGTAGAGGCTTCTGTGTGCGTCAGAGTCTTACTCTGAAGACATAACTTAAGAAATGTACACTTATAGAGAAAGGAAAAGAGTAAAGACATGATGGATTACTCTACAAAAGAGGTAACTAACAAGAGTTTTAGGAAAGTGTAGGATTTATGAGGTGTATAGCGGCTGCCTCGTCGTGAAAGCAAATGGTAAGGATTTTACTGTCCGTTGTTGTCAGATTCCAGCCACATATCACACGCAGTTAGAAGGGTCGTTATGTTAGCTAGACTGCTGGGTATCCTGAGTGACGTATTGGTAGGGGAAACGATCCCAAGCAATATAGGATGGAAAACGATATAGATAGGTATTGGAAGGCCGAGGGAGAAAATGGATGATGCTATATTTCATTGGAAACAATGGTGCTGTCTCCTCACTAGAGAAATGCACACGATCGTGTGATTAAACAACAGTTTGAGAGGCTGAACTAACTGGAGGCAATACGAAAGTCTTAAATGTATAAATTGTATGTTTACTGGATTGAAAAGACTAGGGGCAAAAATACCTGAGTTGATTGTGAAGGTTAAATAGGTAGCTGGAGGGACGAGGATTGCTCATCGAGGTATGACGTTGCGCAAGCATTTATGATGAGGCATCTAGGGCGGAGAGGACGTAAGACTGGACGACTGGTAATATAGTACAGCTTAGGGACTGTATTGACGTGTGGGACAGGGACCACAGTGATGTATGGTGGGTTAGGGCTGTAGTAACGACATGTGGGCTAGGAACCACAGTGACGTGTGGTGGTATAGGGTCCTCAGTGACGAATGGTGATGACTGATAGGTTAGTGAGAACAATAAAGGCCGTACTGATAGATATTTGGTGAAGGGTAAGAAGGAGAGGGAGAACAGAGTGAGAGAGAGAGAGAGAGAGAGAGAGAGAGAGAGAGAGAGAGAAAGAAAGAGAGAGAGAGAGAGAGAGAGAGAGAGAGAGAGAGAGAGAGAGAGAGAGAGAGAGGAATGCTCTTGAAGGGATGTCGGGAAATTGTGAAAACTGACGTAAGGTGGTGAGGGGAATTCTGAGCTAGTTTAGACTACAGCACAAGTGACTCGGGTACGAGTGTCCACGTTATGAAGGATAGCTGAAAGGCCCATTGTAAGTGTGCACAGGTTAAAGATCAACACTGTAATGAGACAGATGCTGCTGGGGCGACTAACTGAGGGAGGTGTGGTCTGATGAGTAAGGGAGCGTTTGAACAGGTTCTTTGTGTGTCATCTTGTCATAAGCTGAGAACGACTGACGCGATGTTGAATAAATAGACAGGCAGAACCTTCATGCCTGATGTTCCACTTCCTTAAAGTAATTAGTTTTCATGTGAGGAAGTTTTCATTATTCTTTAAGCTGTGTTTACGTCGCTGGCACTCTGCCCCGCGTGGTCTTCAAATTCAGTCTCCAAAATAGATTTCAGTTTCTTCCACCAAAAGCTCCTGGACAAGAGGAGGAAGAATTTTCAAGTCAAACTGCATTGACTGGTGGATGAAAATAGTAATACGTTCATGAAATATTAACCCAGAATGAGTTTAGTTAACTTTTTATTGCTTTGATTTTAACAAATGGAAGTCACATTTATCGATTTTTCGAAGATGATTTTTTTCTTTAAGAAGTGTGATAGACTGTGGTACACTCTTGGGGAGGTGAGTGTGACCCAGAGTGTACTGATAGACCAACAGGTAGCCACAGGAAAAGACAGCGTTGCTGGAATCACTTCACCAGACACGAGGCAGGTTTTCCTGGTACTTCCAAAATAGGGTCAATAGAAGTGTCAGCTTTAGCCCATAGAATCTATGTCAAGCTTATGGTCAGTAGACAAGGAGAGGTGTCAGGTTGAAATTACAGGTTTGCATGTAGAGTTTACTAGGATACTCACAGTAAGAACACGTGGACAAATCTTTGTGGTATACTTCACATGGAAGGTTTACAAGGATAGTTTACACTTTTGCAAGGAGAGTTCACATGTGCATGTAGATTTCACACGTATGTGTAGAGGGCCCCTCCTCCACTATCCCTTTCATGTCTTACAGTTTTAGGAAATTAAATCTATCATATATATATATATATATATATATATATATATATATATATATATATATATATATATATATAATATATATATACATATTTTTTTTTTTCTTCAAACTATTCGCCATTTCCCGCATTAGCGAGGTAGCATTAAGAACAGAGGACTGGGCTTTTGAGGGAATACCCTCACCTGGCCCCCTTCTCTGTTCCTTCTTTTGGAAAATTAAAAAAAAAACGAGAGGGAAGGATTTCCAGCCCCCCGCTCCCTCCCCTTTTAGTCGCCTTCTACGACACGCAGGGAATACGTGGGAAGTATTCTTTCTCCCCTATCCCCAGGGATAATATATACATATATATATATATATATATATATATATTCATATATATAAACAATGAAAAGAAAATGTTCACGTTTCGGTACGCTTCACTCAGCCTTCCGTGCCCTGTTATAGTTGGAACCCAAACCTATCATTATTTTTGCCACGAATCCCCCCAAAAATCTGGATCCACATCTTATCAAAAATCACCGAAAAATTCATTACAGTCTGATAATAGCCTTTGGCCCGGGAGTCGAGACAAAGGGAATTATTACCGTCCTAGCCTGACAGTTTAAGAAATATTTTCATGTGGGAAGTTTGTGGGAAGAGGTAATTAAGTTATCAATAATGTCGGATTCCCTGATGCGTCCAGACCACCACAGGGTACTGCTAAGGGACTGACACACAGGCTGACGATGGAGACGATGATGGGACGTGTGGTGGATGGCTAGCTGCTGACGACGATGGAACGGGTGGTGGCTGGCTGGCTGCTGACGACGTGGAGACGTGTGGTGGCTGGCTGGCTGCTGACGACGATGGGACGGGTGGTGGCTGGCTAGCTGCTGACGACGATGGACGTGTAGTGGCTGGCTGGCTGCTGACGACGATGGACGTGTAGTGGCTGGCTGGCTGCTGACGACGATGGGACGTGTGGTGGCTGGCTGGCTGCTGACAACGTGGAGACGTTTAGTGGCTGGCTGCTGACGACGATGGGACGTGTAGGCTGACGACCACGGGATCTAGGCTGACCAACACCTGCATGTTAGCTGGCTGACTGTAATCTCGGATGGGGAGGTGTTACGCGGACGTAGGGGAGGTCGAGAACTACACGGGTGTGGAGATGGGCTACAGCGACACTTGTAGGTCGACCGCCTCGAGATGTAGGTTGAGGACGACCACAGTGAGTTTAAAGTAAGGAATACACACACACACACACACACACACACACACACACACACACTCTCTCTCTCTCTCTCTCTCTCTCTCTCTCTCTCTCTCTCTCTCTCTCTCTCTCTCTCTCTCTCTCTCTCTCGATGGCAGCCAAAGATTTTGCCTTTTCCCAACAAGACCAGAGTAAGTCGGAGGTTCTTCATGGCCTCCTCTGCTCTGGCCTCCTGGTTCTCCCTCCACACCCACACCCCATCTTCATGGCCTCCTCTGCTCTGGCCTCCTGGTTCTCCCTCCCACACCCACCCCATCATTCCCCCCCCCTCAATCTTTCTTCCCCCCCCCCCCCCAAGTAAAGCTTGTTGGAGACCACCCACCTCACCTCACCCCAGTACCCCCCCTCCCCCCCTCCCCCTCCCCCGTGCAACACTCTCTTCTCCCCATCGTGAGGGGCTAGTGAGCAAGCCACCCTCAGCCTTACAGCGGGAGGTCAGACGGACGGTATTACAACAACCTGTTGGTCGTGACGTCAACTAAATTGCACGCTACGGGATCGAGAGATTAATATTCAATAATTTTTTTTGTGTGTGTCCGTGTGTGTGTGTGTGTGTGTGTGTGTGTGTGTGTGTGTGTGTTGGGGCGGTGATGGTGATTGACATAACTGACTAAGGTTATGAAGGAAAAATCGGGTCCCGTCAAATACGGGCCAAGAAGGATTTTGTGTGTAATATATTTTTTTTTCTTTTTTTTTTTTTTTTTCGTTCTTGCTTCGCGGCCGCGGCCGTCTTCCGCAACAGTTCGCGCGCGAGGCTGCGCCTGCGTGCGTCCATCTCTCTCCTACACCATCGAGGCGAGACAGTTAAGAGCGGCAGCGATACGTCGCGCGGAAACCTATACATGATCTTGACCGCAGTTGCCAGTATCACTCGCTGGAGTCTACAGTATGACTATGGTCTGTACGAACCCTTGATCTACATGTACTGGAGACGCGGTAAGTCTACAGGTAGGGAGGAGGAGGAGGGATGGGGTGGAGGTTGGTCAGGTGAGGGGTTGGGGTTGGGTGGGAGATGGTCGTCGAACTGGTCGTCTTAATGGCCACACTCCGATACATGATCCGTAATTAGTGACCGGCCGGAGCCATGATTGACGTCCTTACCTACCATTTTTATTTATATATAATTTTCATGTACATACTCCTGGGGTAAATGAACAGAAAACGTAATATCGTTGCTTAGCTGACTGATTACTGCCTGTCATGGCTTAATTTCCTTGATATCATCTCGGAAGAATGTAATTATATATGTGAAGAAACCCAAATTGATTTTTGCTAATAGGACAAAGAAAAAATGGCATTACGTTCAACAGTGTTGAGACACGAGGATCCTACAGGGAGGAGCAGGTACGCGGACGGGAGAGATGTGTGTGTGTGTGTGTGTGTGTGTGTGTGTGTGTGTGTGTGTGTGTGTCAGGGGATAGGAGACGTTAATGGATGTGCGTTGAGGGAGTGCTTGGTGTAGGGGAGGGCCACTGGATGTAGGCTGATAGTGGATGTATAGGGTGGTGTAGGAAGGAGGTGAGGAGTGTAGAGGGAGATTATGGTCATAGAGATCCGTGGATGTAAAGAGACTCTCCCGGGGGAGGTTGAGGGAGGAGGAGGAGGACTCGAGAGCATAAGGAATGGTGGGTGTGGAGGCATGGTGGGTGTAGGGAAGTCTGTGGGTTTGAGATGTGAGATGGTCTGTGTGGGAAGGGGTGTCTGTGGGTTTGAGATGTGGGAAGGAGTGTCTGTGGGTTTGAGATGTGAGATGGTCTGTATGGGAAGGGGTGTCTTTGGGTTTGAGATGTGGGAAGGGGTGTCTGTGGGTTTGAGATGTGGGAAGGGGTGTCTGTGGGTTTGAGATGTGAGATGGTCTGTGTGGGAAGGGGTGTCTGTGGGTTTGAGATGTGAGATGGTCTGTGTGGGAAGGGGTGTCTGTGGATTTGAGATGTGAGATGGTCTGTGTGGGAAGGGGTGTCTGTGGGTTTGAGATGTGAGATGGTCTGTGTGGGAAGGGGTGTCTGTGGGTTTGAGATGTGAGATGGTCTGTGTGGGAAGGGGTGTCTGTGGGTTTGAGATGTGAGATGGTCTGTGTGGGAAGGGGTGTCTGTGGGTTTGAGATGTGAGATGGTCTGTGTGGGAAGGGGTGTCTGTGGGTTTGAGATGTGAGATGGTCTGTGTGGGAAGGGGTGTCTGTGGGTTTGAGATGTGAGATGGTCTGTGTGGGAAGGGGTGTCTGTGGGTTTGAGATGTGAGATGGTCTGTGTGGGAAGGGGTGTCTGTGGGTTTGAGATGTGAGATGGTCTGTGTGGGAAGGGGTGTCTGTGGGTTTGAGATGTGAGATGGTCTGTGTGGGAAGGGGTGTCTGTGGGTTTGAGATGTGAGATGGTCTGTGTGGGAAGGGGTGTCTGTGGGTTTGAGATGTGAGATGGTCTGTGTGGGAAGGGGTGTCTGTGGGTTTGAGATGTGAGATGGTCTGTGTGGGAAGGGGTGTCTGTGGGTTTGAGATGTGAGATGGTCTGTGTGGGAAGGGGTGTCTGTGGGTTTGAGATGTGAGATGGTCTGTGTGGGAAGGGGTGTCTGTGGGTTTGAGATGTGAGATGGTCTGTGTGGGAAGGGGTGTCTGTGGGTTTGAGATGTGAGATGGTCTGTGTGGGAAGGGGTGTCTGTGGGTTTGAGATGTGAGATGGTCTGTGTGGGAAGGGGTGTCTGTGGGTTTGAGATGTGAGATGGTCTGTGTGGGAAGGGGTGTTATACGCTGGGAAGTGTTCTTGTGAGAAAACTGTTGGGTTTAAGTATACGTGGAGTTAATTATAGGGATACTGGGTGAAAGATCTGGGAGAGATACGGTGGATGTGGAGAGACGGTAGATCCTTAGAGATGATGGGTGTGGAGAGATAGTAGGTCTGGGGAATAGTGGATGCGGTATACAGGTAGATATGGTACTCAAGTGGGTGTGGTACTGAAGTGGATTTGGTCCACTTGTAGATGTGGTGGTTTGGTGGGTGTGGTACACTGGTGGGTGTGGTACTCTGGTGGGTGTGGTACTCTGGTGGGTGTGGTACACTGGTGGGTGTGGTACTCTGGTGGGTGTGGTACTCTGGTGGGTGTGGTACTGTGGTGGATGTGGCACTCTGGCGGCCGTGGTCCACTTTTGGATGTGGTCCAGTGGTGGGTGTGGTACGCTGGAAGATGTGGAAGTCTAGGAGTGTGGTAGTCTCGAGGTGTTGTAACCTAGAGGTGTGGTACACTGTTGGGTGTGGTTCACTAGCGGGTTTGGTGGGCATGGTACTCTAGTGAGTGTGGTACACTTTTGGGTGTTGTTCCACTGGTGGGTTGGTACACTCGGGGTGTGGTACTCTGGTGGGCATGGTACACTGGTGGGTGTGGTACACTGGTGGATGGATACGCTGATGGTGTGGTAGACTTGTGGATGAGGTGCACTGGTGAGTGTAGTACTCAGGTGAGTGTGGTATACTGGTGGGTGTGGTACTTTGATGGTGTGGTGCATTGGTGAGTGTGGTACACTGATGGTGTGGTAGAGTGATGGATATGGTACTCCCATGATTTGGTACTCTCATGGGTGTAGTACACTGGTAGTGTGGCGCACTGGTGGGTGTAATGCTATGGTGGGTGTGGTACTCTGGTGGCTGTAGTACACTAGGTGTGTGAAATTCATGGTGGAATCCGTGGTCGTGACGTATATAGGTCTGTAGGCAGTGATTTAGACACGTACTTGATGTATGAGCAGATGATCCGTTGTCAGTATGACAACAAGCAAGATGGAAGGGGCAAGCAAAATCAGTGTCCCGGATGGTGTGTCGGTGTGAGGGTGACAAAGGTGGGATAAGTTCCAGGAGGTCGGGCGGACTAAGACCTGAGTTATCTGCTCGAGGGCGGAAATAGCAACCTGAATTCCTCTGTTACTAATACCGTCCTGTAGCAGATAACCTCATTATAAGCCATCGGCCCTTCTGTTATCTCGTTACAATAGAAAAAAAAACATATAATAATAGGCCTTTATTGGGTTCTTACGAGGTTATCTACCATCTGACATTCAGATAGTAGCTGGAAATCTGTTCTAGATCGATGAAGTTAGTGAGAGACGTATCTAAGAAGGTTCTCTCTTCACCCTTCATTCCCTCCGGCTGAAACAATAGGTGGCAGGATGATATATAGTAGAGCCAATACATGGCTGAAGTACAGTGAAGATGTCATTTCATAGAAGGGAAGGAAATAGTATTCTCCGTTCCGTCTATAATACGTTGTGTTCTTCATCTGCGTGTCGTAGAAGGCGACTAAAATCCTCCCCTCTCTTGTTTTTTTTTAATTTTCCAAAAGAAGGAACAGAGAAGGGGCTCAGGTGAGGATATTCCCTCTAAGGCCCAGTTCTCTGTTCTTAATGCTACCTCGCTAACGCGGGAAATGGCGAATAGTATAAAAAAAAAAAAAAAAATATATATATATATATATATATATATATATATATATATATATATATAATTGAATTCATTGTATTTCTGCTTGATAAAGATTCGAACTGATGAAGTAATTGTTCGAACGGTTTTTGTGATTCTTCATTTGTTTGATGGTAATGTGTTCCACTATTCAGTTATTAACTTGGGAAAGAAAGTTTTTTTTCCTAATTTAGTGTTACGTTTTCAAGCTATAAGTTACATTTCATTCATCCTAGTAACTGTATTGTTTTGTGTTTCATGAACGTCTTTTTTGTTTACTTTGTCGAATTCAGTCAGAATTGCGAAAACTTATGTCGAATCCCGTACAGTTTGATCCTCTCTCTCATATGGTAGGTGTCTCAGAGTTAGAAATAGTGTCGTAGCATTTTATTACATATATCTTTTTATGTTTTCTATTCACAGCTCAGAGACTAGAAATGAAGAGAGTTCTTAAGACGTGGCCTTACTAATGAGCTGAAGAGCCAGGACTGTTGGAAGTTTTGTGGTCGATGTTCCTACTAAATATAGCATTATTATTTTCTTTTTACTGCTTGGAGCTGTGCACTGTTTAGTGTACTTCATATCGTTACTGATAACAATTCCACAATCCTTTTCTACATATATTGTGCATAGCAGATACCTGAGAAACTTGACGTCAAGTTTGGTGTTCTTCGTATCCAAGCTGCAGAAGTGTACAGTTGTCTAAGTTAAATGTCATGTCCATTTTTTCTGACCATTCTGTTAATCTGTTAGGACCTCTTAGAATTATGTCGCAGTCTTGATCACGGATAGATCTCGACCCGAGGCTCAATTCTAAGTCATTTATGGAAATAGTAATAGGAACGGGACCGAAAACCCATCCCTGTGGCACCCCACATGTCACATTCAGCCACTTCTAGCTTCAACATTTAAAACTACATGTACGTAGTGTTCTACTGATAATGCAGTCACCGAGTCAGTTACATAGTCCTTCTGCTCTTCTACGAAATTTTAGTCTACGCTGTAGTCTTGTGAGTGGTACTTCACTGAGTGTTTTATGTAAATCGAAGTACGATTACAATAGTAGGTTCTTTTGAATCTAAGTTGCCATGCTGAATGTTCGAGATTGTACTGTGATCAAGAAATTATAGTTTAGTCTCGTTTTTTTTCTGTTGTTTTACTTGATATGACTGAATGGTAATTCAAGGCAACTTCTTTTCTTTCTTGTAGATAGGGATGGCATTTTGCAAATTTAAGATGTAGTTATGGGAACTAACAATTGCTAATTCTTAGGGCGAGGTTATTTGCCCAGCTGCTTTGTTTGGTTTGATGCAAAGTATTTCTGTCCTTTTTTATGTCAAATGAGACGGCACGGGTAACTGATGCTCTAATCGAGGCCATCTAATGAACGCTACATGTATATATATATATATATATATATATATATATATATATATATATATATATATATATATATATATATATATTTCTTTCAAACAATTCGCCATTTCCCGCGTTAGCAAGGTAGCGTTAAGAACAGAGGACTGGGTCTCTGAGGGAATATCCTCACCTGGCCCCCTTCTCTGTTCCTTCTTTTGGAAAATTAAAAAAAAAAAACAAGAGGGGAGGATTTCCCCGCTCCCTCCCCTTTTAGTCGCCTTCTACGACACGCAGAGAATACGTGGGAAATATTCTTTCTCCCCTATCCCCAGGGAATATATATATATATATATATATATATATATATATATATATATATATATATATATATATATATATTAGTGGATGGACCGTTCTACGTCTGTTTCCTGGCGCTTCCTCGCTAATCCGGGAAACAGCGATCAAGTATTATGAATTATGTATATATATATATATATATATATATATATATATATATATATATATATATATATATATATATATATATATATATATATATGGGTATGTTTGAAGGAATAGTGGTTCCACAAATGTTGTATGGTTGCGAGTTGTGGGCTATGGATAGAGTTGTGCGCAGGAGGGTGGATGTGCTGGAAATGAGATGTCTGAGGACAATATGAGGTGTGAGGTGGTTTGATCGAGTAAGTAATAATAGGGTAAGAGAGATGTGTGGAAATAAAAAGAGCGTGGTTGAGAGAGCAGATGGTGTTTTGAAATGGTTTGGGCACATGGAGAGAATGAGTGAGGAAAGATTGACCAAGAGGATATATGTGTCGGAGGTGGAGGGAACGAGGAGAAGTGGGAGACCAAATTGGAGGTGGAAAGATGGAGTGAAAAAGATTTTGAGTGATCGGGGCCTGAACATGCAGGAGGGTGAAAGGAGGGCAAGGAATAGAGTGAATTGGATCGATGTGGTATACCGGGGTTGACGTGCTGTCAGTGGATTGAATCAGGGCATGTGAAGCGTCTGGGGTAAACCATGGAAAGCTGTGTAGGTATGTATATTTGCGTGTGTGGACGTATGTATATACATGTGTATGGGGGTGGGTTGGGCCATTTCTTTCGTCTGTTTCCTTGCGCTACCTCGCAAACGCGGGAGACAGCGACAAAGCAAAAATATATATATATATATATCCCTGGGGATAGGGGATTAAGAGTACTTCCCACGTATTCCCTGCGTGTCGTAGAAGGCGACTAAAAGGGGAGGGAGCGGGGGGCTGGAAATCCTCCCCTCTCGGTTTTTTTTTAATTTTCCAAAAGAAGGAACGGAGAATTGGGCCAGGTGAGGGTATTCCCTCAAAGGCCCAGTCCTCTGTTCTTAACACTACCTCGCTAATGCGGGAAATGGCGAATAGTTTGAAAGAAAGAAAAGATATATATATATATATATATATATATATATATATATATATATATATATATATATATATATATATATATATATATATATTCTCTAGCCTGAACTAGGGATCCATTTTATTGGCCAAACTCAAGGGGTGTATTATGAAGAGCTGGGCTGACTGTGGACCGACAACCGCAACGACGATTTGAACCTATGCGCTCGACCTTGGTCGGCCCCTGAGTGCGCCATGGTCAGGAATGGTAACCGCTACACCATAGCTCTCAGCATTGATCATCTCGTCCTGGAGGAATATTTTTTAACGTTTGACGTAACGCACGTTTCTCCTATGACTGTAAACACATAACTGAGGGAATCATCTAATACGTATGTCATTTATCCCCATCGCTTATTTTGCTATGTTTATTTGCTAGTGGTTACTCTTTATCATTTATTTTCTTCGTTTATCTTTCATGTTGAACGAAATCGCTGGGTTATTTCTAATTTAGCAAATTACTTTTCTCGTTTTTTGGGGTTATTTTTAATTAAACGAATATCTTTTCTTTGTTTTTCCCTTTGCTTTGATTTGTGATTTTTCTTTTACCATTCTCTTTGTATTCGTATGAATTCTTGTTCATTTTCATTTTTTCCTTTGACTTAAATTCTCTTGGATTTTTTGTTTTGTAACAAATTAGTTTCTCTATTTTTTTTCCCCCCAACCATCCAAATTGGAAATAAGATTTCAATGGTTCTTTTAATCTTTCATATGTTTTCACTCTTGGTAACAATCCGTTTATTCTATATAATAATCCATATCATGTCCACTGTATTCACATCTACGTATATCCAGTTACTGTGGCCAATAGCATGCCTCATTTTCGCAACGTTTTTGCCTTCGTGTAATGTATGATCCAGAGTTTATCACTTATTTTGATTCTCGCATTTATTCTTCGTCTATTTATGTTGTGGTTCCTGTTTGCAGAAGCCTGATCGCCCCGCCTTTACAGGATCTGATCCGGTTGCTCTCGGTGGTAAGCGCTAGGTCAAGAATGCTGCTGTAGCTTTAGTGGGTTTATGAATGAAGTTATTTAAGAAAAATAGTGTCTTTAGTTAAGTCAATTAGTCTCTGTCTTTCTTGATGTAACACCGTATCCAAGTCCCCACTAGGATTGTTAAGTCACTGACAATTCTAACTTTCTTAATATCTACATTTGACTATATATATATATATATATATATATATATATATATATATATATATATATATATATATATATATATATATATGTATGTATATATAAATTTATATAGATTTATGTATATATATTTATATATATTTATATCATCAGTATATCGAATGATATCATGATCTTCCTCTTCTTTTGGAGTTCATCTAGAATGTTTCTTATTCTAATCTCTATCGGCTATATCAGTGTATAGAGAATTGTAAGACTCAGACTCTAACTCGTTTCCTTGAAGTGCACCAAGGCAATTAAGGCCATAAATCAAGACCAATTCAACAATATATATTCAGGTATTGCTGATTTGGCGGATAGATATTTTTGTCCTCTGCATTTATCTATGTTACTTAAACAAAAATTTTTCTTTTTTTTTTTTGGTGGTGGAGTCATGTGATATTGATTTACTCTGTTTTAAGTGTTATGTTCTTAGCATTAGTGTTCGTGAGACGAATATTGCCATGTGGTTTTTTCAGTGGCTTTGGTCGTCAAGGCGAGGTGTAGGGAAAGAAGCAGGAATTAAAACGGCCCACCCTTGAGTTGCTGATGGCCACACCATTATCATGAGACGCAGCAGCCTTGCCGAGTATTACGTGGTCTAGCTAGTGGTGTGGGCACCCAGACAGCCAGCTCTCGTGAGCTGAAACCACAGTAATACCTATAGAAGAGGGAGAGTGAACCAATATTGCAGCGTAGGGCAAGCGAGTCAAGTTTTGAAATTAGCTTTGGATAGCATATAAGTAAGGCCGCTTTTGACTCAATTCCGTTAAATAAGGATGCAGAGTTAGAACCACTCCAGACGTGAGAGCAGTACTCCATACAAGGACTAATCAATCCTTTGCATAAACTGAGCAACTCTTCGGAAAGAATTTCTACATCTAAAAAGGACTCCCAGTTTCTTCTAGGCAGACTTGGCTATTCCTGTAATATGATGTTTCTAAGACAGAGTGGATGTTACAGTAATACCAGGTATGTTTACTGAGTCAAGAGTTGGAATTAAAGAACCTCAAAGAAGTGAGGAAAGTTGTGAGGAATTTTCGATAGAGAAATGAGAAGAAACTGGCCCTTGGAGGCATTAAACTTAACCATATATCGTCTAACTCACGGAGACATCCTGTCCAAGCCTGAGTTTATTGAACAAATTGTGTCGAGATGAGTTTCAGATCGAGTGAGAAAATAAGTAGCAAAACTGAAGGATGCGGAGGTATGGAGTGTTAAGTTGTCAGCGTCAGAGTGTGTTTAGTATATTCATGGAAGAAAATAGACGGAACAGAACCTTGAGGGACACCGCTGTAGGTAAAGAAGAGGGAGAGGCTGAGCCATCAACAACCACGGAGATAGATCGGCCAGAAAGGAAGCAAAGTGAGGGACGGAACCAAAAGAGGGGAGCCTAGAGATGAGACCCAGATGCCACACCTTGTCAAAAGCTTTCGATATGTCAAGGTTAACTCTATAGGATTACCCGAAATCTTTTAGGGATGACGGCCAGACATTAGTACAATAAGAAGGAATATCACAAGTGGTTCTCGTGTTACAGAAGCCTTACTGGTGATCAGAGAGAAGACTGTGAAATTCAAGATGTCTGAGGATATGTGAATTGAGGATGGATTCAAAGGCTTGGGAAATAGTAGATATCAAAGCGACAGGACGAGAGTTCGAAGGATTACAACGATCACACCTTCTGGGTATAGGATATACCAAGGCATACTTCCAAGAAGGAAAAGTTCTGTTTTTTAAACAGAAATTGAACAGACGAGCAAGCACATATGCAAGTTCAGAGCACACAATTTCAGTACTCAGGGGTAAATGTCATTAGGAACATAAGTCCTGCTTGTGTCCAAAGAGTAAAGCGCTTTTTGGACAGTTCGAAAAGAGATTACGGGAATGGGCGTAGGGTTAGTAAGAGGAACATCATGGGGTGAAGGAATGTTAGAGTCATCCTAGGTGGAGTTAGAGGAGAAACAGAAACAAAGAGAGTGGCTTTGTCTACGGGAGAGACAGCTATAGTACCGTCTGAACGGAAAAATGAAGTAAAGGTAGAGCGACAGAAGTTGTTAGCGATGCCCTTAGCTAAAGACCAGAAAGACTTCTCACTAGATGAAAAGAGAGGTTATCGCACTTCTTTGAATAAAGGAACGCTTCACCTCACGGATGATATACTTGCAATGATTTCGGGCAGCGATGAAAGCTGAATGGGAGATATGCCAGATATGCCTGATCCCTTGCCTGAACGACCTCAGAACAGGATCGGTTGAAACATGGATTGAGAGATGAGGTCGTTTTGGAGGAAGAGGGGATGAGCACCTCCATTCCCCCAGCAACCTCTGCTCTGTGTATAGCGCCGCCAGAAGCATCACCACTTACAAGATTGTGATTTACTCAAGGAAAGTCAGAGAAGAATTTTTGTAAGTCAGTCGACTCAACTTTAGTGCCAGTATTTGCGTTTAGATGGCGCTGCTAGAGGGTGAGGTGCTGTTAAGATAGATACATTTGATTAGAGGAGAAAAACAGATCCAGAATATAGAGACTGATCACAGCGGTCAAGATATGGGTGAGCTGGGAGATAATTTGGTCTAGATCTTTGAGAATAGTGAACGTGAGGGCTTCCATCCCCCCAACCTCCCACACTATCCGTATGAGAGGAATTCAACCACTCCCTATAGTGAACGTTGAAATCCTCTTAAGTATAGGACCTCGTCCTGTGGGTGAAAGGACACCACAGTCTCATGGCAGAACTTTAGATAGTCGAAGAATGATATAGAATTCATAGGATGAGGAGAGCAGGAGGCGAAACAATAGGAAAAGTGTCGTACTTTGGAGACAGACCTTGAGCTAGATAGCATCAGTGTCTAGGTATTTCAGGTCCTCGAGGCGTGCAACAGGTGTATCAAGCACAAACGCTACCTCAGAACAGGAATCTTGAATGGGAATTATAACTGGTTATGAAATTGGGGCTAGTGACAACATCGTTAGACAACCGAGTCTCGGAAAGAAGTAAGATATTGGGAGAGGTAGTAGACAATATATACTTGCCGTCGCGGTGATCAAACCCGCCTCGCTCTCTCATTTTCTCCCCCGTTTTTTCCTAATTTCTTCACCTAACCTCTGACATAAATCACGAAGCCTACGTGTCCTTATCTTTCTCACTAGGAGGAATACCCTAACTGTATCCACTTCTGCAGGTGGGGGAGCTAAAGAGAGGGGCGGGCATCATACTTGGGTGATGGGTTCACCTGGTAAGACATGGCAGACGCGTCTACCCACAACTGAGGTCAAGGTGGGTATTATGGACTCGCAATATCGGTGGCTTGGGTGGGTACGTTGTAGGGGTAAGGGTGTGAGAAAGCAGGACCGGTAGCTAGGCTGGGTATATGCAAGAGGAAAGAGGGTGAGGGCAAGCATGACCAGTGGCTTGGGTGGGTAAGTGCGAGGTTTGAGGGTGTAGGCAAGCAGGGTCGGTGGCTTGGAGGTCGACGTTTGCACCCTACTGGCCGCTGCAGCTCTACGCGAGTCCTCGGACACAATTTATGAGGCAATAAATTTCCCTGGGATTGCCCCTAATTATACCATCAGATCGCTGGGGCTTGACCACTTTTATTACAAATGTATTAATAAAACAGGTAAATATTTTAATTAGTGTATTATATGTGGCATGAGGCTACAGGTTCGGTATTTGCCACTGATTTGCTCTTGTTAATATTGCTCCGGTGGGAGGGGCTCTTTTTGCCGGAGGTGGCTTGTGTAATATTGAGGCTATGGCCACCCTTCCGTCACCCCAAGGTTCACTCTCCTCTTTTCATATATTCGGCTCTGAAAATATATATATATATATATATATATATATATATATATATATATATATATATATATATATATATATATATATATATATTCAGGACTGTTGGCATTTAGGTGACAGAGTAGATTGAGTTTTTCGCATCTAAGTCTCTAAGAATTAGGAAAAGTATGCAAAATCGGGAGGGTAAAAGTGGGGGTCCTACGAAAATTTGCATAGTAAGGATTAGCAAGAAAAACTGGAAAGGAAATTGCCTCTTCATTCTGACGGCGCGCATCTTTAAGAGCGACTGATTAACAGTTTACAGTATCTTTTACGGCATCTCCTATAAACACCTGTAAGGTTGTAAATCTTTATTGGCCTTGATGAATACCATTCTTTCTTTCTTTTTTACTCTTTTTTTTTTCTATCCCACTATCTTCACCCAGACGTAAGCCGAGGGGGGCGTCGTTCGTTGCGTCATTTCTGAGTTTACTCAAGAGATTCGATCCTGTTTTCCCGAAAAGTTGTGGATCTTTGATCGAGTCATTAATGGAGGAGGGCACTCAGCGCTCACAGGGACAGAGTCAACACCGAGAGTCGATACGTGTTCTTCCCAAGCCATCATCCAGTCTGATCCAGTCCAATCATCCACATATTTGTCGACTCATCTCTCTCTCTCTCTCTCTCTCTCTCTCTCTCTCTCTCTCTCTCTCTCTCTCTCTCTCTCTCTCTCTCTCTCTCTCTTTCCCATTAAGATAGCAACATCTTCGGCTGCAGAGGATCTTATTCTCTCTCTCTCTCTCTCTCTCTCTCTCTCTCTCTCTCTCTCTCTCTCTCTCTCTCTCTCTCTCTCTCTCTATCTATCTCTCTCTCTCTTTTCTATCCTCTCACCGTGTGGTTTGGGACGGCCCGAATCCACCTAAGGCGCAGATTAGTGACTTTTATATTGTGACTAATAAGGAGGAACTTGCTGCTTCCTGCCTTTGATCTTATGGACGTGGAAGGTTCGTTACCTTCCCATAATGTGTTGATGGAGTTGCCGCGTCTCTCCTTCATCCCCACCACCACCGGCGTCTCCACGTTCTCCCATCCCCACCATCACCAGTGTCTCCACGGTCTCCCATCACCACCACCACCGGTGTCTCCACGGTCTCCCATCACCACCACCACCAGTGTCTCCACGGTCTCCCATCCCCACCACCACCAGTGTCTCCACGTTCTCCCATCCCCACCATCACTGGTGTCTCCACGTTCTCCCATCCCCACCATCACCAGTGTCTCCACGGTCTCCCATCCCCACCACCACCAGTGTCTCCACGTTCTCCCATCCCCACCACCACCAGTGTCTCCACGGTCTCCCATCCCCACCACCACCAGTGTCTCCACGGTCTCCCATCCCCAACACCACCGTCGTCTCCACGTTCTCCCATCCCCACCACCACCAGTGTCTCCACGGTCTCCCATCCCCACCACCACCAGTGTCTCCACGGTCTCCCATCCCCACCACCACCAGTGTCTCCACGTTCTCCCATCCCCACCACCACCAGTGTCTCCACGTTCTCCCATCCCCACCACCACCGGTGTCTCCACGGTCTCCCATCACCACCACCGCTGCTCCCACACTCCCGTCACCATCACCTTCACCGTTTCCACATTCTGCCTCACATCCAGCATCTTACTGCCTTCCCATCCCCCACCACAAGTACCCCTACACTCCCCCACCTTCACCACCAGTCTGCATACTTTTCCAATTTTGCTCTTACTCCTGCATTACACACGTAGACTTGTGTACTCCCTCCACTCGCACCTTCACTCCGTCATCATGATTCAACACTTGCACACATCGTCCACCGTCCGGACTAGTATTCTACAGCCATTTGCTTACACCACCACCACCATGATTACTACGCTCTTTCCACTTCCCCTTACTGGTGTTTCCTCTCTCTCTCTCTCTCTCTCTCTCTCTCTCTCTCTCTCTCTCTCTCTCTTTCCTTCTGCCGCCAATATTTCTACTCCACCACCACCGCCATTCCTACTCCCACATTCCTCTCGCCTCCACCACCAGTACTCCCACAACTCTTCACTCTCAACCACGTCATTCCACTTCAACACCACCGATGTGTCCACATATCTCCAGGTCTTTAGCCTTAACCTTCCTACCTCCCCATGTCATTCCCGTATCTTTCATCTTCTTTCCATTCCATGTCGTTTTTACCTCCCTTCCATATTCGCTCTCCCACACTGTTCTATCACATCCTTGTTCCTCTACCATTTTTTTCCTTCCCTATCTTTTATTTTTCCATCCTCCTCTACTCCAAGTATTGCTATATGTCCTCATCTCCTATCATGGTGTTTTCCTTCTCTTGCATCCCACCCAGTTCTCCACTTCCTCCTCTACACACGGTTCAACCGTCTCGTTTCCCCCCTCAGCACTCATTCCCCCTTCCCTCACACCTTCATCAAACGCTCTTTCATCAGTGTTCTCAACGCCATGCTAGTTTCAGTCCCACACCGTCGCACTTATCCTTCACCCGTATCAACTATCATCATCGGATACCCTTAACTTCGTTTCTAATTTCCTTTACCTCCTTTTAGAAGCTTTGCTTCGGAGTTGGTGACTATTGTCACTTTCTGTTAACTCATAACAGACCTGCAGGACAAGTTGCAGGTCATGATATTCAGCCAGAACATATATCAGGTCATACCAAGACAGACTATGAGACACTTAGACCATAGGTAATATACTTGGGCTTTGGTAGGCGAATTTCTGAATAACTGAAGGTAGAGCATGCCAGCATCCTGCTTTCGGTTTCAGCGCCTCACCATGACACATTGAAACCTGGTATAGAGTATTAGGCTCCCACCCTCCTCCCCGACTTACAAGGTCCAACACGACCCGTGGCAACTCAAAGTCACCAGGGCCAACTGTGACACACCAGGACCCACCATGAGGTGCTAAGACCCACCATGACACACTAGGAACCACTATGACACGCTAGGACCCACCATGACACACTAGGACCCACCATGACATACTAGGACCCACCGTGACATACTAGGGCCCACCATAACACACTAAGACCCACCATGACATACTAGGACCACCATGACACACAAGGACCACCATGACACACAAGGACCACCATGACACACTAGGACCCATCATAACACACTAGGACCCACAATGACACATTAGAACCCACCGTGGCACACTAGGACCCACCATGACACACTAGGACCCACCATAACACACTAGGACCCACAGTGACACATTAGAACCCACCATGGCACACTAGGACCCGCCATGACACACTAGGATCCACCATGACACACTAGGACCCACCATGACACACTAGGACCCACCATAACACGCTAGGACCCACAATGACACATTAGAATCCACCATGGCACACTAGACCACCGTGACACGGGACCCACAATGACGCAGTAGAACCCACCGTGACACACTAGGACCCACCATGACACACTAGGACCCACCGTGACACTTTTGGATACACTTGTATGGCAGAACACAAGGAGGTCAGCTGGAGTCGTCTCTCAAAACCACCTGGTTTGAGCTGGTGTTGGTGCAGAGCGTCCACAGTGAGCAGGTCTGGGACGCAGCTGTTCGTGGCTGAAATAGAAAAAAGAAATAAGTTTAGCCAGTGAGAACGGGTTCCTGTGATGGAGGCAGTATCTCCTAATGGCCGAATGAGGTGGTCGGTAATTGATTGGTCTACACTGACTGAACGGCCCAAAAGCGCTCACTGATGCCAGTTCTCAGATGCGTTTCTGTTTTCCAGTATATATGGCGTTACGGCTTCCGTACTTGAGCTTAGCGTTAATGCTTGATCCTGTATCTTTTGAAATTGCTGCTAATCATATTTCTTGGAATATATATATATATATATATATATATATATATATATATATATATATATATATATATATATATATATATTGGAAAGGATCACAATTTTGCGCGTGATCAAGTATATTCTTTTGAGTCCACGGGGAAAATGAGACACGATAAGTTCCCAAGTGCACTTTCGTGTGATAATCACATCACCAGGGGAGACACAAGAGGGAAATATAACATTCAGTTGATATACAACTGACTGTTATGTTTCTCTCTCTTGTGTCTCTTCTGATGATGTGATTATTACACGAAAGTGCACTTGGGAACTTATCGTGTTTCGTTTTCCCCGTGTATATATATATATATATATATATATATATATATATATATATATATATATATATATATATATATATATATATTTTCCCATACTATTCGCCATTTCCCGCGATAGCGAGGTAGCGTTAAGAACAGAGGACTGGGCCTTTTAGGGAATACCCTCACCTGGCCCCCTTCTCTATTCCTTCTTTTGGAAAATTAAAAAAAAAAAACGAGAGGGGAGGATATATATATATATGCTTGTCCATCATTTCCCGCGCTAGCGAGGTGGCGCCAGTATCAGACTAAGACAGGCTGCTTTCGCTCACATCTATTCTCTACCTGTATGTCCAGTACACCGAAACCTCACCTTATCCACAACCAAACCCCACACACCTTTTCATGGTTTACCCCGGCCGCTTCAACAGTTCTGATTCAGTCTTTTGACAGCGCGTCGACCCCTGTGCACCACATCATTCCAGTTCACTCTATCCCACACTTTTTCACCCTCTTACATGTTCAAGCGCCGATCACTCAAAATATTTTTTCACTCTATCCTATCTTCAGTTTGGTCATCCCCCTCCTCCCTGTTCCCTCTACTTCTGACACATACATCCTCTCTCTCAACCTTTCCTCGCTCATTCTTTCCATATATTCAAACCCTTTCAGCACACCCTCTTCACCTCTCTAAACCACACTCTTCTTATTACCACGTCTCTCTCTCTCTTGCCCTTTCATTGCTTACTTAAGCAAACCACCCTACACCACATATTGTCCACAAACATTTCATTTCCAACGCCTTCGCCCTTCTCCACACATCTTCATCTATAGCCCATGCCTTGCATCCATACAACATCGATGAGACTACTATACCTTCAAACGTACCCATTTTCCCCCTCTCAAATTACGACCACTCTTTTCACACATTCTTCAATGCTCCCAGAACCTTCGCCCTTCACCCACTCTGTGACCCGTGTCCTTGTTTCAATTATCTGCTGTGTCGACTGTGAGTATGGAAAACGTTTCACTTATTCCAAATTTTCTCCATTCAAACACATACCTCAGTTAATAGGTCGGTCCCCTTGCCCTACTGAGCTTAATAACTTTTTGCTTTTATTCACATTTGCTTTCACACACTCTCTTAGTTGTAGTCATTGACTTCTGCAGTTTCTCACGCGAACCTGCCACCAATGCTGTGTCATCAGCAAAAGCAACTGACTGACTTCCAACGCCCCCCACACCACTCCTGCATACCCTTGTGTATTTTCTTCTTTACGTTGGTTACTCTAGGCACGGATAAAAGTCCCAATCAAGGTCGGGCCTTAATTGAAATATAACGAAAGGGAAAAAATATAAGACAAGGAAAATTTCTCACGAATTATTTAATAAAAGTGCTGGGTCGTTTACTGGGAAAGACATGAGAGGGTAGAGACTTCCAGAACTTCGAGGTATAGGGAAAGAAACAGTTATCAAACAGCCCACTCTTCAATTGCCAACGCTCACACAGTTATCATGTGATGCAGCAGTTTGTGTGGTGGGGGCAGGGCACACAGACAGCCAGTTCTCGGGAGCAGAAACCAAAGTACAGTAATACCTATAGAAGAGAGAAAGTGAACCAATATTGCGGCTTAGGGTAAGGGGGTCAAGTTTTGAAGATAGCTTGGGAGAATTAAGCTGGACCGTTTTCTACTCCTCTGTCGAGTTAGGACGCAGAGCTAGAACCACCCCAGATGTGAGAGCCGCACTCCATACAAGGACAGATCAGTGCCTTATGTAAACGGGGCAACAATTTGAAAGAAAAGAAATTTCTACATCTAAACAGGGCTCCCAGTTTCTTAAAGGCAGACTTAGCTATTTCCGTAATGCGGTGTCTCAAAGGTAGTATGGATGTTAGTGATACCAAGTATCATGACTGAGTTGAGAAGTGGAATTACTGAACCGTCGAAGGAGAAAGGAAAGTTGTGACGAATTTTCGTTAGAAAGATGGATTGAAACTGGGTCTTGGAGGCATTAAACTTTACCAGATCTCGTCTTATCCACTGAGATAGCCATTCCAAGCCTGAGTTACTGAGGAGGTTGTGTCGAAATGAGTTGCAGATCGAGTGAGAGAAGGAGAAGTGAAGGATGTGGAGAGATGTAGTGTTGAGTTGTTACCGTATGAGTTCAGTTGGTTATTGTAGAAGAACGGTTATCGTTGCTATATAGGAGATAAAGTGAAGGGGACAGGACAGAACCTTGAGGGACACCACCGTTCATGGAGAAAGGAGGAGAGGCTGATCCATCAACAACCATAAAGATATAGGTAGATTGGACAGAGAAATAAGCGAGGGAAGCGAACCCAAAAAAGGGTAGCTTAAAGATGAGACCCCCCGAATCCACACACACTCAAAATTTTTGCATATGTCAAGGGCAGCTACATAGGAGACCCCAAAATCTTTCGGGGATGATGACCAGATATTAGTCAGATAGGAAAGAATGTCACCAATGAATCTCGCCATATAGAGGCCATATTGATGATCATGGAGAAGACTGTGAGGTTCATGATATCTGAGGATATGGAAGCTGAGGAGGGATTCAAAGACTTTAGAAACAGTAAATGTCAAAACAACAGGACGAGAGTTAGAGGGGTTAGAACGGTCACCCTTCTTTGGGATGAGGTATATCAACGCATGCTTCCAAGAAGAAGAAGCAAAAGTTCTGTTTTTTAAGCAGAAATTGAACAGACGAGCGAGCACAGGGGCACGTTCAGAGGCACATAGTTTCAGTACTCAAAGGTAGATGCCATCAGAAACATAAGCCTTACTTGTGTACAGAAAGGAAAGCGCTTTTCGGACATTTAGAAAAGAGATTACGAGAAGGGGCGTAGGATTAGTAAGACGAGCATTAGGGAATGAAGGAATGGTAGAGTCATCCAAGGTAGAGTTAGAGGTGAAGCGAGAACCAAAGAGTGTTGCTTTGTGTACGTGAGAGACAGCTATAGCACCGTTAGAACGGAAAAGTGAATTAAAGGTAGAGCGACAGAACTTGTTTGCAATGCCCTTAGCTAAAGACCAGAAAAACGTATCAGTGGATGAGGAGGAGAGGTTGTCGCACTTCCTTTGAATAAAGGAACGCTTTGCCCCACGGATAACGAACTTGCAATGATCACGATAAAAGCTGAATGGGAGCCAGAGGAGAGGGAGATTTTTTCCAAGTTCGATATGCCTGATCCCTTGTCCGAATGGCCTCAGAACATTTATCCCCTCTACTGTGGGTTTGGCCGAGAGAGAAGCATCACTACATAAGAGACAGTAATTTTCCCAAAATGGATAGATAGATAGATAGATATCCACACCAGTGATACTGGGCACCGATTGCATGAGGTTACACTGCGAGTGAAAAGTCACCTATCGCGAGGGGGTATCATCAAGTGTACAAGTCTCGCCAAAGAAATATATATTTCCTTGCTCCTGGATGTAGCGCAGCCTTGGGTTTGCAGTGGGCTTTGGAAAGAGATCCTGGGTAACACTAGGACTCTTACCTAGGAGAAGGTCCTGAGGTGATTATAGTTAAATGAATGAATATAGTAGTCATATGAGGCCGACAAAAGCATGGCCAAGTCGTGGCCATCTCGGATGAAAGGTTAGATAAGTGGAGGAAAAATTATGCTGCAGAGATCGATTTCAGGCCCCTCGTATATCTCAAGATCCAGTTCTCAAAGGTGAAAAGGTTATATGAAAAGAGAGAATGGCTCTAAAAGACAAAGAAGAAAACTTCAGCAGTTGTGCAGTACAAGATAAGGACGAGGTATCATAACGGTTTATCCTCGTGTAGGTGATCTCGACACAGACGTGGATCCAGGTCTCAAGGGCTGGGGCACAGGGAGAGAGAGCTCCAGAGTGCAGTTATATTTTGTGTACGTAACGTGGGAATCTAGACCACTCTACAATCCTGTGGTGATCAAAATGTTCTGAAGCCCTGAAGCTTTTAACGATGCCGTTTTGAAAATCTTTTGGTGGAAGCCATTATTGTCCAGCCATTCTTTAAAGGCATATTAATTCACTGTCAAGTTTAGAATTAGTATGGCAAATATTACAGACCTCGTCCGTGGAAGTAACGATCCTATGACTTTGTGAAAGAAAAAAAAGGGAATTACGGACTTTGAATGATGAATATGATTACAAAAAGAAAACCAGAAGAGATTTTATGGCTTTTCACTTCAGACGTAAATCCAGTGTTATGACGCTCCCTATCATCGTTAAAAGAAATTACTTGGGTGAACAGAACACGGGGAGTGTATGAAGCATATATGTACATAGATAAGAAAAAAAAAAAGGTCTAATAGAAAATTAATGTTTACGAGCTCAAATCTCTCAAGGAGCCCAAGAGAAGCATTAACGAGAATCATTCTCAGGATGAATGAATAGCACTCCAAATACGTGTCTTATTAACTCCCTCGCTGGATAGGATAAAACAAATATTAGGAAAAGCAACAATTTTCCGAAGAAATTCCTTTCATAAGAAACCTTTCCAATGATTTTTGTTCGTTGACATTTCTAACCCTTCGTCAACAGCCTCTACTTCAGGGTGTGTAGGTAAAGAACAGATGATATCAGAGGGACTGCCCCAAAGTTGTTGAAAGAATGACCAATGTGTTACTTATACAATTACTTTTTTTTCTAATAGAGTTTACTTTATGCGAGCGAAAGTAAAGGGAAAAGGTCCGAGGCAATCAAAAAGTAATGCCATCGGCAGCTGTGATGTGTCTTGCATATTTTGCGTTAATTTCAGATATCATATCAGCACTAAATTACCAAAGGTATACGTTTATCGTTATCATTTTCATTGTAACCATAATGATTTCCATGATTATAACAACTTGCATATAGCGTTCATAGGTCTGGAGAGTTATAGATCTGGAGAAAGTGTATGGTAGGGCTAACCGAGATGTATTGTGGATGTATAGTTATTGTATATGGTGAGGTATTCTTACTGTGAGGGTGAGGCACATGTATGAGTTAGAAGAGTGAGTAGTTAGTTGCCGGTGGAGGTAGGTCTGCGTCAAGGGTTTGTGATGTCACCATGGCTGTTTGATCTGTCTATGGACGAGGTGGCGGGAGAGGTATGGACGAGTGTCTTGAAGGGAGGGTCGAGTTCTACAGTTTGCGGGAGGTTGGGATGCGTATTGGAGTTGCATCAGTGGCTTTGCGTAAATGACGTAGCCCTGGTGGCAGACCAGAGGGAAACTTACGGAAGCTGATGTTAGGGTTTGAGGTACATTTAGCAGAAAAAGTAGAAGACCAAAAGTAAGGTATTGAGGTTCAGCAGGGAGGTGAAACAGAATGGTTTAAGTGGGGAAGGAAGTGGAGTGCATAGTTACCTAGGAGTAAAAATGGAGACGGATGGAACTATGGAAATTGAAGTGGATCATAAGGTGAAAGAAGTGACCAGGAACCCTAAGAAGCGTATGTAAGAAGAGGTCAGTGTCTGTTAGGGCAGAGTTAGGTATGTTTAAAGGTACTGTCCTCCTTGTAGTCTTTTTCAAATGTGAACCTTGCACTTTAAACACAAAAACGAAAGAAGGTGGATTTGTTGATGATGATGTGGTTAAGGACGATGTATGTTGTGTGAGGGCGGGTTGGTCGTGTAAGACATGACAGAGTCAGAAAGAGGCTTTGTGGTGATGGATGTCAGACTGAGACGGCAGACCAAAGTGTGGTGAGATGGTCATGTCATATACAGAGGATGAGTGAAAAGAGACTGAAGGAGAGGGAGACCGAGATGGGAATGGAATAACAAGAGTGTAAGAGGCTTTATGAGTATCGGTGCCTGAACACTGAGGATGGCCAGCGATGTACACAAGATAGAATGAGTTGTATCGATGTGGTCTGGGGTCGACATGCTGTCAGTGGTTAAGGTAAATTCTGGTACAGTCTGTAGAGTTTGGCTCTAGATGGCAGACTCTGATTTCGGTATATTATACATAAAGCTATGGAGTGGATGTGCGCACATGAGGCCATTGTTGTTTCGTTCCTGTCGCTGCCTCTCCAAGTTGAGCAAGCCAGTTAGGTACAGAAATATATCATTATCTTGTGGGGTGTCGTCTAATAACCTTGATTTGAAACATGAAACATAGAATTTTGAAAAGAATGGATCCTATGACATCCAAGGATGTCACATTGTGAAGAAATCATATAAGCCTTGTTCTGGTACAAGAGGATTAAGGTAAAGAAATATAGAGTGAAAAGTAATTCTCTTCGTGCAGCTCAGTCTAAGAAGTACCACTCAATTCTCTCTCTCTCTCTCTCTCTCTCTCTCTCTCTCTCTCTCTCTCTCTCTCTCTCTCTCTCTCTCTCTCTCTCTCTCTCTCCCACCCCCTTTTCTCTATACTGATGTTTGGTGGATAACAAAATCTTGTTACTCAAGAACCTCACATAACCACTGCTTGGTTTTACAAGCATTATGTAAGAAGAATCGAATCCTAAATACCCCAGTGAACTAGGAACATCAGTTTGAATCCATCATTCATGGATCATGAAGATTAGCGGAAAACAACATTCTGAAAACTCTTACAGAAGAGGAAAGTTAAATGACACCTTTACACAGCGTCAGTGTCTCACCTTCCGGCAGGAATGTGTCGAAGTTGAAATTATTTGTCTCTGAAAATACGTCGTCAGCCAAGTAAGACAATCGTTCTCTAACTCTCCTACTCTGGGTGGATTCTACTGTAAAGCATCAGTTTAGTATTTGCTCAGTACACAGAGCGCCGACGATAATTTGTCAAAATAGGACGATACTGGCTCCAATTTCACTTCGATTTTCAATAGTTTTACACTTAGCGTCTCTGATTCTATCAATATCGTTAAGGGAATGTCTTCAGTTACTCAGACTGAGTTTCCTGGGGTTAATGATTCTGTGGAGAGTAAGAATTCAACTGATTTTTGGACCCTAGCTTTATTTTCTCCACTTGAGTAGGAGTCATCGAAATGCCCTTTACAGCTTAGTTAGCCGGTACCGATGGTTGAATGTCGGTGACCATGCAGGAAACGTTGACCTGTTACGTCACGACCTCCAGCACGAAAGGAAGGCAAACACTTCATAAGCGCCCATACATGCACATATACATATACATTCACCTACATACTCAGGCATATACACATATACACATGTACATATTCATACTTGCTTGCTTTCATCTATTCCTGGCGCTACCCCGCCCCACAGGTAATAGCATCGCTACCCCCTGCTTCAGCGAGGTAGTGCCATGAAATCAGACAAAAAAGGCCACATTTGTTCACACTCAGTTTCTAACTGTCATGTGTAATGCACTGAACTCACACCCTATCCACATGTAGGTCTCACAGACCTTTTCATGGTTTACCCCAGACGTTTCACATGCCCTAGTTCAGTCCACTGACAGCACATCGACTCCGGTAAACCACATCGTTCCAATTCACTCTATTCCTTGCGTGCCTCTCATCCTCCTGTATGTTCAGGCCCCGACCGCTCTTTTTCACTCCATCCTTCCACCTCCAATTTGGTCTTTTGCTTCTTCTTGTTCCCTCCATCCCTGACACATATTTCCTCTTTGCCAATCTTTCCTCACTCATTCTCTCCATATGATCATATGCTCTCTCAACCACACTCTTTATTTCCACACATCTCTCTTACCCTTTCATTACTTACTTGATCAAACCACCTCACACCACATATTGTCCTCAAACATTTCATTTGCATCACATCCACCCTCCTCCGTACAAACCTATCTATAGTCGATATATATATATATATATATATATATATATATATATATATATATATATATATATATATATATATATATATATATATATGAATATATATATATATATATATATATATATATATATATATATATATATATATATATATATATATATATATATGAAGGTGAAATCACAATTCAGTAGTTCACATGTTTTCATTTAATAAGTAATTTTTTCATACATACAGCACTACATGTTTCGCGGAGACAATCCACCTCATCAGGTGCAAACATTTCATAAAGTTTTTCAAATCCCAACACCACCACAAATTATTCACCTGATAAGGCGGATTGTCTCCGTGAAACATGTAGTGCTACATGCATAGCAAAATTACTTGTTAAATGAAATCATTTGAATTATTGAATTGCGTTTCACCTTCATGACTATCATCACGGACTAGTGACATATATATATATATATATATATATATATATATATATATATATATATATATATATATATATATATATATATATGAAAGAAGATAGAACAGTGGAATTCCAGTCCCAAGGGAAGAAAAACTGGTGGATTTATTTATCAGTGTCTGAATGTGGTCACTAGGTGGAAAAGAAATAGAGAAAGGAAGTTCACGAAGTGGGAGGAGGACACAGTGGGAAGGTCTGGGAGGAACAGTCTACCATCAAACTCTCCAAAGCTTTATAGACTCTCGGGTCAATGACGAAACTGAAAGAAATAGATTCGCTAGTGTTATTCAAACTACAGTTATTAGGTTTCTACGGAGAGAAGCCAGACATGCTTTAGAACAGCCAGGAGGCTTCTGGAGTGAGGACCAAACCCATACCGTGTATCTAATAAAGCTCGTCTTTCACAAAGATTTTTTTTTCTGTTTTATTCGCATGTTAGTCTCTATGCCATACAGATCGAGTTAGACATGGTCAATTGGTTTGTAGTCTGGTGGAGAGGGAAGATCACCCCTTTTTGAAGATGGGGTTTGTTTATGTTTGTTTGATCTCAGGCAGCAGGTGAAGAAATTACATAGTGGACTGTAAGAGTCTGAACAGGACTTTCGAAGGTCTGGGACATGCTGTAGGGTTATGTCGTAAGGACTAAGGTAGGCATTTTATCCGGCACCGGATGTTTAATGTGATTATGACGTCAAAGCGTTGATAATAAAACGTAGCAGACATTGAACCTGGAGGGATGACAGAGCGCAGACCTGGTGGTATGGGTCGAGGGGGTTAGTTGTTGCCTGGATGAAGGGGGGTTGTTTATTTCTGTCTCCTCAAAGATGGAACCAGAGGGACTCGCTTCATCTCGAGACGTATGTCTATCGAGGTCATGGTACGTGGGTGAAGGCAACGGCACGGTAGGACCGGGAAAGTTATGGTAGACTTATTTGGCAAGGGATCAGAACGATCTGTTGCTGTTGGGACAAGTGTATAGAGACTTTCTGGAGCGTAAAATTGTTTTAAGTCGAGCTGATGGTGCGTTTTGCTTGGTTTCGTGTTCTGAATATGAGGCACGTATCTCCGTGTCGAAGTTTATGTTTCCAATGTATATATTTAGCGTGGCGGCAGCATTGTGTGTCGCTCTGACAAGAAAGGTGGAACCAAAGAGGAACGGCAAACCTGTAGATAGAACAGAATAAGGTATGAACAGTCCAAAAATAATGGTACACTTGTTCTCTTTTCTTTAACACAGCCGGGGGATTCCACAGCCAGGCAGCTGATAAGGAAGATCCTTGGATGAGAGTCGTCCTGTGGTGCTAATGTGATGGAAGTGGTTGGCAATATGGTAGAAGAGAGGTCCCGAGGACCAGTCATTGATCAGAGGATCGTAAAGGGAGAGAAACAGCGATAGTGTAGAGGCTTGGGAAAGTGGCGAGACGAGGAGAAAAATGATCGAGAGTATTTGCTGTCTTCTGAGGACGGTTAGGAAATGATAGAACTTGTTCCTGGACATCGTACGGCAGCTGCAGACAAAGAAGGTGATTGCCTCTGTCTTCACGATTAGTATAAGTGTCCAAGCCTCTCATTTTCCTCCATAAAGGAGACCATCAAGAATCATTCTTACGATAGCATACCGCCAACCAAACCAATCTTGTTATGTAGACCAGACCTCATCCCAAAGTTACCAGTAAAACCGGTGTTTATTTTCTATCAACTTTATGCAAGGACGGCCCGTGCATCTAAGCCGGCGACCACATCACCAAGAGGAACACAGCCGGCAGACCTCAGTACGCTGGATGGGGAAATGTGGCATTAAGTCAACAACCATTTTGGAATACCTATGCCTGAATATCATGACGAACAATTGATGCTCTGACACCAAGGCTACATTCCCCTCCCAGCCCCTAGCTCCACCTAGCTCCCACTTCTGCCCATTCCCTAGCCCCGCCCAGCTCCTAGCTCCCGCCCAGCTCCCGGAGTCCCGCCCAGCCCTGCCCAACACCCCAGCCCCGCCCAGTAGTAAACAACCAGATGCATTATTCACCTATGAGTTCCATCCTCGATATTTTCAAATTTGGTTCATATAAGCCTGGAAGCTCCTGGAAACCAGATGGGCCACATTTTACCCCCCTGGATTCCTCCGTGGTTTCTTTATCGGGATAATGGAGCACAGATGAGCTAAAATGGATCAAATAAAAGTCATTATTAATCCAGCTTTACATATGAAGTAAGGCAATATAATGCCGGGCAGAAGTTGTTGCTGAATAGGGCGTTTTCCAGTAGGTTGTGGCATCTGGCTGCCTCCTTATCAACGTAATAATTATTGGTCCAGGTTTAAGCTGCGTGGCGCGGTCTTGGTGTTACCTGATCCCTCTTTCATCTGTAGTCATACTGAAGTTCTTTCCTTTTTTTTTCCACGAGTATTTCGGGGTTCCAGCGGGAGCAGATCGGAGGCAGCTCTCGGATATATCAGCGACACTGGAGGGGTCTCTGTTGCCAGGCTCGCCGGTCTTTTGTAGATGTACAGATTGTAGGTCATTGTATTCTGAAATACCTTGACGAAAATCCCTTAGTGGTGCGAGCGAGGCGAGCACCAGGTAACAAGGTATTGACGAAGGGCAACAAAAAGCTGATAATGAGAAATAAAGAGGTAGCGAACAGCATTCATAATCCAGGCGCCGCTGACTACCGCTGGAATTCAAAAGTCTTAATTGTTACTTATGAGACATCTGCCCTAATAGCCGGGCCCCGTGGAGACATTACAATACACAGTAGCACCCGCTTACTGGCTGTGTCCCTGGTTAATACAATCACCCGTTTGCTTCGGCCATTGGCAATGCAGATCGTTGCTCTCGGCTCATGGTCGATGTTTGGGTATAAAGCTGATTATTTGTTTGTATCTGTAATGATCGCCATAATCAAGAGGGTTTGAAGTCTCTTATCCGGAGTGCAAATAGGATCTAATGGGAGTTAGGTGTAGAGTATGATGCTGACTTATAATGGCGGTTGGATTTCTCTCCCAGGACTGTATATTACGTCCATTTCGTCCCAGTTAACCGGGTCTGTCGATCTGTAGCCTTACGCTTATCACCTGCAGTGAGGACGCCACGATGCACTGACGTTCCTCACTGTAGGCAAGGACACGGCGGCACAGTCGGTGCTGATGGGGGCAGTGTTTTACTGCCCCAAGGTTCATACTATCAAGGTTGGCCGGGGAGGGCGGGTCCGCTCCTTCCACAAAAGGCATGATGGCTCTACCCATCTCTCTCTCTCTCTCTCTCTCTCTCTCTCTCTCTCTCTCTCTCTCTCTCTCTCTCTCTCTCTCTCTCTCTCTCTCTCTCGTATTCCAATTTCTTTCATCTTCACCTCTAAGCTGGCTGCAGCGATCTCTCAAGATGTGATGGGGGATGATGATGATGATGAGATTTGATGCTCCACCCGATAATGGAATGGCAGACTGTTGCATCATGACTTACATCATCATCATCATCATCATCATGACCTCGAGTCAATATAGATTTAGACAGATACTTGCGTCATTATGCCTTTGAACCCCGCGAGCTCGATGGTACGATCCTTGAGCACAATGGCTACGAACCTGGAGCATGATGGTACGACCTTTGAGCACGATGGTACGATCCTTGAGCACGATGGTACGACCATTGAACACAAAGGTTACGAACCTTGAGCGTGATGGTATGACGGTATGACCCTTGAGCACGATGGTACGACCCTTGAGCACGATGGTACGATCCTTGAACACAAAGGTTACGAACCTTGAGCGTGTTGGTATGACCCTTAGGCACGATGGTACGACCCTTGAGCACAACGGCTACGAACCTTGAGCGTGATGGTACGACCTTTGAGCACGACGGTTTACGCCCTTGAGCACGAAGGTACGACCCTTAAACATGATGGTGCGAGCCTTGAGCGCGACGTTATACGACCCTTGAGCACGAAGAGTACGGCGCGTCGGGTATGATGGGGTGGCCTTTGACCTAATGTTTAAGAATCAAAGGCCATGCCATCATGCTACCGCCCAGGTGTTGTCTTTGAAGGATCTGCATGAGAAATACTTTGAGAAACAGATGGATTTATATGGGACATTTATGGGTCTGGAATAAGCGTATTATACCTTTCATATTGGCTATATGCTGAAAGTTTTACGATAACTTAATATGGTAGGGGAGGAAAACTGCTGAAATCGGTGAAGAGTTTTCATCGGGAGAGTTAGGAGTGTCTGCGAGTAAGAAGAGAGGAGGGTGAGTGGTTCCAGGTGAAGGTGGGTCTACAGCAGGGGTGTGTGATGTCACCATGGCTGTTTGGGTTATTCGTGGATGGGTTGGTGAGGGAGATGAACGCAAGGGTCTCGAAGATATGGGTAGGTCTGCAGTCTGTCGGGGATACGGGAGCCTGGGAGGTGAGTCATTCGTTTGCTAATGGCACAACATTAATGGCATAATCGAGAGTAAGACTACATAAGCTGGTGTCTGAGTTCGGGAGAGTTTGTGAAAGGAGAAAGTTGAGAATAAGTTGAATAAAAACAAGGTTAGTAGGTTTATCGGTGGCAGGAGATTAGCTGGAGTGTGAGTTTGAATGGCGAGAACTTGGAGGAAGTAGAGAGTTTTAGATTCCTTGGAGTGGACGTGGCAGCGAATGGAACCATGGGAGTTGAAGTGAGCCATAGGGTGGGTAAGGGGACTAAGGTCCTGGGGTCTGGGATCACTTGGTCCCTAGGATCACTTGCTTCTAGACATCCCCTGGTCTTGGGGATCTCACGGTCCCCAGAATATCCTGGTCCCTGGGATTAGGTGGTCCCTGGAATCTCCAGGTCTCAAGGATGATCATCTTTTCTCTGGGATCACCTGATCCCTGCGATCTCATCCTCCCTGGGATCACCTGCTCCCTCGATGACCTGGTCCCTGGGATCTTCTGGGATCACTTGGACCCTGGGATCACCTGGACCCTGGATCACCTGATGCCTGGGATCACCTGATGCCTGGGGCCACCTGGGACCACCTGATGCCTGGGATCACCTGATGCTTGGGATCACCTGATGCCTGGGACCACCTGATGCCTGGGATCACCTGATGCTTAGGATCACCTGATGCCTGGGACCACCTGATGCCTGGGATCGCCTGATGCTTGGGATCACCTGATGCCTGGGATCACCTGATGCCTGGGACCACCTGATGCCTGGGATCACCTGGTGCCTGGGATCATCTGGTACCTGGGATCACCTGATGCCTGGGATCACCTGGTACCTGGGATCATCTGGTGCCTGGGATCATCTGGTACCTGGGATCACCTGGTGCCTGGGATCATCTGGTACCTGGGATCACCTGGTGCCTGGGATCATCTGGTACCTGGGATCATCTGGTACCTGGGATCATCTGGTGCCTGGGATCACCTGGTACCTGGGATCACCTGGTGCCTGGGATCATCTGGTACCTGGGATCACCTGGTGCCTGGGATCATCTGGTACCTGGGATCATCTGGTACCTGGGATCATCTGGTGCCTGGGATCATCTGGTACCTGGGATCACCTGGTACCTGGGATCATCTGGTACCTGGGATCATCTGGTACCTGGGATCACCTGGTACCTGGGATCACCTGGTACCTGGGATCATCTGGTACCTGGGATCATCTGGTACCTGGGATCACCTGGTACCTGGGATCATCTGGTGCCTGGGATCACCTGGTACTACCCTGTGCCTGGGATCACCTGGCACCTGGGATCACGTGGACCATCGGATCATCTGGTACCTGGGATCACCTGATGCCTGGGATCACCTGATACCACCCGGTGCCTGGGATCACCTGGTACCTGGGATCATCTGGTGCCTGGGATCATCTGGTACCTGGGATCACCTGGTGCCTGGGATCACCTGGTACCACCCGATGCCTGGGATCACCTGGCACCTGGGATCACCTGGACCATCGGATCACCTGGTACCTGGGATCACCTGGTACCTGGGATCACCTGGTACCTGGGATCACCTGGCACCTGGGATCACCTGGACCATCGGATCACCTGGTACCTGGGATCACCTGGCACCTGGGATCACCTGGACCATCGGATCACCTGGTACCTGGGATCACCTGGTACATAAGGAGAGCCACACTTCTCCATCCAATCACATATTTCTAAAGAATGTTCAAATATAGAAACGTCATTTTCAAAATAACAAAAAAATATGCTATTAATAAATCAGATTAAATGTTCACGTCTAAATTCATATGAAATCACAATAATTTGTTGTATAATAAAACTAATAAAATTACAACACATGGATGAACAAGTGCCCGGTACTGCTAGTGTGTTATAAATGACCAAATAAATTTACCATTTATTAATTATCGCTCGAGTATCTTTTTTTTTTAACTGTAGAATTTTTATAAATCAGGCACAGCCCTTTCAGACCCACATCTCTTGTCCACGTCGTGAACTCCATTGTTTCATACGACTGTATCCACGCAGCGTCTCTGGTCTACAAGAAAAACAAAACACACAAAAAAAAGGTGTTGGAACTATTGTCTTCGGCAGAGTTTACCGTCGTAGTCTTGGTGTTTCGCGGTAAACCGATGTTTTTGTTTTATCGGTCTATAATACTCTTCATCAACACCACCGCCACCATCACCACACATTATATTGGTTTCTAGATCTCACCAGTGCTCCACAGGAAACGAGATACTCTAGTGACAAATATTTGAATCACGTCTTGATTCATGGATGAGGAAATGTTGAGCGAAACTGTTCGCATCTTAATAGATGGACAGACTTAGAATATGCTTTCTCACATTTGGTCGGCGGCCTGAAACACACTCACACTTAACTGATGGAAAAGTTCTGGAGGAGAACAATAGAAGATGGTGCCACCATGAAGAAGACTGAGTTACAGTGAGAAGTTATAGAGGCCATGAATTTGTCGACCATACAAGAGAAAAGAGGGAGGGGTGATTCGATCATAAACCCACAGGTTTCTAAACCAGTTTGGTGATCAGCGGTGGACAGTTCTTTGAATTATGTAAAGACAGGGAAACCAGACGCCATATCATGAAATAAGATTAGAAGATTGCGAGAAAAGACGTAAAGAAAATGCTTGCACAGCATCGTAGTGGACGAACAGAATTGATTGTGACGAAATTGTGAATGTGGACAGCACACACAAGTTTGAAAGAGTCATGCAGGGATGAGGCCCCACGAGTATAGAACTCCCTCCCCGTACTGTACAAATAGGTGATTACGAGTAGGTAACTACAGGTGATAGAATGGATCTTACCCCAACACTGTTAGCCATAGATGAGTCCAGTTGGTACGTGTTTGCAACGTCACTCGCCTTTGGTACGCTGGAGGAAGACATGCTTGACGTATCTACATTGTCAGTCACGGTTCGTATACTATGCACTTGTTTACAACACCTCTCACTGTTTGTAAGATTGCCGTTAGGTTCATGGTGTTACTTATTAGGAATGAAACTAGAGATCTTGCGTTCACACTGTCAGTCGTAGCTGACACAGTCATAGGGTGGCAGTAACATCCTGAGTTTTGATATTTGGTGATTTGTTGATAGAATTACAATAGCTGTAATCCAAAGCTTTCATTTACCGTAATTATGTCATAACATATTTGATTATTGGTATGGATGCCAGTATATTCACACGGTTGCTCGCGATCGGTACATATGATAACGAAAAAATATTCGGTTTCAAATGAAATGTATAGAATATTTTTTTTTTTTTTTTTTTTTGCTTTGTCGCTGTCTCCCGCGTTTGCGAGGTAGCGCTAGGAAACAGACGAAAGAAATGGCCCAACCCACCCCCATACACATGTATATACATACAAAATATACATACGTACACAGCTTTCCATGGTTTACCCCAGACGCTTCACATGCCCCGATTCAATCCACTGACAGCACGTCAACCCCGGTATACCACATCGCTCCAATTCACTCTATTCCTTGCCCTCCTTTCACCCTCCTGCATGTTCAGGCCCCGATCACACAAAATCTTTTTCACTCCATCTTTCCACCTCCAATTTGGTCTCCCTCTTCTCCTCGTTCCCTCCACCTCCGACACATATATCCTCTTGGTCAATCTTTCCTCACTCATTCTCTCCATGTGCCCAAACCATTTCAAAACACCCTCTTCTGCTCTCTCAACCACGCTCTTTTTATTTCCACACATCTCTCTTACCCTTACGTTACTTACTCGATCAAACCACCTCACACCACACATTGTCCTCAAACATCTCATTTCCAGCACATCCATCCTCCTGCGCACAACTCTATCCATAGCCCACGCCTCGCAACCATACAACATTGTTGGAACCACTATTCCTTCAAACATACTCATTTTTGCTTTCCGAGATAATGTTCTCGACTTCCACACATTCTTCAAGGCTCCCAGCATTTTCGCCCCCTCCCCCACCCTATGATCCACTTCCGCTTCCATGGTTCCATCCGCTGCCAGATCCACTCCCAGATATCTAAAACACTTCACTTCCTCCAGTTTTTCTCCATTCAAACTCACCTCCCAATTGACTTGACCCTCAACCCTACTGTACCTAATAACCTTGCTCTTATTCACATTTACTCTTAACTTTCTTCTTTCACACACTTTACCAAACTCAGTCACCAGCTTCTGCAGTTTCTCACATGAATCAGCCACCAGCGCTGTATCATCAGCGAACAACAACTGACTCACTTCCCAAGCTCTCTCATCCCCAACAGACTTCATACTTGCTCCTCTTTCCAAAACTCTTGCATTCACCTCCCTAACAACCCCATCCATAAACAAATTAAACAACCATGGAGACATCACACACCCCTGCAGCAAACCTACATTCACTGAGAACCAATCACTTTCCTCTCTTCCTACACGTACACATGCCTTACATCCTCGATAAAAACTTTTCACTGCTTCTAACAACTTGCCTCCCACACCATATATTCTTAATACCCTCCACAGAGCATCTCTATCAACTCTATCATATATTATATTGTATTATATATATTATATATTATATTATATATATATATATATATATATATATATATATATATATATATATATATATATATATATATATATATATTAGTGTGTAGTTTTGGTTACGTCAATATGGTATGTCTCTCAATAACAAGCCGTGATAAGATCATTAACTTCTTTATCGATGAAAATTGATGATGATACATGATAATATTTGTATTTTGGTTTTCCTTCTCACATCACTCAAGTGTTTCATGGTAGTAATACATACTTTATGTTATTGTCTATAGAGACAGTGAGTCTTGGTATCACGAAATCATTAGATTCTCCAGGACTGGTGCTTGCTCTGCCTGGGTTGGTGTGGCTCGTTCATATGATGAGCCGAGTGTGAGCCGTGGACCAGGGAAGTCCCTGGACGCTGGCAGTCCAAAAAGGGGCTAATCAACGTGGAGAAAAATTATATATATATATATATATATATATATATATATATATATATATATATATATATATATATATATATAAAGTGCTGTCAGTGGATTGAACCAGGGCATGTGAAGCGTCTGGGGTAAACTACGGAAAGTTTTGTGGGGCCTGGATGTGGCAAGGGAGCTGTGCTTTCGGTGTATCATACATGACAGCTAGAGACAGCGTGAACGAATGTGGCCTTTGGTGTCTTTTCCTAGCGCTACCTCGTGCGGGGGGAGGGAGATGCCATTTCATGTGTGGTGGGGTGGCGACGAGAATGGATGAGGGCAGCATGTATGAATATGTACATGTGTATATATGTATATGTCTGTGTATGTGTATGTATGTATATGTTGAAATGTAAAGGTATGTATGTGTGCGTGTGTGGTCGTTTATGAATATACATGTGTATGTGGGTGGGTTGGGCCATTCTTTCGTCTGTTTCCTTGCGCTACCTCGCTAACGCGGGAGACAGCGACAAAGTACAGTAATAAAAAGAAAGAATATATATATCAGATGTGACTTTCATTCTGCACTCTTTTCTCTCACTCGATCTGCATCTCGTCTTGACACAGCTTCCTCTATAAACTCAGACTTGGACAGAATATCTCAGTGAGGTACACAAAATCTTGTTAAGTTTAATGCCTCCAAGAACCAGTTTCTACCCATCTCTCCATCGAAAACTCCTCACAACTCTCGTTTCTCCTTTGACGGTTCTGTAATTCCACCTCTTGACTCGATGAACATACTTGGTATTACTGTAATGTCCACTCTTTCTTGGACACCCCATATTATTGGAATACCTTAGTCTGCCTCTAAGAAACTTGGTGTCCTAGTTAGATGAAACTAATTCTCTTCACAATAGTTGCTCCGTTTATACAAGGGATTAATTTGTCCTTGTATGGAATACTGCTCTCACATTTGGGATGTTTCTAGCTACGCATCCTTACTTGACAGTTGAGTCGAAAGCGGCCCGACTTATAAGCTGTCCCAGGCCAACTTGACCCCCTTGCTCTACGCCGCAAGGTTGGTTCACTTTCCCTCTTCTATAGGTATTACTTTGGTTTTTGCTTCCGAGAGCTGGCTGCTTGTGTGCCTACAGCACGAGCTAGACCACACAATACTGCTGTGCCACATGATTATTTTGTGACCATCGGCGACTCGAGGGAAGGCCGTTTTGATTCCTGCTTCTTTCCTTACACGTCGAAGCTTTGGAACTCTACTTTCTCATGTCTTTCCCAATAACTATGACCTAGCACATTTCAAAAGACAGGTCTTTCACTTTCTCCAAAATTCGTAAATACTTTCCCTTGTCTTTTCTTTTTTCCGTTTTCAGTATTCTCTCTAAATTTCCATTCAGACCGGGCCTTGATGTGGACTTTTTTCCGTGACTGGAGCCTTCAACATTAAAAAAAACATATGTTGGTGAAAATGATGGCTCGCAAGATAACATTAAGATCCCATATAAGCATCTTTTATTTAATATCAACTAAGTCCTCTTTTGACCGTACTGATACAATGAAAATATTCAGTTGCCATTAAAGCACTAAATTTTCTGGGGATGTCATAGAGATTCTGTTGATTGGCTATAGAAATAACAATCACAAGTGACTATTGTGTTAGTCTGATCCGAAATTGCTCTTTCTCATCGTGGGGAGATGGCAGGCTGTGTTGATCAGTGGTGTGTTTCTGTTACGTGAAAATGCACCAATCCATAAGGCTTGTATTGCACAAGCTGCTGTTCGTGCTTGTTTGTTCCTCGCTACCCATCCACCAGCCTCCTCCTCCTTCAGCCCAGACCACAGCCCCTCAAGTGACCAATAACTATTTCGAAGACATGGAGTCTCGTCTGTTCAGTCGCCGCTTTGAAGGTGATCAAAACCTACCCACCAGACCCATAGTTTGACCAGCAATCGGAAGACGTATTGAAGACTGACAGCACGAACTCGAGGGACAAATGGAACCAGTGCACAAGGGTGAATAGAGATTATAATGGAAAGGAAAATGTATGCAAAGCTTCCCGACTCTTACATCTAATTTCAGTCGTATAAAAGCATCATACGACCACAGGTGTCTTCGCCCCTGTTTATGAGGGCATCAGCTGTTCTTGATCTGGAAGACAACTAATCATTGTCTTAAGACGGTGAGGATGTTCTAACTGAAGAGTACTTTGCAGTGGAGATTCACCTGTGCCAGTTTCATGCTCGCGTGTGGCCAACTCCTCATCCCTCCACTCCACATACCAAATCTGAACTTCAGGAATTCAGTGCCTTCAACCACTTCAGAACATAGCGACCACGGAGGTTACATCTGCACCTTTCATGGATGCTGCTCTTAGATGGCATGTATTTCAGCGTATAACGAGTTCAAGAATAACCCTGAAATACTATGGAAAGTATTGGGAACATTTAGTTTGTAAGCATCTCTCTAGATGAAGACTATCTCATGGGATGTCAGCTCTCGAGCAGTGATGCCCTAGTAATATCTGAGGATGTGATGCCTCAAGTCCCTTTATGATGGAGAACTTCAGCAGGGGATGGAGAGAGTCTTGAGGCACTTGTATACACTCTTAAGCCTGTCTGTCTGACTCTGAATTAGGAAACTTTTACGAGGGGGGAAAGATCACCATTGCTTTTATGAGGGTTTGTTGTTGGTCGATGGAATGGGCACGTAGCTCAGGCCAGGGTGTATGTATAGCGCTAATGAGATGGCCTCGATTAGGGCTTCAGTTTCCCGTGCCGTCTCAGCCGACGTAGAATACGAAAGAAAAAAAAAAGGTTTGAGAATTTGCATAAAACAGAGAGAGAGAGAGAGAGAGAGAGAGAGAGAGAGAGAGAGAGAGAGAGAGAGAGAGGATGCTGAGAAAGAAAGTGGTTTAGAGTGTGAGAAATGGAACTTCGAAACGTTTCTATGATCAAAACCTTTACCGTCTTACACCTCGACCAGAACTTCATCTAGACAAGACCTGTTCCTCAGTCATGCCAGTAACTGTATGACATCATCATCAGAGAGCCAACAGTTACAGTTCGCTCAAGCTAAGACATGATCATCTGTTTTCGAAAAAAAAGTTAAGAACACAAGAGGAATAGCACCCCATCCCCCTCCCTCCTTCGTCCTAACCATCTACCTCCCATATAACCAGCGACACTTCTTCTCCATCTCTGTCTCTCTCTAACTCTCTCTCTGGCCCACGTCACTTCTAATTCCCGTCCCTCTATTCTCTCTCTCTCTCTCTCTCTCTCTCTCTCTCTCTCTCTCTCTCTCTCTCTCTCTCTCTCTCTCTCTCTCTCTCTAGCCTCCTGTTATGATCCTCCCCCCCCCATCCCGTCATTTCTAATTCCCCCTCCCTCCTCAGGGCCCCGCCTACTAAAGTCTCGCACCACCTCCACCCCAACCCCCCCATATACCTCCTCCCCAATCCCATAGCTTCTTATTCCCACACTGACACCCACTCCCTCACCCCCCCCCCCCTCTCCTCCCCCTTCCCCCTTCCCCCCCCCCCCTTTCCTTACCTCCGCAGCATCCTCCCTGAGCGAAATTATATCCAATTATATTGTTGATTCTTTACCGAATATTCAAATATATCGCCCCTCCCTCCTTCCCGACTTTTACCGGGGAGGAATCGATGCTAATTACTTCCGTTACCGAGCGCATCTGTTGCTGTCCGTCTTATCTACTTTTTTATAAGTAGATAAATAGATGAAGAGGAATAGATAGCTAGTGAGACGTCCAGGCTCGCAGACAACGATTTATCTGTGTGTGTGTGTATATATATATATATATATATATATATATATATATATATATATATATATATATATATATATATATATATAGTTTTCAAGCATATGGATACGGGAATACATAGCGAGCTGTTTATTTTCTACGTAAGGTTGAAACTATTATATGCTTTTTAAGTTTGGTCACCGCACCTAAAGAAGCACAAAGAGCTTACAGAGAAGGTCCAGAGGAGGTCAACAAGGACGATACCAAAATAAAGATAACTGAGTTACAAGGAAAGGCTAGAGGCTTTAGATTTGCTCATCTTGGAGGAGAGAAGAGTGAGGGGTGACCTGACCACAACATTTACGTTTTTAAACAAAATGATAAAGTAGACTGTGAAAAGAATAGAGCAACCAGACGACATATCATGAAAGTAAAAGGAAACTAGTTAAAAACAAGATGTAAGAAATACCTTTACAGTATAATTGTGGTGATTGAATAAGATGACTGAGGAGATGGTTAATGTATGATAGTTGAGAATGTTCAAGAGGTGAGGCCTCACGAGTGTAAAACTCCCTCCCCGCACAGTGCAGATTACAGCTGAGTAATTAGATACACATGCAGGCATCTTCTCCACTTTACTACTTAATTCTGCGTCTGAACCATATGTATTTCTGTGACGCTGTCAGTCCTCCTCCTGAACCTGTACGTTCAAATCTCATCTTAAAGTTTTCCTGCAGATCTGCCCAAGACTCGCGATGTTCAGATGTTCACCGTAACTCGTGAACTTCCAATCGACCAATCCTTCCAGCTCTTGTTACTGTTAGCCTTCCTCTTCCTCCTCCTCCTCCTCCTTCCTGACCTTGCTTTGTCAACTCTCCTCCTAAATACACGTTCTTTATCCCTCCTGCACTTCCGCTGTCTACCGTTGCTCTGGGACTTTCTACCGCATTCTACTTTTACTCCATTACTGTCGGCCTTCCACATGAACCTTATGTTATCGAACCTGACTTGTACTCATTTTCTGTAGTGGTTTTCCTCAACATCTGTCGTCAGTTCTTCCTCCACGACCCACCTGAGCTGATGACCTGGATGCTTGCTTGGGCTTATGGTGCTTCTGTGGCCAGCGCTGGGCTCCTGGGTATTGACTCCTTAGCCAGGCATCCCCTTCCTCCTCCTTGTGGTGTCCCACTGTGAGACTTCCTATCAGCATTTGCTTCTTCGATCCTTCCTCAACTCTTGCTTTCATTCTCTCCATCTGAGTATGTATCATTCATATGTTACCTTAATTTTTCTTCTGTTATTCCCTTTTTCTGCATCTCTGCCGTCAGCCATTGCTTTTGGATATTCGGTTCTTCCTTGTGAACACCTGCTCTCAGACTTCCCTCGTACACTTGTGACGTTCACTCGTGTTGTTAGTCACATTATGTCGATCCTTCCTGCTGAATTAATGTCGCTAACCCTTCCGCTGGTGCAAGGGTTCTCAGAGCCTCATCTTGAAGCTCTACTAGCGAGTCTTGACCTTTCCCCCACCAATACCCTCTTATGTCATTACTGAGCTATTGTATCTCTCGACCTACACACCATTGGACAGTTACAGAATAAGTGACAAATGATGTAAATCGTTAATAATCAACGAATTGTAAAAGTCGTCGCTTGTATCAACATTTTCTTATCAGAACGTAACATTCAAGAGCTGAAAGCAATATAAAAATTTATGTGGAATCTAAAAATTCAAAACCTCAATTTCCCCCGTGCCTTATCAGTATTATCCCCCTTGGGGAAATTTCCCTCCGGTCAAGATCTAGTGACCTCCACCATCAGTCCCTCGTCCCAAACCAGTGCTCGGGCCCGTCATGGGTAGAACCCTCGTCCAGAACTACCTGAATGAAGCTGGTGCTTCTGTCCTTACCCTCCCGTGATCTCGCTCTGACTAACATTTAGCTCCAGGTTGCTCCATCTTTTCTGTCCAGTTCAGATGTGAACCTGAATATGAAATATATCGATCGACAGATACTACCACTTGTCTTCATCATGACGTATCTCCCTTCTTTCAACCTAACCTTTTCTTTTCTCCTTTCCTCCTCACTGCCCACCACGCCTCCCTTCCCACCACGCCTCCTTTCCCTTGATCACTCCCTGCGTCTACCCCTCCAACCTCCCTTTAACTCACCCTTTTCCGTCCAAAGAGAGCGCGCGAGACAATTCCAGAAGTCATTACTCAGCAGCAGTTGTCTGGCCTCAATAAACTATCAACGGAGTAGATTTACATCCCCACTTAGATTAACGATCGTTTAGGCAAAAATCGGGTGATAAATGAGGCATTAACAAATTAGACTGAAGCATCTCAGACGCTCGGTAGCTGGTGGCACAGGGGCTGGGAAGGAGGGAGTGAGGCAGGCAGGCAGGGAGGGAGGGAGGGAGAGATGGCACCTCAAGAACTCCCTATTCCCAAGTTGGCTCCGGTATGGAATTTTGGAATTTGATTTACGTGTAGTTATAATTGGTGCGGAGCGTCATTAATCCGAGCCTTCATTAGCAGGAGGATAACGGGTGGACGAAACGACTCAGCTGGTGGGGAACAGACGAGTGTTGTGGCTGTTGACGTCCCGGGGCGGCGGCGGCTGCTGCTGCTGCTGTCTTCATAGACATGCCCGTGGATCCCTTCACTCCCAGGCCAGAGTTCATGTCGAGATGAGGGCACTGTGCAACACGTTGCTGAACTGTGGCAAGTTCATGTCGCGTTCTGAACTGTGGCGAATGTGGCGTAGGGAAAAAGAGCTTTCTTACTTGCGAGTACTTAGGTGATTTAGTCATATGGGAAAGCCAACGCGTAGCGCTCACCGCAGGTGAATATAGTCGCGAAGAACGAGTCGAGTGAGTTACGTGTTGTCAAGTATGAGATGAGGAGACTGTATTTGTGGAGTGAAAACCAGCAGCCCACGTGTGGTTAAGGTACAAAGGAAAGACAACCACCTGGCGCAAAGGAGTGACACTTGACAACCACTGAAGTCCTGGCTCATTACGCAGACGTCCCTAACCCTCCCGATACCCAGTTGGGTCAGTAACGGTGATATACCTCCCTGGTCGGTGACTGCCTACCACTCACTACTTGAGAGAGAGAGAGAGAGAGAGAGAGAGAGAGAGAGAGAGAGAGAGAGAGAGAGAGAGAGAGAGAGAGAGAGAGAGAGAGACTCGTAAATACACAGACCTAAGGTCAAAGCGAGGAGGTCTGGCCTTAACATCACAGAAAAAGACAGACAGTGGTGGAAAGTGATGCCAGAGAGGAGACCCAGGTGTGTGTGTGTGTGTGTGTGTGTGTGTGTGTGTGTGTCAGGGACCAGGTGAGACACTGGTGGCTGTTCCATAACCTGTACCTGTATGTATGTGTCACGGACCAGGCCAGGTGAAAGAGTGTTGACTGTTCCATCCTGTGTGTCTCTTATCGTTATATCAGTAACTGTCATGGAAGGATATGTTATCTCTGTTTTGATCATTTGCATTTCATAGTAATTCATTTATTCATTCATTCATTTATCTGTTTATTGTCTGTCTGCGACTTACCGTCCCAGTCCTCTGCGCTTACAGACCTATTCTCAATCATGGTTTATAGTAAGGAGCCTCTGTTTTTTTTTTTTTATTTAGAAAAATTATTAATGAGTCTTACGAGGTTAAGGCCACAGACTGTCCGTGTGTGAGATGATTTTTGTCGAGTTTTGATGATAAGGAAACAATTTTAGTACTGATGAATATGAGAGATCTTTTTAACGTTACGTCCGTCTGGGGTACGTTAAAAAAATCTCCGGAAATTTATTATATTACTATTAAATTTTTTTTCCGGTAGTTGAGACGGCAGGAATAGATGGATACCCTAATCATGGCCATTTAACACACCTTTATATATATATATATATATATATATATATATATATATATATATATATATATATATATATATATATATATATATATTTCTTTTTCTTTCACACTATTCGCCATTTCCCGCATTAGCGAGGTAGCGTTGAGAACAAAGGACTGGGCCTTTGAGGGAATATCCTCACCTGGCCCCCTTCTCTGTTCCCTCTTTTGAAAAAAAAAAAAAAAAAAAGCGAGAGGGGAGGATTTTCAGCCACCCGCTCCCTCCCCTTTTAGTCGCCTTCTACGACACGCAGGGCATACGTGGGAAGTATTCTTTCTCCCCTATCCCCAGGGATAATATATATATATATATATATATATATATATATATATATATATATATATATATATATTTTTTTTTTTTTTTTTTTTTTTTGCTTTGTCGCTGTCTCCCGCGTTTGCGAGGTAGCGCAAGGAAACAGACGAAAGAAATGGCCCAACCCACCCCCATACACATGTATATACATACGTCCACACACGCAAATATACATACCTACACAGCTTTCCATGGTTTACCCCAGACGCTTCACATGCCCCGATTCAATCCACTGACAGCACGTCAACCCCGGTATACCACATCGCTCCAATTCACTCTATTCCTTGCCCTCCTTTCACCCTCCTGCATGTTCAGGCCCCGATCACACAAAATCTTTTTCACTCCATCTTTCCACCTCCAATTTGGTCTCCCTCTTCTCCTCGTTCCCTCCACCTCCGACACATATATCCTCTTGGTCAATCTTTCCTCACTCATTCTCTCCATGTGCCCAAACCATTTCAAAACACCCTCTTCTGCTCTCTCAACCACGCTCTTTTTATTTCCACACATCTCTCTTACCCTTACGTTACTTACTCGATCAAACCACCTCACACCACACATTGTCCTCAAACATCTCATTTCCAGCACATCCATCCTCCTGCGCACAACTCTATCCATAGCCCACGCCTCGCAACCATGCAACATTGTTGGAACCACTATTCCTTCAAAGATACCCATTTTTGCTTTCCGAGATAATGTTCTCGACTTCCACACATTCTTCAAGGCTCCCAGAATTTTCGCCCCCTCCCCCACCCTATGATCCACTTCCGCTTCCATGGTTCCATCCGCTGCCAGATCCACTCCCAGATATCTAAAACACTTCACTTCCTCCAGTTTTTCTCCATTCAAACTCACCTCCCAATTGACTTGACCCTCAACCCTACTGTACCTAATAACCTAATATATATATATATATATATATATATATATATATATATATATATATATATATATAAATCCCAAGTGCACTTTCGTGGAATAATCACATCATCAGGGGAGACACAAGAGAGAAATATAACAGTCAGTTGATATACAACGAAGAGACGTAGGCTAGGACGCTATTTGGTAAGCAAGCGATTATGTAACCCAAGTCCCCATTTATCGACCAACCTAAAGCGGAGGATGAAAAGTTAGGTTGACTGTGGGTCGACTGTCGCGCCAAAGATTTGAACCCTGGGGAAGTTGAGGGGTCTCGTGGTCAGCAACGCTAACCACTGCACGTAGGGAGTCCATTATAGAGATATACTCTTATTTCTCAGATGTTTTCTTATGAGCGATGCGAATACTGACTTACATGGCGTTTATAACCATATCTTTAAACTTGATGATAATTTCCATGTATAATGTGTGATTCTTTCCAGGATTAATTCATGCAATGGAATATTTCTTCCAGTTTAAAAGAATTCACAAACTTACATTTGAGTGCGAATATATTCGGTGGAAATTGATGTAAGAATTTAACCCAAGTCGTCTAGTCTGTGGCATGTATGGAATAAGAAAATTATGAGATAAAATAAATCCTACCGGAGTGGATGAAACAACTTGTATCTGTTTAGCTTAGAAAAAGAGAAGGTTAAGAGGTGATCTAACACAAGTATTCAAGATTATCAAAGGTCTTGATAATCATGATCTATCAAGTTACTTAAGACATTAATGGATACAAACTCGTACGCTAACGTTTGAACTCGAATAAGACGAAGTAATTGTTTTTTTTTTCTTGAGAATTATGAATACATTGTACTATTTGCCAATCAGACTGATTCAAAGCAGTGTTATAGATGCGTTTAAGAATATAATTGATGAGGATTTGGCTTTAAGACCACGAGTTGTAGTCACAGTTTGCAGGTTATTCTCTTTGAATTGGTTGTATACCTTCTTATGTTTACCAGACAAATCTGTGAGTTTCTAATACCTTCCACTGTCACAAACAGCCTCGAAAGCGACCTAATGGTCTGTTGCTGTTTGAATTCCTTGGTATTCCTGTGTAAAGTAGAATATGGGAGTAGATGAACTGGCGAATAGATATGTGAAATTAGTTAGATATATAGATAGATAGGTAAGCAGATAGAAAAAGGATATGATAGATCGATAGATACATAGATGAATAAACTCATGAATTATGAATATGAATTAGGTAAACTTACATACCACTGCCACGTTGTTGTTGGTGCGTTAAACTGTGTGTGTGTGTGTGTGTGTGTGTGTGTGTGTGTGTGTGTGTGTGTGTGTGTGTGTACGTCTGTGTCTGTCTGGTGCACCATTGGTGTCCTTCCTGATCTTTAGTTACGATGTAGCGACCGATCTTGACGTCTCTTTGCCATCGTGTCTTTTATGAGATCAAAAGATCGAAGGTCGAAGTCACCGGATCGATTAGCTCTTAGTGAATGAACGATGGTCGCTCCTGACGTAAGTGCTCGAATGACCAACAAACCATACGATAGTTACGTCGTGAGTCCTCTGCTTCATCATTATAGCCACATTTCCATCACTTTTAGGACTTTTCTCCAAAATAATTCAGTCGCTATTTCACCTTTTTGTCCTCCAACATATCCATAACATTACTTCACATCTTCAGAATAAAATGTCTCGACACTACACCAGCAGTTCACCTCGTATTCACCTCCAATATTGAAACACACCACCAACACTTGATCATATCTTCAGCACATCTACTACGGTGTCGTATCTCGTACCTGCCTCTGGCCCAACCATCTTTAATAGCATAGCACATCAAGTTCAAACTCCCTTATTCACTCACCCAATAAAACGTCATTTGTCCAGCACAATCTCACTACAGGTAGGAAGGTCTTCAGGACCAGTGGTAAGGCTAAGTCACTCAGCCTCCTGACGAAGGTGAGAACTTCGTTTGGCCACTGGACCTGCGTTCCACTCGTTGACAAGTGAGGGAACAGCGATCTTTAAGATATGATAGAGATCTTCTGTAATGGCGTGACTGTGTCACTGACACATCTTAATCTTAAACGTCTCGTCGCTTCACGTAACCTTTGACCACCTTACCAGTTCTAACGAGAAAACCAAGGTGTTTGAAACACGAGATAGTAATCGTAAGAGTGGGGCCGCCAAAGGTAGAAATTGATAATAAACGTATTATCTTGATCCTTTTTAAACATCTTAGTATGCCGGTTCCATATACAGCGGGTGCTGTATGAAACTAGTTTATGTACGTAAGGTTACATATCAGAGCCCTTATGGTGGTGGCAGGATACAACACTAATTATGGCGCAAATGTTAAAGTTGTCGAAATGATGTACTCCACCTATATAAGGCCATTATCAGGTTACCATGCACCGGGTCAGCATAAAAGTAAAGTAAGTGTGATGCTTTACTGTCCCAAAACCAGCAAAGTACTTAACACACATAAAGAACGAAGAACACCTCGCATAGAGGATAGAATACTTGAAATCAATCTCATAATAGGACTGAATCTTCTGCCTGGTGATTCAGATAGTGTTGTCTCCGCAGAATTGTTAACCTGCGTCCTCTGTGACACGAGCTAATCCATATGGATCCAAATAACAACCACTGAACATGACACGTTCGGCGCTGTAGCCTATATGGAGAGGTTAATCATACGAAGTGTAAAGTGTGTGGTTCGTGATTTGGACACTAGAGGACCGTTTTCGTTTGTGATAGAATTGAGCATAATAGGGCATAAGGTCCGGGAAGGGATGGCACGATAACTTTATGATGAAATACCCTAAATTTCACCTTTTGCATCTTGTAGATGAGTCTTCTGTTTGGAGCGAAGATCTGCTCATGTCTTGTACCAGCTTTTTCTCATGTGCATGATAATCATCTGCTCACTCGGGGGTCTACAAAAATAAACTTTGTGATCTCCGTAATACTTTTTGCACTCTCCGCTCGCAGTATGGGTATCTGGGCGGCACAATAAAGTAGACGCTGACAAAAGGGGGAAAAAATTTAAAGAAAAAAGACACTGTTGTAGATCGAACGATTATCTTTTGATTATTTGTAAAATACGAAATGTTAAAGTACTGTTGTGCAATGTACGCATGACACGTCAAACTGTCAACCTCATTTGTGGCTTAAAGACTTGCGATCTGCTTGAGATTTGCAGGGAAGCTTCAGAGATGTGTCTGTGAACATTGGCACATTTGCTCTTTTTCTTGTATGTCTTTCGAAAGATATATATCTCGGCTAAAATATTATCTTCCTTGTCGAATATATAAAGGAATCTGTTGACCTCTACCGTTTCTTTTACACCATAAACTAAACATACATTCTTTTTCTATGTACTTTATGGCCTCGTCACACAAGCGGAAAAAAGGGAGCCGAATATTTCAGACGAATTTTATGACACCGTTTCAAAGTTGTTGTTTTTTTTTTCATCATGTCCTATCTTTATGGCAATCTGTTGTCGGACTCTCCATTTGATAAAAAGATGAAAGATCACTTTAGATATAAGAGTTCCCTTCATCAAACGTTTTTAAAGAGATATCTATGGGAATACAATGTATTTGAGGTGGTCTGACTTATATAAAATCCGACTGTGTGGTTCGGTGTAGTTTACTCCCGGGTATTATTAAGTTTTGGCGTTCGTTTTCCCTCCCGCTGGTGGACGATACAGCTATTGGCCGGCCGCTGCGGCATGAGGAAGCGGGTGGCGCTCTGCCTGCCGCCCAGCTGAAAGTGGTATACAGTATCTTGATCACCTATCCCTCCCCTCCCTTCATGACACAGTTGCCGGCCACGTAGACTTTGCCCTTGCAGACAGAGAGCTCTTCTTTCACACGTTCCTTAATTCACCCACGATCTGAGTCCCCTCCTCCATCACATGACTCATTTCAGGGATCATGGTCCCATTCACTATCACGTCCTCTCACACTCTTTTTTTCCAGCTCTCACGCACACCTTAGTCTCTTGATATATATATATATATATATATATATATATATATATATATATATATATATATATATATATATATATGTGTGTGTGTGTGTGTGTGTGTGTGTGTGTGTGTGTGTGTATACATAAAGAATTCACTGCTCTTATTAGCTTTACTCCCACGCCATATACTCGTAGCACCTGTAGCAAAGCTTCTCCATCATCCCTATCATAAGCTTTCTCCAGCGCCATAAATGTCACACACAAATCTTTTTCTTTCTGTATTTCGCACATACATTCTTTAAAGTAAACACCTGGTGCACGCATGCCCTCTCACTCTTAAGTACGTATTGTGCCTCTCTAGTCTGATGATCTGTGTATGCCACCGACCTCTCAATCACCACTATCTCTTACAACTCACCAGACATACTCAGTAGACAGATATCTCTGTATTCAAATTCCCTTTTTGTGCACTCTGCAGACATTCCATCAGTCTTCAGGCACTTCACCTTAACCCAGACTAACCAGTCAGCAACATTGTAATCCCATGTTTTAAGAAATTCTACTGAAGTCCCATCCTCTCCAACTGCTTTTGCTACGCTTCATCATAGGCATTGCTTTCACCACCTCTTTTCTTTTCACTAAACCATTTCCCCATGACTATCTCGCTCTGCTTACACTTATGTCCCAAACACCCAACATCTGCCACCCTCTCATTATAACACAATCATCAAGATACTTGTTCCCTCAAGATACTTGTTCCATCTCTTATTTGCTTCCATCTCTGACCTGCCTCTCTCTCTTCTTCTTTCCTATCTCTGAGGATTGTGAGGAGAGAACACTACCCTTTTATTCCCTACGTGTCGTTGAAGGCGGTTAAGAGGAAAGGAGAGCAATGGTGCAGGAAACCCTCCCTTCCTTGTCTTGAAATTTCTAAAAACGGGAACAGAAGAAGCAGTCAAACGAGGAATGCTCATCCTCCTCGAATGGATTGCCTGAATGTCCTTAGATGTAACAAGGATGAGAAGTGAGAGGTAGGTAGAATATTTGGGGAGAGAAATCTGGACGTTGTGTTTGCGAGTGAAACTAAGCTCAAGGAGGACGAGGAAGAATGGTCTGGGAATGTCCCTTGGTGTAAAGTGTGGGGTTAGTGCGAGGGCGATACCAAGGTAGGGGATGGCGCTTCTCTTGAATGAGGGGTTGTGGGAATGTGTGAAAGAGTGCGAGGAAGTGAGCTCTAGACTGAGGTAGGTTAAAATGAAAGTGGATCATGAGAAATGGGTGATTGATTTTTCATATGCATCTGGTGGCGAGAAGACTGAAGAAGAGAGGAAAGTATTCGAGAGGAGCTTAGCACATGAGTAGGGGACATGGGTTACTTATTGCGAATGCAGATGGTAAACAGCTTGTAGAGCTGCGTGCTGGTAGGTAACTGATAATTGGAAACATTTTGTTTCGAAAAAGGGAGAGTCATAAGTGGACTCTACGTGTGAGTAGGGTTTGGGGTCAGCTGGAAGTGTTACCTAATATACTCATTGACAGATGTGCAAAGAGGAGACTTTTGGATGTAAACTTGACGAGATTGAAATCTGGTAGAATCTCTGATCACTTCTTGTAGAAATTTGGAATGACTTTAGGAACGGAGGATATGACGTGGGTTGGAAGATGGTGGTGAAAGTGAGCGAACGTGGAAAAGTGCTTTGTGTAGGGGAGTTACCAGGAGACAGTAGGCGTAGAATGGCATAAGGTGAGAGTAAACGATTCTAAGGTAATGGTTAAGGAATGAATGGAATCTGAAAAGGAGCAATACTTACATCTTAGGGGGAAGTTTGTGGTATGTGGAAGGTGGGATGTGAGAAAGGGTAGTGAGTGGTGAGATGAGGAAGTTAAGTTGCCAGTGAAAGAAGAAGAAGGCTCCTGTGTGTTACCTGTCGAGAAGGAATGGGAATGATCGGGAGATATGTATAGGCGAAAGCGGTAGGAGGTCAAGTAGAAGATGTAGAGGCTGAAAAAGTCGACATATGAGAGTGAGGTTGTGAAACATCGGCAAACTTCAGGAAGAACAAGAAGAAAATTCTTTGGAAATATGTGAATGATATACGGAGGAGAAGAGAACAGTTGGTAGCCTCGGTGGAGGAGCATATGGAAACGTGTTGACAGGCAAAGAAAAGACGAAAAGGTGGTTTTGTCACCAACTTCAACGACTAGGCAGACAAGTAGAACTGGGACTGCACAATATGCCTCCACCCTCATTGGACCATATCCTCCCTGAAGTAATGTAAGACAGGGTGATGCTGACGGGAGAGAGAGAGAGAGAGAGAGAGAGAGAGAGAGAGAGAGAGAGAGAGAGAGAGAGAGAGAGAGACAGACAGACAGACAGACAGACAGACAGAGAGTAGGTGGTCAGTGGCTTTGTCCCACTCGGCTCGCAGACACTTACCGTCTGGGTTAAAAACGCTTTGATATCATCGCTGTGATGGGCAACAAGCTCTCGGGGATGACCAAGTGCTCCAGGGCGTCCAGCTGCCTGACTGATGCTAACCCAAAGCGCACACGGAGGTTCCCCAACACTACCTCAGCCAGCGACGGTGGTTCCCCAACACTCCTCCAGCCAGCGACGGTGGTATCTCAACACTGGAACAGCGACGATGGTTCCCCAACACTGGAACACCAACGGTGGTTCCCCAACTTTACTCCAACCAGCGACGTTGGTTCCCCAACCCTCCTCCAGCCAGCGACGTTGGTTCCCCAACCCTCCTCCAGCCAGCGACGTTGGTTCCCCAACCCTCCTCCATCCAGCGACGTTGGTTCCCCAACCCTCCTCCAGCCAGCGACGATGGTTCCCCAACCCTCCTCCAGCCAGCGACGTTGGTTCCCCAACCCTCCTCCAGCCAGCGACGTTGGTTCCCCAACCCTCCTCCATCCAGCGACGTTGGTTCCCCAACCCTCCTCCAGCTAGCGACGTTGGTTCCCCAACCCTCCTCCAGCTAGCGACGATGGTTCCCCAACCCTCCTCCAGCTAGCGACGTTGGTTCCCCAACCCTCCTCCAGCCAGCGACGTTGGTTCCCCAACCCTCCTCCAGCTAGCGACGTTGGTTCCCCAGCACTGGGAGATATTGAAGCTACTGGCCTCCCAGGTTCGAGTGATTGCTTTTGATTCATGGACGTGAAAGAAAGCCTCTCCCTGTATATTCATGCAAACTGTTGTGATAACTGAATGTATCTTTTTTGTCGGGAATTTTCACGATGTAGTGTTTGTCATAGCTGGTGTTGTTTACCCTCTGTATCGAGAGTGTAGCCCGGGATGTGAATAGATGTGAGCTACGTGTGTGTGTGTGTGTGTGTGTGTGTGTGTGTGTGTGCCGATTTGATTAACTATGAAACTAGGGGGAAGAGAACGCCTCTTGGACAGGAGCAAGTCTTAAGCGTTAGGAAAGACTTAAGATTGTTTAGAGATCTAGTGCTTAGTGGTGTAGGGGAAGAAATAGATATCACAACGACCGACCCCTGAGTTGCCGACGTTCACACATTAGTCATCAGACGCAGTGGTTTGCTGAGTACCACGTAGTCTTTGTAATGGTAGAGGCATACAAGCTGCCAGTTCTTGGGAACTGAAACCGAAGCAACACCTTTCAAAGTGGGGGAAAAGGGGGAAAGGGAATAAGGGAAGTGTGCCAAGTTTTGAGATCGGTTCAGGAGAGTCGGTAAGTCAGATTGCTTTGGACTTAGTCTGTTACGTATGGAGGGCGTAAACCTCCCCAGCTGTGAGAGCAGCACTCCATACAAGAACGAGTCAGTCTTTTGTGAAATGAAAATGATTGTTCACATGCGATGAATCGTCGGCATCTTAAAAAAGACTCGCTATTCTTTTTTCCTGGGCAGTCAAGCAGGTTTTGTGATGTAGGGTTTCCAAGATAGATTAATAGATGTTACGATGATACCAAGTTTGTGTATGTATTACATGATGAAATCTTAGATCCGTCGAAGGAAATGGAATACTCAATAAGGGGATTTAGAATAAGAATGTTCATGAACGTAGATCGAGAAAGAGAGAGAGAGAGAGGCGCTTGTTACTGTACTCGTTAGAGTTTGGTCGTAGGAAGGGAAAGAGTACTGTGTCCAGTTAGATGATTTAGACAGGAAGTTCATACAGCAGTGTGGAATCCAAGGTTGGTGCAAACCCTAAATCTAAATGAATAACTTCATCCTCCTCTGGAGGGTGAGGATGAAGGGCCCAGCTTACGGTAAGCGAGGGAAAACCCTGGCACACTTAACCCTCTCCTCCAAATTCCTGCAACACCTCACACCAGTCTCTGACGCTGACGTGAAAAATCACTCGGGTTCAGCCTTATTGCCGCTGACCTACATTCAGCAACTCTGAAAGTTAATCGATGCCATTTTCATTGCGAAGTATTAGACGTGATGGAATTATCTCTTACTAACAATACTGGCTGGCTGGGGTTAGTGTGTCTGGTGCTGCCGGGCGGAGCGGTTCCACAACCACTACAACCACCACCACCACCATCACGACGGGCTCGTCAGCTGAAAAACAAAAACTCGACACTGGGTTCCTTATATCTCATGTTACTCTGGGTAGCACATTCACCGCACTGAATGTAATGTCCAGAACCGGTGTCGTGATTGAACAAGGACTTTTAGTAGATAATTGAGAGGTAAATTATAATAGTTCGGCATTATTAACATAGAATCATGAAGGTTTGAGGTATAAGGATGCAGGATTTTTTTGTTCCCCGTCTCCTTCCGTCATAACATAAGGGATAAGCAAACATACGGCAGTAAACCACACGACCCACAACGCTGCCTGCCCCTCGCATAGTGTACACAGCTGGGGAACCTCTCAACGCACTCTTCCATCCATGTTCTGTTCTCACAAATCCTTCATCACCTACTCTACTTTCAACATCTTTACTGACCACACAGTGACACGGCCACGCACACAAGGCTATCGCTGATGATGACCATTTAAGGAGGGAGGAGTATAACGTAGAAGGGTTTTGAAGATTACTGGGTGCAGTGGCGAAACACGGGAGGAGTGGCCGAACACGTATGAGGTTTAGAATGCAAGGTTCTGGTCACAACCATTAAACTCATCGGTGCTGTTAATGTAGTAATCACAAAGTTCACGGAGGTGGGGATCATCAGGTCAGAGGTCCTTGAGCTTCCAACAGAATAAGACATACTGGGGCAGGATGTGGCTGTCTAGCTCACAGAGTTGGCAGGGTAGAGAGTTTTCCCCTCCCTCAGTCAGTACTAAGACCATTCAGCCGCCTCACGAAGTAACGGTGTCACCAGGAGCTCGAGCGACCAGGACAACACACCAGTTAGGGAGTATATGGGACGGACAGATCACACAACACCTGATAGTCCATGACGAGAATATCATCGGCCATAATTTTATTCGTAGTAGAGACAGGTTAGCATAGCAGGAGGCACCATTCAACGTTTATCTCTTCCTCCTGTTCAACAGTAGGAAACAACTCAAGAAATATGTATTGGAAAGTATACTGCCATAGAAATTTTGCAGGACATTATGATTAAGAAAAATTCCCAGCTCTGATCGTAGTGTGTTTCTCCAGAGCTGAAAACTCTGAAAAAGAAGAAATACTTTGCTTTTGAGGATCTTTAGATATATTTCCTTCTTGAAATAAGACAATTTACTGCGAATAGATATCACTGATGTGTTTATGAGAGCGATGCATCCCAGAGACCTGGTCTGTGCCCAGGGACGTGTCATAGGATGGGATGGGGTTGCTGGGGAGGCTTAGGATCTCTGCAGGTCACCCTAGTGGTAGGTCAGCTGGAGGAAGCGTCTCAGAAGGTTAAAGGCGTCGGGTAGGGAGAGAGAGGGATCAGGCCATTCTTGGAAAGACATCACGTACATCATGTCTGGAGTACCTTACGTGGCCTGGAGAATAGAAGTTTGATACTGCTTTGAGTTGGTGTCTTTTAGGGTGAAAGAAAAAAATATAAAAGTGTCCTGAGAAATGATGAAATGTTTTGTTTGGGGGAGGCTCGTTGGAGGGGTGTGAGGTAGCGAAGAGTTCGTGGCGGTGATGGGCCTGGTTCGGAAGGATATCAGCTACGGCTTCGTGGACTCCTTCCTGTCAGTCCACGTCGTAGGGCAGGAGGGAGCTAGTCGTGGGTGTGGTTTTGTAGCTGTTTGTCAGTGGGCCATCGTAATTTAGGAGGCCACTCCAACAACATCAGTGGGATGGACGGAGCCGTCAGTGTGGTTATTGAGTGGTTGGAAGGGAGTAGGTGTCATGAAATGGTGTCCTGAATAACATCACTGACTTCACAAGACTTTGCATGACGCACTGTGGACAGTGGGCAGTTTGGGAGGACATTAAGACAGTGTCTGATGATAAGTGGGAGGTTCAGGTGGGGAGGACAGAGGATAAGGATAACCAAGAGGTAAAGCCTGAAGACCAGCTTTCATGAATATGAGTAGACCGGCGGTGGATCATCTGAAGCGATCAACAGAAGAGTCATTTATAACGAAGCAAGTGAAGTACTACTAACTGTGCAGAAAACTGCAGTATGTTTAGTGACTTAGGAAGCATAGTGGACGAGTTTGCAAGTCTGTATCTGTGTCTCTGTGCCTGTCGTACCCACAGCATATACTGGAGGATCGTACAGAGATATGCATCACGTAATGACACCTCACGGATCGGGGTCAGAGCCTCCCAGCCTGGCGAACCAACTGACATATGAAATTTTCATGTTACGTAACGGAAAATTTTTTTTTAGCTTTAAGATAGAGCACAGACCGAGAGCTAAGAATGTCACGATTCGCCAGGCATTTCGACACCCGACACAGTCTTAACAACCCTGAGGAAATCAGCGACAAAAGAAGGGAGGGTGTGACGCTGAGGGTACAGCTTTCTCATTACACTTCAGATCAACCTAAACTTCTCTCCCACTTTTAGATCGATATTTGACAGAATGTTTTCTTCTCTTCTTCATCAGGACTTTTACTACGTAATGATACCAAGTCGTAATTAATGATCTTGCGAGTGATGATCGTAACAGATGGTCATAAAGGGTCAGAGGTCACTGTGGTGGCCTCGTCCATCAAACTGACGATCTGTCTCGCTTTTGCTCAGGGATCGTCACTTCTCACATCCCCCCCCCCCCCCCCACCTGCAGCAGCAGTAAACGGACGCCCATATGTGTGTGTGTGTGTGTGTGTGTGTGTGTTTCGTATATGTTTGTGTGTTAGTTCCAGGAGTTTGCCTTTTTTTTCACATCCAATCTTTTTCCAAATGTATCGCATGACATCATCTCTTGAAACCAGTTCTTCCTCTGGAAAACATCAGACACTGATCGTCGATTTTGCCTGTGAGGTATCGTACTTCACAGTCGAACAATTGTATCCTACCGCTGGTAGGCTGGGCTCACAAGTCGCTAGTGAATGTTAGTAATCAATGAGTCCAAAGTTTCACATATCGGCAGTAAAAGCGAAAAGATAAACTTCTGTAATCATCAATTTGTACTTGTATGGCGGGGGGGTTGACACACGTGTGGGCGCCCCAATTGTTGAACTGTATAAAGTCCCTTGAGCTAAATAACATGAGCGACGAAAGAAAGACTCGTGTAAGTAATCTCTGATGACCTCAAGCCAGGTAAACAGTGGGAAGAAGTGGTAAATATAAGCGAACACGACTGTAGGCTGAATTCTTAGGCTGGCCATTCGAATGTAAGAAACTAAGTCTCAGAAGTCTTTGGTGTGTCCTAACCTTAAAGACTGCATTCGCGTTTGGTCTCCCCACTTATGATTCGAACTATCGTCATAGAACTACTCAGAACTACATCATAGATTTGAGAGTGGTGGAGAGAGAGGGGAGGTATTAAGGTGATGCCCGGTCTGAGAAATAATCCCATGAAAGCTGTTCAGATAAACGTGTTTGGATTAGGGAAAAGAACATTAAAATAATTGATACATTTACTCAAAATTCTCGAAGGGTTTCGACGGTCCAGACCAAATTAGGTATTCAAGACCAGATCAGTCTGATTTCCACCCACAATATTCCTAAGGAATATCGTAGGCACAATTCTTACTCCGGATGAGGCGAAGGACTTTCTCTCATCAGGATTGTTAATATATGAACTGATTTACCTCTACAGTAAACCAGACGAATACTTCGCTCGAAGTCCATGACTGATGATACTTGTGCTTACGTATTTATGAAAAATCAACACATTTCCCTGAGTTGCCCATTCATTTTCTACTCTCTCTCTCTCTCCTCTCTCTCTCTCTCTCTCTCTCTCTCTCTCTCTCTCTCTCTCTCTCTCTCTCTCTCTCTCTCTCTCTCGCGCCTTAAACAAGAACCAGTAATCTGTTGTTGTTTGCTTCCTTTGCGTTTTCCAGCGTCCGTACCCGAAGCGTTCCACTGTCACTATTGCTTCTGACGTTATTTCAGGGACTCGCTAACACACAGCCAATCTGGTAATACTCAGACGTCAGAAAAAAATCTGTTCTAACATTACGTCAACACATGGAAATATCCCGGCATTCGTACACAACACTCCTGATCACTATCGTGCCTAAGGAATCATCTAATCGAACAACTTCAAGCTGAAAATCCTCAGTTTTTAGGGAGTTAAAAAGACAAGAACCAAAAAAATGACTCAATAACCTTGAAAATTTATTTCTTTTCTTTTTCACATTTGTTCATAGGTCCAGCGGTCTGAAGCAAGAGTTATCAGAGGTCTTACGTGGTGTTGTGTGGTGCAGTTCTTACGATTGTAAAGGGAGTGTGGCACAACAGGTGGGGGATGATAAAAGAATGGGAGTTGGCCAAACCATTGTGCGGTGCGTGTTGGCTTGCGTGACGTCATTAATGGAAGTGGGGCTACCCCTCTGAACACTGGCGCCGCTCCTGGGGTGTGGTGATGGTGGCTGCTGCAGGCTTGTTCTCCCGGCTGCCTGTGTGTGTGTCCCCCTCGCTCTCCCCCTCACAGCAGCAGGTGTAGTCACCACCACCACCAACACCATCACCACACACACACTCTCCCCATCTTCACCACGCATCACACACGCCTGTACTGTACATAACCGTTTTCTCTAAATGTTTAACTTACAATTCTAAGGGCGACTTAGCTTTAAGAGCATCCTGTACTTGTGGTACAGAAACCCGAGATACAAAGTTTCTGTCTTGGCACAGTAGTGTGGAGGAGGGTGTGTGAGGCATCTGTTCCTCCTGGCGGTCCCCCCCGCGGGACATAGTCCCTGACACACCGGAAAACGAGTAATGTAGGAAGACGTACGCGCTCGTTTTCTATGTTCGCTCTGACATTGTGACGGTTAGCAAATTGTATAATAAATTGTAGAGAGGGTCGCCGACTGAACACGAGCCGCCCTTACCTTGTAATTATAATTGGAAATAAGACTTCAAACAAATTATTTTTGTATTCACCTAAAAAAAAAACAACAAGTATGATTTCTCTTAAGAATCCTAGCTTAAATATCGAACAGATTCCATGACAAAGCAGAAAACAAGAAAGTGTGAAAACACTTTTTTTCCCCCACACACTGCGGTAATTTCTTCAAGCCGTGATCACAGATCTTCAGCGATCGTTGTCTGGTTTGATTTCTTAAACACGGCCGCGCGAAGGCGTACTAACCTTAACGTGGAACTACTTTAAATGCGGAGGTTTTAGTTAAGGCAGTGAGTGAGGCAGGCGGCTTCCCTTGCGCTGGGACGCTTCCGTGTATAATCTTGTGTGGAATTTGACCACTGAGAGGAATTATCATGGGTGGGATTTGGCGGCGAAATTTCGTACGTTGTGGGTGTGTGGGTGTGGGTGTGTGGGTGGGTGGATGTGGATGTGTGGGTGGGTATGTGTGTGGTTGTGTGGGTGGGTGGATGTGGATGTGTGGGTGGGTATGTGTGTGGTGTGGGTGGGTGGGTGGATGTGGATGTGTGGGTGGTGGGTATGTGTGTGGTTGTGTGGGTGGGTGGGTGGATGTGGATGTGTGGGTGGGTATGTGTGTGGTTGTGAGGGTTGGTGTGTGTTGTTCTTGATAATTCCCTTCGAGGGGATGTGAACTGAGGAAATATTCAGAAGTAAGAGTAATATTTTGGCAGTTTAGCTTAAGTAGTGGAGATGAGGGTCCAGGTTCTGAGTCACACCATCTGTTGCATCCATCCTCTCTCTGTCATCGCCAGTGTTACTTCCTCTGTAACACCAACTGTTACTTCCTATCTAACTGTTACTTTTCCTCCAACGTCAACATGATCACTTCTTGGGAAGAACCAACAAGGTTATTTCCTCTGTAACACCAACAACATTAAGTTTTTGTAACTTGTTACTTTTTTAACTCCAAATTGTTACTTCCTCTGAAACACTAATTGTTACTTCCTCTATAAAACCAATAATTACTCTCTTGTAACACCAACATTGGTTACTTCCTGTTTGACACAGTGTTTCTTACTCTGCATTAAATGTTTCCTTCCTCTGTAACTTCAAGTGTTAATTCCTCTCTATCACCAAGTGTTACATCCTCTATTACACCACCGTGTTATTATTCAGTAATGCCAACATTGTATTACTTCATCTGTACTTCAGTAGTGTTGTTTGCAGTGTAATATCAACAAAATGTTACTTTCTTGGTAACACCAACATTATGTTACTTCCTCGGTAACGTCAACATAGTGCTACTTCCGTTGTAACCACGAGGCAGTATTGCGTCCTCTGTAACACCAACAATTTTACTTCATCTGTGACGCTTTACGATACCAAGAGTGTTACTTCTGTAACACTAACAGCGCTACTTCTTCTATAACAACAATAAAGTGTTACTTCCTTTGTAACACCAACACTGTGTTACTTGATGACACCAACAACGATACTTCTGTAACAACAATATAGTGTTACTTCCTCTGTAACGTTAACACAGTGTTACTTCCTCTGTACCAGCAACACAGTGTTACTTCCTCTGTACCAGCACACTGCATTACCTCCTCTGTACCAGCAACACAGCATTACTTCCTCTGTACCAGCAACACAGCATTACTTCCTCTGTACCAGCAACACAGTGTTACTTCCTCTGTACCTGCACACAGCATTACTTCCTCTGCACCAGCAACACAGCATTACTTCCTCTGTACCAGCAACACAGCATTACTTCCTCCGTACCAGCAACACAGCATTACTTCCTCCGTACCAGCAACACAGCATTACTTCCTCCGTACCAGCAACACAGCATTACTTCCTCCGTACCAGCAACACAGCATTACTTCTGTACCAGCAACACAGCATTACTTCCTCCGTACCAGCAACACAACATTACTTCCTCCGTACTAGAAACACAACATTACTTCTTCTGTACCAGCAACACAGCATTACTTCTTCTGTACCAGCAACACAGCATTACTTCCTCTGTACCAGCAACACAGCATTACTTACTCTGAACCAGCAACACAGATTTACTTCCTCTGTACCAGCAACACAACATTACTTCCTCCGTACTAGAAACACAGCATTACTTCTTCTGTACCAGCAACACAGCATTACTTCCTCTGTACCAGCAACACAGCATTACTTCCTCTGTACCAGCAACACAGCATTACTTCCTCCGTACCAGCAACACAGCATTACTTCCTCTGTACCAGCAACACAGCATTACTTCCTCTGTACCAGCACACAGCATTACTTCCTCTGTACCAGCAACACAGCATTACTTCCTCTGAACCAGCAACACAGCATTACTTCCTCCGTACCAGCAACACAGCATTACTTCCTCCGTACCAGCAACACAGCATTACTTCCTCTGTACCAGCACACAGCATTACTTCCTCCGTACCAGCAACACAGAATTACTTCCTCTGTACCAGCAACACAGCATTACTTCCTCTGTACCAGCAACACAGCATTACTTCCTCTGAACCAGCAACACAGCATTACTTCCTCCGTACCAGCAACACAGCATTACTTCCTCTGTACCAGCAACACAGCATTACTTCCTCTGAACCAGCAACACAGCATTACTTCCTCTGTACCAGCAACACAGCATTACTTCCTCTGAACCAGCAACACAGCATTACTTCCTCTGTACCAGCAACACAGCATTACTTCCTCTGTACCAGCAACACAGCATTACTTCCTCTGAACCAGCAACACAGCATTACTTCCTCTGTACCAGCAACACAGCATTACTTCCTCTGTACCAGCAACACAGGGGACAGTGTTGGTGCGTCATTTGTCGTCATGTGGCCAGTAATTTCCTCCCACGTCTGCTCATCGTTGCACTTTGCAACCATTTTCATCATGACTGAACTGTTTTCATTGGCTTACAAAACTTGGGAACGTGTTTTTCTTTGTTTTTTTTTTTTTTATTTTCTCTCTGTCGCTATAAATGGCAGGAATCACCGCTGTTTGTAGGCGAGAGAGAGAGAAAATTACTGGACAGGCCATCTTAACTACCCAGCCACGCTATCACTAACATGCATACGTTTCCTTAGACAAAAATATAACAGTTAACAGCTCGTCTGATTCAGATCACGCTACCACTCGGTGTTATCATCACATCTGTCCCTATACGTACATAGACTGTTGTTGTGGTAATCAAATTTTGTTCCTATGTTAGCTCTGTTAGGCTTGTCAGTGTCTGTTCTTACGGTATATCATTTTGTTGATTCATTGAACATCTGCGACCGTAACGTTGCTTAAAATGTGGGTTTTACCGAGTCTTCTTCATGATTACGTAAAAACGTCTTAAAAACGTCGGTTTTATTGTGACTTATAAACCCATTAGTTCATCACGACAGTCCGAGAATCGAAAGGAATGTTGTCAACACGGCAGTTTATGTAAGCTTAAGCACATGCACGACGATGTGTGGTGAGGCAAGACGACCCCACGACAGGAGACATAATGACATATGATTTTACTTTCTACCAGTAAATGTCAGGGGAAGAGTCGTCCTCCGCAACACAGTGTTGTGGTAGACCCCCTCGCGTCCCGAAGGTGGAGAACCTGATTTTGTGTTGCTGGCCCAGATAGACCACCAGTGGGGGTAGTCACCATGCGACAGAGTGTTGCGGTGTATCCTGGTTGTGTTACACCCAGATGAGCTGCTGTTGCCCTGGTGGGACACTTTGTTGTCAGGAGGCGATGACTGGCATATCTTCCTATTAAGGCTCGTTGGTGGCGCTCCGCTCACACCCCTGGCAGTAGGTGAGCGCCTCCAGCCAGCCAGCTATATCACTCTACTGCCCGCCCGTCCATCCGCTACTGTGTTAAGTTACGGCAGTTTGTGGTAACGACAAGTAACAGGAGACCTGTTGGTCCATCTTATCGTATACAGTTACTTGGTACTTCAGGGCCATGTGGTACATGATCATTCAAGAACCCTTGTTACAAAAGGATTCAGAAGGCTGGCTGGATGATAATTCAAGACCCATAGCTACGTTAGGCTTCATGGCCCTTAGTTACATGATAATTCAAGGTCCTCTGTTATGTGATGGTCTACGTCTCTTGGCTACTTAGCAATTCAAGGTCACTAGCTAAATAATGATTAAGGGACCTCTACCGCATGATTTAGGATAAGTGGCTACGTGATATGCCAACTAAGGTTCCTAGTTACATGATGATTTAAGGCCGAATGCTACATGATAATTCAATAATTCGGGGATCCTAACTACATTTGTTGTTTACTGTTATCTTTCTACATAATACTTTATGGTACCTAAGTACGAAATGATCCGTACTAAGTAAGTACGCATGATTTAGGATAAGTGGCTACGTGATATGCCAACTAAGGTTCCTAGTTACATGATGATTTAAGGCCGAATGCTACATGATAATTCAATAATTCGGGGATCCTAACTACATTTGTTGTTTACTGTTATCTTTCTACATAATACTTTATGGTACCTAAGTACGAAATGATCCGATGCCCCTATCCATGTGATAATTCAGGGCTTCTAGCACCACACACCCAAAAGGAAAAAATGATAATCACAATCCCTAGCCATGCAATAATTCTGCGCCTTTAGCTTCATGATAATTTTTGAACTATAAGAATTATATTCTCCCCAACAGATGTTCACATATACTTAAATTTCGAACAAAATCGTTAGTTGTTTATCTTCAACTTTATAGAATAACCATATTTCAAGGATCAAAGATTATTGTGTTGGTGCCTGCCAGCCATCTAATTAAGTATATTTTTTCCATTTAAAGCAATTGATGTCTTCATCAACACCATTTACACCCACATTCCTTTCATCATCCCACTATAATGTTTCGGTTCCAGTATCATATCTCACTGATCTCACAGACAGTATCTAATTCCTGGGTAAGGCGGTACCAGTCATATGTCGAATCTGACGTTGAGCTTATACAGAAATATGGGGTGTAGTAATATCTAGATTCCTTTGTGTAGTGCGTCGTTGTATATTTCGTATAAAAATCTGTATCAGATGATACTCGTACCATCTACAGACCAACAGGGTACGAGGTACATAGGAATTCAAACACCAGCAGACCGCTAGGTCCTTTCGAAGCTGCTGTTTGTGATAGCGGAAGATAACAGAAACTCGCACATCAGTGTGGTAAAAGTTAGAAGGCTTAAAGATAACTCAAAGAAAATAACCTGCAAACTAGTGTCCATATGGCTATGGAGGCGCAAATGATGAGATTCGTTTGCTTGAAGCGAGGTATTGATCAAGTCTGTTCCTTAAGCGTATGTATCGTACTGCTTCCAACCACTCTACTTGCCAGATGGTTCCATAAGTTAATCCTGTTCAAGAAAAAGTACTTCGCCTCATTCGACGTCATTCGCCTACCCACGACCTGATATCCATGACTAAGATTGACATCAGATGAATCAAGTGTTAGGTAACTTGAGGGATCGATATCATCAAAGCCCTGGATCATTTTAAACAATTGCATAAAAGCATCTCTTAACCTTCTCTTTTCTAAGCTAGATAGATTGAAGTCGCTTAATCTCTTTTCGTAGGATTCGTTTCTCATTTCGGGAATCATCTTGGTAGCTCGATGCTGTACTCTCTCCATTCTATGTCTTTTTTTCTAATTTCATTTATGTCTCTGAGAAAGTAGGTGACGATGATGGTTTACTTAAACTTCTGGTGAAGAAGGGAATGTGTTTACATGAAAGAATCATTGAAAACAGTGGCTCTGAAACAGTAGCTCGACGTAGTATATATATATATATATATATATATATATATATATATATATATATATATCATACAAACCTTCAACAGCCAGGCTCGAACCCGAGACCTCTGCGTGGCAGATGGGGGCGCAAAGGTTCCGGGTTCGAGTCTGGCTGTGGGAAGTTTTTATGTTCTATGGAAGTGCGAGTTTATATGCACTATATTCGTATATATATATATATATATATATATATATATATATATATATATATATATATATATATATATATATATATATATATATATATAGTAGAAGAGATGGCCAAGACATTATTGAATTACATGTTAATTGATAGGCGTGTCTTGTGGAGGCGAAGGTGAAGATTTGTGGAGGTTTTCGGAAAAGAAGAGAAAATTTTGGGGAGAAGAGAGTGGTGAGAGTAAGTGAGCTTGCAAAGGAGACTTTTGTGAGGAAGTACCAGGAGAGGTTGAGTGAAGAATGACAAAAGGTGAGAGCAAATAACGTAAGGGGAGTGGATGAGGAATGGGATGTATTTAGGGAAGCTGTGATGGCTTGCGCAAAAGATGCATGTGACATGAGAAAGGTGGGAGGTGGGCGGATTAGAAAGGGTAGTGAATGGTGGGATGAAGAAGTAAGGTTGTTAGTGAAAGAGAAAAGGGAGGCGTTTGAACGATACTTGCAGGGGCGTAGTGCAAATGACTGGGAAATGTATGAAAGAAAGCTGCAGGAGATCAAGAGAAAGGTGTAAGAGTTGAAAAAGAGGGCAAATGAGAGTTGGGGTGTGAGAGTATCATTAAGTTTTAAGGAGAATTAAAAGATGTTTTGGAAGGAAGTAAATAGCATGCGAAAGACAAGAAAACAAATGGGAACATCGATTAAGGTGGCAAGTGGGGAGGTAATAACAAGTAGTGATGAAGTGAGTATTTTGAAGATTTGTTGAATGTGTTTGATGATAGAGTGGCAGATATATGGTCTTTTGGTCAGGATGGTGTGCGAAGTAAGAGGGTCAGAGAGAATGGTTTGGTAAAGAGAGAAGAGGTAGTGAAAACTTTGCGGAAGATGAAATCCGGCAAGGAGGAGGGTTTGGATGGCATTGTAAGGACCATGGTGAAGTGCCTGTGGATTGGCGGAATGCATGCATAAAGCAATTGTACAGAAGCAAAGGGGATAAAGGTGAGTTTTCAACTACAGAGCCATAAGTTTGTTGAGTATCCCTGGGAAATCATATGGGAGGGTACTGATTGAGAGAATGAAGGCGTGCACAGAGCATCAGATTGGAGAAGTGCAGTGTAGTTTCAAAAGAGGTAGAGGATGTGTGTATCAGGTGTTTGCTTTGAAGGATGTATACGAAAAATACTTATAAAACAGATGGATTTGTATGTAGCATTTATGGATCTAGAGAAAGCATATGATAGGGTTTATAGACATGCCTTGTGGAAGGTTTTAGAGTATACCGTGTGGGAGGTAAGTTGCTAGAAGCAGTGAAAAGTTTTTACCAAAGATGTAAGGCATGTGTACGAGTGGGAAGAGAGGAGAGTGATTGTTTCCCAGTGAATGTCTGTGGCAGGAGTGTATGATGTTCCCATGGTTGTATAATTTGTTTATGGATTGGGTGGTTAGGGAGGTAAATGCAAGAGTTTTGGAGAGAGGAGCGAGTATGCAGTCTATTGGGGATGAGAGGGCCTGGGAAGTGAGTCCGCTGTTGTTCGTCGATGACACAGCTCTAGTGGCTGATTCGTGTGAGAAACTGCAGAGGTTGGTGACTGAGTTTGGAAAAGTGTGTGAAAGGAGAAAGTTGAGAGTAAATGTGAATAAGAGCGAGGTTATTGTGTTCAATAGGGTTGAGGGACGAGTTAATTGGGATGTAACTTTGAATGGAGAAAGACTGAAGGAAGTGATGTGTTTTAGATATCTGGGAGTGGACTTAGCAGTGGATGGAACTATGGAAGTGGAAGGGAGCCACAGGGTGGGGAAGGGGACGAAGGTTCTGGGAGCGATGAAGAATGTGTGGAATGAGAGAACATTATCTCGGAGAGCGAAAATGGGCATGTTTAAGGAATAGTAGTTCCACCTTTATATGGTTCTGAGGCATGGACCATAGATAGGGTTGTACGGAGAGAGGTGGATGTGTTGAAAATGAGATGTTTCAGGACAATATGTGGTGTGAGGTGGTTTGGTCGAGTAAGTAATGAAAGGGTAAGAGAGATGTGTAGTAATAAAAAGAGTTTGGTAGTTTGGTTGAGAGCAGAAGAGGGTGTGTTGAAATGATTTGGACATATGGAGAGAATGAGTGCGGAAAGATTGACAAAGAGGCTATGTGTTTCAGAGGTGGTGGGAACGAGGAGAAACGGGAGACCAAATTGGAGATGGGAGGATGGAGTGAAAAAGATCTTGAACGATCGGGGCCTGAATATACAGGAGGGTGAAAGGCGTGCAAGGAATAGAATCAATTGGTACGATGTGGTATACTTGGGTGGACGTGCTGTCAATGGATTGAACCAGGGCATGTGAAGCGTCTGGGGTAAACCATAAAAAGGTTTGTGGGGCCTGAATGTGGATAGGGAGATGTGGTTTCGGTGCATTACACATGACAGATAGAGACTGAGTGTGAACGAATGTGGCTTTTTTTGTCTGTTTTCCTGACGCTACCTCGCTGGAGCAGGGGTAGCGATGCTGTTTCCTGTGGGGTGAGGTAGCGACAGAAATGGATGAAGGCAAGCAAACCAATTTAACGCCCCCTCTACTGCTCTCTCAACCACAGTCTCTCTATAACCACACGTATCTCTTACCCTTTCATTACTTACACGATCAAACCACCTCACACCACATATTGTCCTCAAACATTTCATTTCCAACACATCTACCCTCCTCCGCACAACCTTATCTATAACCCATGCCTCTCAACCATATAGCATTGTTGGAACCACTATTCCTTCAAACATACCCATTTTTGCTCTCCGAGATAACGTTCTAGCCTTCCACACATTCCTCAACGCTCCCAGAACCTTCATCCCCCCCTCGCCAACCCTGTGACCCTTCCGCTTCCATGGTTCCATCCCCTGCTAAGTCCACTCCCAGATATCTAAAACACTTCACTTCCTCCAATTTTTCTCCACTCAAACCTACATCCTAGTTAGCATGTCCCTCAACACCATTGAACCTAATATCCTTGATCTTATTCACATTTACTCTCAACTTTCTGCATTCACACACTTCCAAACTCTGTCACCAACTTCTGCCGTTTCTCACCCAAATCAGCCACCAGCGATGTATCATCAGCGAACAACAAATGTCTCTTGCCAAGCCCTCTCATCCACAACAGAGTGCATACTTGCCCCTCTCTTCAAACTCTTGCATTCACCTCCCTAACGTCGATGGTGTTATATATTCCTTTGGGGTATATTTATTATAATGAACTCGAGGAGAAGAACCCAACCAGCTCCTCCTGCTTTAAGACGTTTCCGCCAGGTGGAACCAGGGGATGGAAGGGCTCTAAACACTGCTTCCAACCCTTGCCCAAGTATCACCTTCTTAGTCCCACACTACCAACTCTGCTTTCAGTGTGGAGCTTCGGAGACTGTCAGTATGAGGGCTCAGACACACACACTTCCAGTATGAAGTCTGGAAGACAGACTGTCATTATGGAGGCTCAAAACTCTTGCTGTGGAGGATGAGAATCGGTCAATACAAAGGCTGTGAGACACTTAATGTGAAGGCTCAGGAAACGCCAATGTTCAACTCAGAGACTGTCACTGTTGAGGATCATACGCCAAAGACGTGTATTCTGACACTCACCCACTAGCGTCGGGGTCGTGTGTCCTGTCGCTTCCTCTCGCTCTTATCTCCCCACAAACTTCTCAACCTCGTGTGACAGAGGCGATCTTTAGTCCTCCTCTGAACGGCTTCACCACCATCCACTTCTTTCCAAATAATGTTATTAACATTGATTAGGATGAGACCAACAGTGATATGAAAATACAAAGCTTAGTCACAGGATTCAAAGCATAGACTTTGTGCTGAAGTAAGTGAAGACAATGCAATGAGGAATGATGTAATCCACCATGAAATATGAAATACTGATGTTGTTGTTAGGGTGAGGATGGCTAGGAATATGCAGATTGGTGTTATTTTTCACACGCGGGGAATCATCTCCGTGAATAGTTCGTCTACGCTGCACTGGGATTTATTCCAACATTCCGTGGGAGGGTATTCTTACACTTATTACAAGCATCAGTTTCATTTGCATTACATCAGGCAACACCTCACTCTCAAGGTCCATAAGGCCCTGAGGTCTTCCTCAACTCTGATACATCAGTTATCATTGCTACACTACCTGAATGCTTCGAGTTCTAGAACACATACTCTATTCCAAGTGTCCTTTTTTCCGATAGACAACTTCGTTCGATCGAACTTCGAGTCGATTTTAAATTTTCTTTCTCCCATTTTCTTTGTCCCATTTCTTTATAGTAAGCCTATCCCGAAAGGTAGTGGCAGAAGTCAGCCCTCATACGTCTCCGTTATAAGGGATATAATTCATCCCAGATCCTCCTCCGTCTCAAATTTCGAGACCCTTTGAATGCAGGAACTTTAGATCCAATACTCTCTTGTCCCATCGCCGACACCATCCCCCCAACTTTCCAGAACCCGTGGCCGTCCCGTCGCATAGAACAGCCCATACAAATTACCCCAGTTGCCGTAACGTCTCACATGTATACACGCCTGCCAAACATTCTTCATCTTTCTAGATTTAGATTCAGGAAAATCATATGGGATCACTGAGAATGTGTCAGGTATACCATACGTATACAACTGTCGCCTTAAAGAAACGGACAGACAGACAAAACAGACAGACGGCACAAGCAGCCATCAAGGGATATCATTGCAGCGCAACAATTCGTCACTCCTGAGGATACGACCCTGCAACAAGACAAGGGCCCCCTGCCACGAACAGCCACCCCACCTCCCTCCCCCACTCCCATCGAACACTTACGTCAATTAAATGAACTAACTTTCCCGGTTGTTTAGCCAGCCAAGCTTGCTCCTGGACATTTGATTGATAACGAGAGAATGTATATCATTCTAAGACATCGGCAGAAATAAACATCCACCGAAGGGGAAAGAATGACTCGTCACGCATCTGCAAGGCCGTCGTGATGAGGAGCAGCAGGAGCAGCAGCAACAAGAACAACATCAACCAAAAGTATTGGATGAGAACCAAGTTCAGGAGCGCCACACAGTTGCAGAGTTTAGTCTGACTCTGCCGCAGATCGACACACCGTAGGCACACAACTGATTGGCTCGCTAATTGAACTGATCGCTGCAAGCCGGTTTTCCAACAGAATGGATGTGTGGATTAATGGATCGCTGGATATTAGGGTGAAAATGAGTGGAAAGGGTGATGATTGGGGTCTACTGGGGAACGCTGGGGGAATTTGTTAGAGAGGTGGGGGGGAGGGGGAATTCAATTCGTTTTCAATCTTCTGTGGCTCTGTTTTGGGTGGAGGTTATGTTCTGGCCAGGTTCATTTGTTACGGGTTGCGTAGGGTACGATGACATGTGGCTCAAAGTACACCTCCAGCTGTTGTGCCGTGCTGCTCGTTGAACGTCCTCCCCTCACCTCGTCACACGTTGAACTCGCAAAGTCGCTTCATTCGTTGCACTCCTCCTTGCATTTGATCTTCCCTCGTCAAGACGGAATACAAAATGATTAAATGTGAAATTCGTTTAACTCGCTAAATATCTAGTTGAACTTGAGCAATCACTGAGAGTCATTTACAGCTTTGAATACGTTGCTGCACTGTTAATTTATGGCCTTTTTACCGCATCAATCGCTGAGCTTCCACGGTCGCTAAAACTGCAACACCTCTTGTTAAACTTACATCTATCTAAATCTATTCCAGTATCCAAGACCATTCGTTACACTTGAACGTCGGCCGTTGAACTGGCACTGGGAGTGGCGTTCGTTGAACACCGAGCGCCAAAACACACTGCTTCAATATCATCGGTATGCCGAAGACAAATGATTTGTCATGTGCAAATTGATAGCGATGAAGTTTAAAGGAACGACGCTCACCATTCTGGCCGCGTTTCCAGCCAAGGGTTCTCGTCGTGAATAAGAACAAAAGTCTAATCTTTGGATTACTTATCCGAAACGCCACCACCCTTCAGCAAAATCGACCATTTAAACTAACCGATTACTGTGAGGAATGTTGCCATAACGGGAGCAGGGAGATGGGCGGCTGAATATTAAACAAGCACACGCGTGTGTGTGTGTGTGTGTTGTTTCCGACGGCTCTTAATTAATTGTTTAATTCGGTTGCTGATCAATACGTTGAGGTCATCAGCGTCGAGTGATGCTGGAGCTGAAGGACCAGAAGGGGTGAAGAAGCTGTGGAGGTGGGGGAGTGGGCTGGGGGGGATAGTGGAACCCTGCAGGAGGGAGGAAGAGAGGGAGAGCGTAGAGGAGTAGAGAGAGAGAGAGAGAGAGAGAGAGAGAGAGAGAGAGAGAGAGAGAGAGAGAGAGTTGTAGCTAGGAAGACTGATGGGTTAGTGGTCGAGGAAGTAGGATGGAGTGAGGGACGAGAAGATGGATGGGTTGACTAAGGAAGTAGGAGAGAAGGCGTTAGGGGTGACGAGATGAATAGGTAAATGGAGAAGATGGGGGGGGGGGGGGAGGGGGAGTGAGGGATGGAGAGATGGACGGGTAGATGGACAGATCGATGGAGGAAGTAAAGGAGAGCGAGATAGAGATGGAGAGATTGTGGAGGAAGTACGAGAGAATTAGAGAGAAATGGGGAGAAAGATGGGTTCATGGAGGAAGGAGAGAGAGAGAGAGAGAGAGAGAGAGAGAGAGAGAGAGAGAGAGAGAGAGAGAGAGAGAGATTGAATAGAAGGGAGAAAAGGATATAAAAGCAAAAAGCTAGATCATTCATAGTCGAAATGTACGGAAGGAAAAGAATAGGGAGATTCCTTGGGGAAATTTCTTGGGAGAGCTCAGCGCATCCAGGAATGAAGGAACATGACTGGAAAATAACAACGTGGGATAGTTAATTCCATTCCGGAAGGAACGGCCATGAAAAGAACGGGAGAAGAGGATGGAAGATAGAAACCCAAAGAGAAGGAATAACGAAACGAAACTGGTCCATATGAATAAGACTCTTATATAACACGATAAAGATATACGAGTTAACAAAGCTGATAATGATGGCTCGAGGAGACGTGTTTCAGCACTGCTGGACTAGCGAAGATGATGGACATTGAACAAAGCCCGGAAGAACATCAGTCAAGTATAACAAGAGATGAGGTATGATATCTGGATTAGCAGAGGGAAGATCACCCAGTGCCCGTAAGAGACTACAATAGGAACAAATCGAGTTCGCTGATACATTATCACTACTGTGAGACGAGAGAGAATTGATCAAAATACAACGTTTTCTGCGAATATCATAATATCAAAACTATTCATATCATAGTTGGGTTTACTTGACAATCGCGTCCTCGTACTAGGATAATGTAGACGTAGACTTTTGGATTATTATCCATTTCCTGCGTCCGTGTGGTTACCATGAGACGCAATTTTTCCGCACCGCGTACGACACTTGCGTCAAACTACTTACCGTGGAAAATGTAATCGTTTATCATAAGTGAAAAATAAGTGTTAAATACTTAGCCTCTTGCGTTCAAAGAGGCCTTGCTGTGGTTTTAGTTCTTTTGAACAGGATAGTAAGATCCTCAGTCCCACATCTTTTAATGAAATGATTGATTGATTTATAAAATCAGTCCCAGAAATTCCCAGGAATATCACACATAGTTACGCTGGTCATATCCTTGAACATAACAAAACATATTGTTCTTAGCTACATACACACAGCTTGCGATAACCCTTGGCTTACCGCGGAAACAAAGGTGTTTAAATGAACGAATTGGTAATCGCGAGAGCGTCCGATCCAAACTGAATATTGAAGGAAATCCCATTACTATATCGACAACGTACAGAGAGGCTCAGGGTTCTCACAGCTGCTACAGAGTACATTCCGAATTACGGTGCGAATGACCAAATTGCAAAATTTATGTACTTGGCGTGTATATAAGATCTCTGATAGATTACGACACCCCGTCATTGGTCCTTTATAAAGTTATCAATAGACTTGAAAACAAAAACAAAATGAAGCAACAACAATGATCCTTGGCTACCCACCCAAGACCATTAAAGTACAAAGCATGCTAAAGGAACTTCGCTGTAGACAGAATACTTGAAGATAATCTCATGAAACGTATGACTGAAACTACTGCCTGGTGATTCAGATATTGTCCTCGGAATAGTAAAACCATTTATATCACAGAACAAGTGAATCTAATTGGACTCAGATAACGGCCACTCGTATTGTAGATGTCTTGGTTTCATCAGTTGTACAAAATTAGGAAGAAGCAGCGGTTTCCACCGACTCATTCTACCTGAGAAACCAATCCCTCACCATCCTCACCTTCAATGCTTGGCCAAAACCAACGTTCTTGAACACATAAGGGAACGCCAGACTGAAAATAACATGAGGATATCTGTGCTAACGGCTCTCGCAGGTCCCAGTTGCCGTTGTGATCCAGCCCACTGGTGATAGATAAGAGATGAAGGTTAGAATAAATAATTGGACATCTGGCCAGCACACTGAATTGTATGCCATACTCACTTCTCTTGAACTGAAAGAAACCCAAACCACAGACAGTTGAAGATCTTCTCTGCTTCTTGTCTTCGTCACTTACTCTTAATGCCATGAATTATGAATGTAACATGCTTGTCTCTGAAGCCAATAATGCGAGCATTGTTGGTCAAGTGATCCAGATCAAACTGTTATGGATCCTTTCCCACGTACGTCTCTGGGAGCATGATGAAGCTGACGCTATGACTAAACTTAGGGTTAATAAAAAGGACTGTCGCAAAACACTGGGTAGTCAGTTCGAAGCATCAAATAGACAAATAGAAAAAGGTTCCTGTCGATCCATTTTTTCCGACACAGTGAAATGCGTCAAGTAAACATGTGTACGAAGGTAACAAAATCAGAAGACTGCAATGTTGTCGTCACTGCTAAATTAATTCAAGGCCATAGGTAATATTGGGACTTGGGTCTATCTGCATATGTTAATCGTGTGAGCTGTAAACTTTATAGCCAGAAATGTGGACACACACACACACACACACACACACACACACACACACACACACACACACACACACACACACACACACACACACACACACACACACACACACACTAGAACACTGTATCTTAAAATGTGAATAAGTAGAGCCTTTTAGGGACAGGTCTAAACAGTCCCATCAACAAATAACAACAAACGGTTATTGTTAATCATTAGATACGTGAAATTCTGAAGCTTTATCCACCTTGGGCAATCAGTAGATAAGGTCATCTTATGAAAGACCGTAAGTTTAGATAATGAACCAACTTTGGAACAATCTATGGTATAGTCATCAGTGTAATGGAGTCTCAGAAGGACGGTTTGTAACCTCTGTAATCCTTCTGAGCTACGGCTCACAGGATGAGCACAGCGTGCACAAGAGCAATTGACGGCATGACGGTCAGGCTTTCGTACCTGGCCTCTTAAGGCCGAGCCATCATACCCAAGGGTCGTACCGTCATGGTCAGGAGTCGTGCCGTCATGGTCAAGGGTCGTGCCGTCGTGGTCAAGGGTTGTACTGTCATGGTCAAGGGTCATACCGTCGTGGTCAAGGGTCGTATCGTCATGGTCGAGGGTCGCACCGTCATGATCAGGGGTCGTGCCGTCATGGTCAAGGGTCGTGCCGTCATGGTCAAAGGTCGTACTGACATGGTCAAGGGTCGTACCGTCATAGTTATGGGGTTAGAATGTAATCAAATATGATTACCACCTGGATACACATACACATCTATGTCTTTAATATATACTGTGCTGTTTTCAGGCAGATATGATTCAATAAGACAGTATAGTAATACGTGACAATATTCTAGCAAAAAAATGTAAAATTCTCATGGATTTCGTTTGACACAGCAACTTTGATTAATACGTTCTTGTTGGGGTTGCTACCGTGATCCATAGGGCCAAGCAACATGCGTTCGATTACGATACGGAAGATAACGTACTGTATGGAGCCCACCTGCACTAATTAGTGATTGATGGTGATAACCACCTAGTGATGCCACAAGATTCCTCGCACGTCCTCTGTCCTCCACTCTCTAGGTGCAGGAGGCCTCGTCCACGTCAGGTCTGCATTCACAGCCGAGGCAATATCCACTTCTATCTATTTTCATGATGCCTGACGACTATAAACTGTAAAGAAAGTGCTGACCCTTATGGCACGGCCTGGCAATACCAACAAACAATGTCTCGTAAATAATGAGGGAGAAAGGTTGTCGCCTCAGAGACGCTGTTTATTCGCAAATCTTCTCTCTCTCTCTCTCTCTCTCTCTCTCTCTCTCTCTCTCTCTCTCTCTCTCTCTCTCTCTCTCTCTCTCTCTCTCTCTCCCTCTCTTTTCCAGAAGCAGATTTATAATGGAAGTGACACGGTTCTGTAGTCGTAAATAGAGTTGGAGATCGCGCGTGTTTACACTGGTAAGGTTGTGAGGGCTGACGCTGCTGTTGGTCCAGAACAAATGTCGTGGATGGTGTCTTCCTCCATATAGGAACAGGCTTGACCAGAGCCACCGTCCGTGTGTTTGCTTGTCTTGTAGCTAATGGATAGATGGCCGCCAAACAAGCGCGGGGTTGTCTATTTTTTTTTCTTTTTACATCCATTTGCTCCATCAGTTTCCCTGATTAAATACAACACTTCTTGCCTAGTTATAATCTGGCTAACCCCGGTGAGCTGGTGGAAGGTTGGGAAAGCCAATTGTCGGATTTCCCATGCGGCCACATCGCACTGAGGCTTCGTGGCCAAGAAATTGGACAAAATGGAAGAAAATAGATTCATGTCTAATTTTTCTCTGAATAATCATATATATATATATATATATATATATATATATATATATATATATATATATATATATATATATATATATATATATATATATGAATGAGAGCTTTGTATTGTGATTCTATATATTTCTTTTATTATACGTATTGATTTAAATTGTAGATGTGATTTTGTTTAATGTATTCAGTCAGCTAATTTATTGTATTCATAATTAGAGATTCTGAATGTGAGATGAGCAGATCTCGAATTGTCAATAGTGAGAAAAAAATACTATTGTGGTACTTGTCTGCCTCCTCATACTGAAGATACCATTACATAGGACAATTATTGTTGCTAATATGTTTATATATATATATATATATATATATATATATATATATATATATATATATATATATATATATATGTGTGTGTGTGTGTGTGTGCGTGTATGTGTGTGCGTGTATGTGTGTGTGTGTGTGTATGTGTGTGTGTGTATGTGTGTGTGTATGTATATATGTGTGTGTGTATGTGTGTGTGTGTGTATGTATGTGTGTGTGTGTGTGTGTGTGTGTGTGTGTGTCGTTACACAGCATGCAAATCATCATTTTCATCGTCTGTTTATAAGTTCTGTCTTCAGTTCTTATTTCTTGCGAGTAGATTATGGAAGTTGTCAGCGTTTCCCCTCTGCCATTACGAGAGTAACGTCTTATACACGCTCGGAGAATTACTCTTCGAAAAAAAAAAATGGAATTAATACTTACAATTCCAGACTGTTTAAAGAAATAGTCCACGAGAATTGATTACTATTTATACAGATTCATATTCTACGGAGTTCCCTCAGCTTCAAGCTTAGGTTCCAGTTAAGGTTAGGTAGTGAGACGTTCCTTCACGAGACTGGACTCCGTTGTATTGCTTTACGTCGAGTGACGGTAATACAGCCTCACGGTAGGTAACTCTCGCCTTGTGCTTTGACCACACACAGGCGGAGTCCGGTAACACACACACACACACACACACACACACACACACACACACACACATATATCCCATCCATTTTGCCATGACTCTCACTCCTCATGCCACCTTGTCCCAAACACACAACATCCGCTTTTCAGTCATGAAACATAGTCACCAGCCCTTCAAAATATTAATTTCTATTTTTTCATATCTTCTTTGTGGCCATTATCACTTCCCCCGTCCGCTCTGCTCACTATCACCCCCACTTACTTTCTTACTCTCAGTACTTGCTTCTCTCCGAGACATTTTGTCATTCACTCTGAAGTCCATCGTAGCCTCTCTCTCTCTCTCTCTCTCTCTCTCTCTCTCTCTCTCTCTCTCTCTCTCTCTCTCTCTCTCTCTCTCTCTCTCTCTCTCTCTCTCTCTATCTATCTATCTATCTATCTCCTCATTTCTTCTCTATCTCAACTCTCGTGGGTTTCTCTTGACCTCCCATTGCTTTCGCATGCACTCCTGCCACCAGTTCGCATTCCTTCCCGACAGATACCGTCCTTACAACTCTCTTTACTGTTTCTGAGATGATGAAAGGATTGGAGGTGGTGAAAACGTTTCGCAAGAGGAAAAACGGTAGAGCGTCAGTCGTTCGTAAGGAAACTGGATGACTGTGTTGTCGATTGGTAAATCAGGTTGGTCGATGCATTCACGGCCAAAGGTGAGGTGAGTGAGGACTGGTGGAGTGCACTTACAAGTGCCTTTTTTTTTTTTTTTTTAAGCATTGAGGATGGAAATTGAATGTTGGAATTAAAGAGGTACGAGTTTGTTGAACTTAATTCGTTTCTTTTTCTTTTGGTAATTGATGAGGTGATATGGCGCATAGAGCAGGTAGTCGACTGGAGAGGCCCAGGTGTTTGCTATGAAGAACGTTTGCGAAAAGTTTGGCGAAAAAGAGTGACCTTTAAGTGACATTTATGGGATTTGGAGAAAGCGTCTGATGGGGTTGACAGTAATGAGGTATATAGTACTATCTGTTACTGAAATATGAGGTAAATAAATGGAAAGTTTCGGAATGCATGCGCGCGAGGAGGAAGGGAGGAGAGTGAATGGTTACCGGTGAAGGTGTGTGTATGTGTGTGTGTGTGTGTGTGTGTGTGTGTGTGTGTATGTGTGTGTGTGTGTGTGTGTGCGTGTGTTTATCAAGAATATGTAATTTCAATATGGTTGTTTGATATGTTCATGTACTGGTTGTTAGACGAGATAAATACAAGAAGCCCGGGTCAGTGGGTGGGTCTGCTGTATGTTATGAGTTGGTGGGTATGGGAAGAGAATCAGTTGCTGTTTGCAAATGACATGGCTTTGGGGGTAGACTCCAGAGAGGAACTGGTCAAGCTGGTGGTACTGGAGAAAGCTGAAAGAAAATGTATTGACAAGTAAGGTAGTGAGATGCAGCACGGGGGTGAGGCAGAATGATTCCGCTTTGTTTAAACAGGATGAACCTGGAGGAGGTCAAGTACCTAATATACCTAGGAGTGTACTTGGCAATAGATGGAACCATGGGTGCTGCACTGTGTCAGTGTGGAGGAAGGAGCTTACGTCGTAGTTGTGTTAAGGAACGTGCAAGAGAAATGATCAGTGTCTGTAAGAGTGAAGATGTATCATGGATGTGAGTTTTGGGCCATGATTGGAAAAGAAGGGGAGAGGATGGGTTTATTGGAGATGAGATGTCTGAGGACGATATGTGGTGTGAGGCAGGTTTATTACGTAAGAAAGACATTTTGTAAGGGAGAGGTATGGTAGAGAGTAGAGCCTGATTGATAGGGACAGACCAGGGTTTGCTGAAATGTCTTTGGCAAATGGAGAAGATGAGTGAAGAGAGACAAACAAAGACTATGTTAGAAGTGGAAGGAGCAAGGCGGAGACTAAGATATTATCTAACACTGACTTCCTCCCGAGTTGGTTTAGTGTGGAAGTCATTGATGGAGCGATTTCTTCCTTTTATCCTATCAACAGTGGTGTTCTCCAAGGTTCTACCCTATCGCCTGATCTCCCTTGTCTCCATTGACGATCATTATCAACCTCTTACTTTATACATTCTTACACCGATGATTCAACTCTTCACAGTTCATCTCACCTTCCTCTCCTCATCACTCGAGTACACACTCTTTCTTTCGCGCCGAACATATCTCATCTCTAAATTTGGGACCTGTCCAGCACCTTAAAATGGGGGAAGCAGATGACCCAGGTTGAATTCAATAGTGCGAAAACTTAGTTTCTCCCAATATTTCTTAAAATTTCCTTTGCGTTTCCTAGTGTTATATTTCTAAACTCTGCTATTCAACCCTGTAATAACATGAACATATTGGAAGAAACCATATCCTTCACTCTATCCTGGCAACCCCAGTTGATGAACATTATAAAATCTGTTTCTCAAAATCTGTCAATGTTGTAAAGATGCCGTAATTATTTCACTTGTGAGCAATGATTCTCTATCTACAGGGCTTTCATCCTCCTCTTGATCACAGGGAATCAAAATCATTCCATCTCAGAAATACCTCAGCTGTCAGCTTTCTTCAGGAGCCATCCCTTTGTGTGGGCCGGGATGTTGTTGCGTTCTCTTTGTTCTATGAGTATTGTATCTGTCTCTGCTCTTTTGAGTTGCCTACATTTGTCCCCTGCTGCTAAGGTCTGGACCCGTAAGTCTCACCACTGCTTCCCTTTCCTCTAGGTGTGAAGTTGTGGAATTCTCTTCCACAAATATCTTCTCCATCTCCATATGTAAGAGGCAGGTCTACAAACACCCAAGGAGCTATAATTAATCTTATTTTTTCCCCTGTACTGTTTTCTTTCCATCCGAAATGGTCATGATTACTGCATGTTTCTGAACGTGCTGTGTGAGTTACGATAAAAGAAAAGTGATGAAAGGATTAGGATGAAGGAGAGTAGGGGTGTTCGATTCTGAACATTCAGGAGGGTGAAAGGCATGAATATAGTTAGTCTCTGGCATCGGTGTATTATACATGACAGTTAGATACTGGAGTTGTGCAAATGAGACCATTGTTCGTTTGTCCTTGACGTTATCTTGCAAAGTGGAAAAGACGTGTGTGTGTGTGTATATATATAAAATATGTGTGTGTGTGTGTGTGTGTGTGTGTGTGTGTGTGTACCCGCTATCTTTATGTAATTACCTTTACAATTTCAAAACACTTGAGAACACAAGTTGGTAATCCTGAAGCACCTCGTACATCATGTGCCTCTCCTTGGCAGGCAGGGAGGCATCTGGTCTGAGCCACACCCATCCATCCATCCGGGTGCAGCCGACGGTGAGGACTGAGTGACCCAGCTGCTCACACGATTATGGCACCACTCCAGGTGAGCCTTAGCTACTCCTCCCTCTCCTTGGCTTGGTAGGTCCTGGTCCTCTGCTGTTCTGCCAGTGGTTGTAGCTTGATTTGCCTTGAACTTGATAAGTTTCACGTGTCCCTTTTCTACTTTGATGCACGTCGTCTGACTTGATTATGTTCGGTAGCGTGACCAGAAACTTGCCTAATGATGCTGACTAGGATTTTTTTTTTTAAAAAAAAAAAAGATGTGCTATCTATCATTTAACACATTGAGGATTCCTTCAAAATATTCCCTGCATCTCCTATTTACGTTTGTCTTGCCTGTTCCCACTTTTGATAAAGCCCCATTGTAATGTTCCTCTCTGAAGCCTTCACGTGATTTGTAGCCTAATCTTGTTCCTATCCTTTATTTGCATATGGTCATTGTATGTAATATTATCACTTGATTGCAAGAATCGCTCTTCTCCAAGTGACGTTGATACGTGTCTGAAATTACCGAGAGATATTTCCAATGACGCAAGAGAAGTGTGGATATATATATATATATATATATATATATATATATATATATATATATATATATATATGTATGTATATATAGAAAAAGAATGCAACAGCAAGATAAGGGAACGAACAAAAAAAATTGTTAGGTAAACGGGAAATAATGTTCTTTGCTGATCCAATCAGTAAGCCTTGGGATGAACAATAGCGTGTGTACACGTATGCTGTTCAAAATTATATTAACCTCCGAAATTGATTACTTATAAGAATAGGTGAGTCTAACATTACGGTTGGTGAAGCTGCTGACGTGTTCGTACAAACAAGATGCCTTTGTAAACGGCTGACCCTTGCCCCACAGTGGCTCGTGGTGAGGCACAGCATCGTGCGGCCGGCAGCGAGGTCACAGCAGTCTTGGTAGGGTCTCGTACCATGATGAGCTGTTATCTTTTATAATCTTAAGGTTTGTTTGACCCTCTTGGTCGTATGGCCAACAGGGAACGTCACGAGGGCACAGGGGCAATGAACATACCGTGTGTGGTGGCGGGATGATATTCCACAATGAGGTTATCATTGAGAGTACACCTCTCACTGGACGCGCTCCCTCCCTCCCTCACTCACTCACTGGCAGACCTGTTACGATGCCCTCATATTTCCTTAACCCCCTCCCCTCCTCCTCACGGGCAAGGGTAGGTAGGTAGGTGGGTATCATTTGTGAATGAATTCATGCGTGTCTGAGTCCGGGTGTGAGTATGAATTTCTGTGTCAACAAATTCATGTATTTGTGAATGAGTCTGCATGTGTGAACAACTGTGTATATGTGAATGAATACCCAGCCATAAATGCCTTCGTAAATATGAATGACTGTGTGTGTATGTGAAAGTAAGTACATCTCTGTGGTCACTTGTGGTGGAGTGAATGGGTCCGAGTGTATATATGCTATGTATATAAACCAAGAAATGATTGATAATGGTTGTGTGTGTGTGTGTGTGTGTGTGTGAGAGAGAGAGAGAGAGAGAGAGAGAGAGAGAGAGAGAGAGAGAGAGAGAGAGAGACTGTAAGAGCTTGATCGTAAGCTTATGTAAGGAAGTGCGTGTGTACAGTCGATGGTGTGTATTAAAGCGAGTGAGGATTCTTATTTCTGTAAACAAATAGATGTGTCTGTTGTTTGTCTTTCTGTCTATATGTGTGTTAGCAGGTGTGTGTGTTATATATATATATATATATATATATATATATATATATATATATATATATATATATATATACGAAAGAAATGGCCCAACCCCCCCCATACACATGTATATACATACGTCCACACACGCAAATATACATACCTACACCTATATATATATTTATCATGCTCCATCGCCATTGCCCGCGTTTGCGAGGTAGCGTCAGGAACAGACGAAGAAAAGCCACATTTGCTCGCATCCAATCTTTAGGTGTCATGTGTAATGCATCCAAACCACAGCTCCCAGTCCACGACCAGGCCCCACAGACCTGTTCATGGTTTTTTCCCGGCCGCTTCATATTCCCGGGTTCAGTTCAATGACTGCACGTCGACCCCTGTATACTATATTGTTTCAATTCACTCTATCCTATGCACACCTTTCAACCTCTTGCATTTTCAGGCCCCAGTCGCTCAAAATATTTTTCCAATCCATCCTTCCATTTCCAGTGTGGTCTCCCTGTTCTCCTGTTTCCCTCAGCCTTTCCTGACTCCTCTCCATTTGGCGAAACCATTTTAGCGCACGCTTTACAGCTCTCTCAACCACACTCATTTTCATTACCCCATATCTTTCTTACCCTTTCATTACTTAATCGATCAAACCACCTCACACCACATATTGTCCTCTAACATTTAATTTCCAACACATCCACCCTCCTCCATATAACCTTATCTATAGCCCATGCCTCACAATGCATGAGATATTGTTTGGACTACTATAATTTCAAATGTACCCAGTTTTGCCCTTTCAGATGACGATCTCTCTTTCCACACATTATTCAGTGTTCGCAGAACCTTCGCCCCCTCACCCACCCTTCGACTTACTTCCATTTTCATGGTTTCATTCGCCGCAACATTCACTCCCAGGTATCTATATAACACTTCACTTCTTCCAGTTTTTCTACATTCAGACTCACACCTCAACAAATCTGTCCCTCAACCCTGCCTAACTTCATAGACTTGCATTTATTCACATTTACTTTCAACTTCCTCCATTCGCACACTTCCAAACTCAGTCACCAGCTTCTGCAGTTTCTCTCTAGAATCTGTCATCAGTGCTGCATCATCAGGAAACAACAACTGACTCACTTCCCTAGACCTTCTCATCCCCTAGAGACTGCATACTCGCCCTTCTCTCCACGATTTGTATTTGCCTCTCTCACCTACCCATTCACAAACACATGAAACAAACCATGGCATGGTATCTTCACACACCCCTGCATCAGATCAACCTTCACTTGGAACCATTCACTCTCCTTTCCTCCTTCTAGTACACATGCCTTACACCCTTGATAAAAAGGTTTCACTGTTTCCAGCAGCTTACCTCCCCACCGTGTACTTTTAAAACCTTCCACAAAGCACGTCTATCAACCCTATCATATGTCTTCTCCAGATCCATAAATGTCACATACAAATCCATATGCTTCTCGAAGTATTTCTCACATTCTTTAAAGCCAGCACTTGATCCACACATCTTCTACCACTTCTGAAACCACAGTGCTCCTCCCTTATCTGATGCTCTGTACATGCCTTCACCCTTTCAATCACTACCATCCCATACAACTTACCAGGTACAATCAACAAACTTGTACCTATGTAGTTTGAACACTCACCTTTATCCCCTTTGCCTATACGTGCACTCCTCCAGTTCCCAGGCACTTCACCATGATCCATACAAACAATGAATATCCTTACCAACCGATCAGGAACACAGTCAGCCCCTTTCTTAATAGATTGAAGTGCAACACCACCATCCACCCCAGCGTCTTTGCCACATATTATCTTACGCAAGGCTTTCACCACCTCTTCTCTTTTCACCGAACCACTCTCCATGACTCTCTCACTTCGTACACCACCCTGACCCGAACACACTACATCTGCCAACCCATCATCAAAGCCGTTCAACAGCCCGTCAAATAAATTCTCCATGTCCTCCTCATTTCATCACTACCTGTTACCGCTCCCTATTTTCCATGTCTTTTGTCCTAAACACACACACCTCAGCCTAAGACAGGTTCCCATTTATCGACCAGCTCTGAGGAGGGGGTGGGATGAACGCTTAGGTTGGGTTGTGGGCTGACTGCTGCGCCCAGGATTCGAACCCGTGAGGACCTGACCCCGGGGTGGTCCCGTGTTGACTCATGATCAGTCAAGCTAACCATGGAGGCTCATAGTGTGTGTGTGTTTCATTGTATTTATGTGGGATTATGTGTGTGTATATGTATGAGGGATAGGAAAATAACGGGAGAGGGAGGTTAGGAAATAGGAGAAAGAGAGAGAGAGAGAGAGAGAGAGAGAGAGAGAGA